>NC_135752.1:1701250-2042500 GCF_041903045.1 Epinephelus lanceolatus
AGCATAACATCAGACCTGTTAAAATGTAAGTGAACGGGCATACTTAAAGTGCATTATAGTTTGTTATGTCTATGTTGTAATTCTACAACGTTGGGTCAGTGTGGTAGTCAAAATAGCCTGTTCTCCTTACACATTACATAAGGTCACTGCACTTCTCACATGGTCACAAATTGAAAAAAAAAAATGTAGTAGAAATTTAAAGTATTAGATGATTCATTGTAACTAAGCTCTAAATGTGCTTTTCTGTTAAATTTTTACTTAGTTTAGCTTAGACCATAATTAAACACATGAATAAATTGTATGGGGTATTTGAAACTCCAGCATCTATAGCAGTATTTGAAACTCCCTGTATCTTTGTAGTTTTTTGTTTGTTTTTTAACTTCTAAATGATCCTGAGCTATTTTTCTCAGTGTTGCCCAAGCAGCAGTTTGTAGCATTAGGAGATAGAAAAACAGGTTCTGAATGTTCTGGATTTGTTGGGGGGATGCCTGTTGCATTGTTCAGGGACAGGTGCGAATGGTCTTGAATGTGAACCTGTAAGTGCTCTGGGGGGGATGCATGTGTTCCTTTAGTGATTCAGTAACATCTAAAGAACTGCTTTGCCCATCGCTACACCAAAGTGTAACAACATCAGCTGGTTCAAACTAACTGATGAACAGAGGCTAATACAAAAGTGGTAAAGTGAGCTCAGCAGTGTGACATCATGTGGTATATAATATATATTTAAACAAGAGTTTAAACTGGAGAAGGATCTGTGGCATGAAAACAAAAAAGGCTGTTTGTAACTTTAGAGTAAATAACACCAGAAGTCCTGAAGTCAGTGAAGATGTGACGAGCTGGACAGAAACCAGAGGATCTGTAACCTCTGTGATGGTGATGACGATGATGATGATGGTGTGGAACATGAGTTTCATATTCAGTTTGAATGTCAGAATGAAGCTTAATGACTTCCAGAGAAAGGTATTAGCCAAAGTATTATTTGAACCGTCCATCTAAAGTCATCTGTTAACTGGGTGTTTTGTCTAAAGAACGTTCTCTGTTTGAGTAACGTTGGTTGTACTTTGGCCACCCCGTGTGCCATCCTTCTGTTATTGTATGTAATGTGATGTGGTCTTGAAAATGAAAATAAGAAACTGAATGTATTTGCCATCATCCAAAGGTTTTTATCACCTTAATTGGGATCAGTGGACCAACAGTATCTCTTTAGCCCATGAATTTAACGATCCAAAGCCTGTTGCATTGTTCAGGGACAGGTGCGAATGGTCTTGAATGTGAACCTGTAAGTGCTCTGAGGGGATGCATGTGTTCCTTTCAGTATGATAAGTGGAGAGCATAATAGGCCAGCCAGACAGTATTGTTTGAATGTAGTAAACCACACTGAAAGTGACGGAGGAAAAAGTTTTGTAAATATATTTTTTTCCAATATTTTTATTTATAAATGCTTATTCATAAAACTATGATTGTTGTGTGATTATTACTCATGATATATATTGTTATGGGGCTAAGTAAGCAATCAACCATGCAAATGAAAAGAAACTTAATTCACTGGGTCGACTGCCGGCGACTTTTAAGCTGGAACGTTGACTTGAAATGTTATTCAATGCATAAGCGGATGGTGTGAGTCAATCAACACACTGTGAGAACTTTTACCATTCCAGTTAGTTTTTATATGACATACACTTTTAATAATGAGTGGATCTTCAAATGTTTATATACATTTATTTTGACCAGATCATGTGAACTGCATATATTCTAATCCTCACAAGGAGAAAAAAATAGCCTCGCAGAGCGCCGTTCCCATGGACAACACCAAACCCCCGAGCTTGCCTGAGAAGGACTACATGCACAAACCTGCTTCTTTTGAATATCACTTGGAGAAAGACTATCACTGCAGCAGTTTTACTTTGTTCTGGAGATGTTGGCGTGCAACCCCATTCTATGAGCGATTAACAAGGTGTCAATGAAGTCAGTGCTGGACGGAGCAGCAAGTGACAACAACCCTGCCCACATTTAAGGGTACTTTTTGTGGTGGAAACTCTAGGGCCTAGGTACCATGTCTGAAGCGTTACTTTTGGTTCCAAAGGTACCATACCAAATATGTTTTGTGGAAATGGAGCGTTTGTGAATACAGTTTATGCAGTTTTTCCACAAAACCTCAATTAAGAGCCCGAGCTATTATTAACTTAAATCAATGGACTCAACAGGCCTATATTTTGGACAGGCCTTTAATTCCTTTTACACAAAACTGTCGCTCAGCAAAGATGAGGAAATACGATCAAATTGTTTATTTGAACCAGTATGAATATTACTTGTATTAAAATCAGGCTTCAGGGTGTTGGTGGCTTAGTGGTAGAGCAGGCGCGCCATGTACAAGGCTGTTGCCACAGCGGCCCGGGTTCGACTCCAGCCTGTGGCCCTTTGCTGCATGTCACTCCCTCTCTCTCTCCCCCTTTCACGCTTGTCTGTCCTATACATTAAAGGCTAAAAATGCCCAAAAAAATATCAAAAAAAAAAAAAAAAGTATAATCACTTCGAGCTTCGAGTAACATATCATTTACAAATCATTCATTTGACCTACCTCAGACAGACAGCACATCACAGAGAGAGAGAGCAGTGTGACTCTTGTTTTATGGCACTCACGGATTACAGAACCCAGCATACCAACACATCACCATTTAACCCTGTTAAAACAATACAACTTAGATTGTTTTTATGAAAAACTCCTTTGAGTCTTGTGATTGCTGGACCCTTATTGACTAAAGGAATAACTTACTGGGTAATCGAGGAATGGGCACATATTCTGACTTTATGACTGCTTCTGAGGAAGGGAGTCACCACTTGTCATTTTGTCATGCTGGTAAATCTGAGTGAACTACGATCTTCTCTGGTGCTCATGATTTTAGTAAAATGTACTTAACGATTGAATTGTGGAGAATCTAACCGAGTTAACAATATGTAGTATCTCAATATTGATGAAAGTTTAAACATTAACATAGGTATGTGCAATCTAAACAGCTAACAAACATTGGCTCAAGTGGGTAGCCCACAACCCACTTTTATACATTCAAAGAACTTCTATAAAAATGAACTGCTTGGTAACCAGACCAGGCATCTATTTGAGACAGGCCTTTATTTGTCAAAATGTGTAGTCACACCAGGCTAGTAAAAGGGGCTGGGCATAATTGGGGCTAGGCTTTTAATTGACATTTTACATTAAGTATGATAATAAAATCAAACTACAGCATAGTTTTAAACATTTGAGTTCACTCATATATCCATATGAGAAACTCCCATTAGAAACTGGAAAAGGGCAGACACTTTCAAAAATGACTTGCTAGGTTATTGGATGAAGCGTCTGTAACGCCCGCCCATTTAATAATGTCCACAAACGTAATAAACCACAAATGTAATAAAAATCTGCAGCATTTAATGTAATAAACCCACAAATGTAATAAAGCTTCCACAAACGTAATAGCTGCTGCCTACTACAAATGTAGCACATGATTTCCCACAAATGTAATAACTATTACGTTTGCAGGGATTTATTACATTTGTGGGGAAGTGAAAATCTTTATTGTAATAACTTCCCACAAATGTAATAATTTAATGAATAATGGTCGTTGTGGTTGTTGTTTGTTTGTTTGCCTATACACCTACTAATACTACTGACTGTGGGTGCAAAATCCAGCTGCTGACTCTCCGCTCCGCTATCACACAACGGATCCCTTGCCTGCCAATGGCACCACTAGGTGGTGGCCACACCCCCCCCCTATAAATTTGCTGGCCACCCCATTCGCCAGTGGAGACCAGGCGTTAGTGCGACCTCCCATAGGTCCGACTACCCATAACTCATACCCATATTAATCCGACCATTTTAATTCCATTATTCCGACGTCGGATTTCATACCCAGTAGTCCAACCGCCAGTTAGTCCAACCACAGCACTTCCAACATGAAGCACTCTGTGCATTTCTCCCTCACTGCGCCGGCACGGACTGTGAGGACAGATGCGTTTATCTCATCGACGGGAAATCACATCCATCTGCTATATGTGACATACATGCCCTTATTTGGATAACACATCCTGGTATTCCCCACACATACTGTAAAGCCTATTGACAGCTAATGCGCTCTGGCTGCAGATGTATATTAAGCATTGATCCGTTCTTGCAGCACATCTACAGAAAGTATTTTGTTAGAGACAAACCATCCGTCTGTCATCTCACCTGTACTAACGTTTTGCCTAGCCTTGACCAGCGAATTCATCAGCTTGTAACAATTCGCCAACAACAGAAACTGAGGCTTATGTCACAACGCTACTTTTACAGGTCACGGGAGGCACAGGTTCACAGTGCCAAGCTGAAACCCCCGATATAACATGAAACCCCCAAAAAACTTAACTCTTTTTGCTTTCAAAATGCAGCAATAAATTGGATAAAACGAAAAGGACTCAACAACTTTAGTGTAATTACATTAAATCAAATTCAAATTAACACGCGTCCAGCTCGGATGCTTCACTCAATTAACACGTCACGCCGATACAGAAAACAAACAGCCCCCACTGTGCATTTACTGCTTGTTTATTAATTCCAGTCACGTTTTATGTGTGTGAGATCCTGCTTGTGTGTGCGTGCACCTTGAATATCATATGTGAGGCTATTTCACAACTAAAATGGTGGTGAAAATATTTAACTTTGCTAGACGGTATTTCTCTAAGCCATTCATTAAAAGGAAATAATTTATTTCCTGTGGAAAGAAGACAACATAATGTGGAATTATAGGTTAAACAATCTTTGCTTCCTTTAATTTATTTAATTTAGTTTGTATAACAGTAGTAGCCTAATGGTAGCTGCAGCAGCACCAGCGTTAGTTGCCAACAGCTGTCTTGTTTTTATTTCTTTATTACCTCCACCAAGGAGGTTATGTTTTCGCCGTCATTGGTCTGTTTGTTTGTTTGTTTGTCTACAAAATAACTCAAAAAGTTTTGAATGGATTTTGATGAAATTTTCAGGAAAGGTAGATAATGGGACAAGGAACAGATGATAAAATTTTGGTGGTGATCGGTTGAAGCGAAGTGGATAAAATAATAAAACGGCGGGAAATCCGAGCTGCTTGGCAGAGGTCTGCGCTCTCCAAGTGCTTTTCTAGTTTCAGATATGCGACGTCATTTGGCCATGGTGATCACTGCTTGCTGTTGGTTTGCAGGACTTCTGTTTTTCTGCTGATGTTGTGTTTTTTTATCTATGTACACTGTCTTGGTTCATCATGTCAGAGGTAGTGAGTTTTGGAGTATAGACATTTGTTTGTTTTTGCATCTTCAGCACCAGCATTTTTGGGAGGTCGGACTAATGGGATTCAAATACTAGGTCAGACCTTTGGGATTTTTTTCTTGTAAATCTAATTCTTTTTGTATTACATTAAGCAAAGATATGAGAGTTTGTTACAAATACTGTATAGTCTGGTAATCAGAATCAGAGACTATTGATCCCTGGTGGGAATTTTTTTTTGTAACTGTAATATTTTTTTTGTATTACATGAAGCAAAGATATGAGTGTTTGTTAAACATACTGTATAGCCTGGTAATCAGAATCAGAGACTATTGATCCCTGGTGGGAATTTTTTTTGTAACTGTAATAACTTTTTTGGTATTACATTAAGCAATGTTTGTTAAACATACTGTATAGCCTGGTAATCAGAATAAGAAAGACTATTGATCCCTGGTGGGAAATTCTTGTTACAAAAAGCAAAGATATGAGTATTTCTGTACTTGCTTCTGTTTGTATCTACCAGTACCTACTTTTTCACAGTAATTGTTCTGATTACAATAAATGTACACCTTTAAATTAAGCTGTATATGTGTCTTTTAAGGAGAAGGATAACTAGCCTATTTTAAAAATGAATCGCTTAACACATATACATAACACAATAAAGCAAGATTATTGTGGAACTCAAAATGTTAACTGTACTGTTATTAGTCTATGCACATTAGATCATGTGCATAGACTAATGTGCATCATCATCAACAAGTATAACGGTACTGTGCTAGGCACTCTTTTCATGGTTCTTGGTGCTCCTCATTAACAAGAAGCATTTTGCTTATGCAAAGAAATAAATCTGTTTAAACTAGATATTTATATGGCACAAAACAATTAAGAAGGGGGGGGGGGGGGGGGGGGGGTCCGTTGTGTGATAGCAGAGCGGAGAGTCAGCAGCACCCACGGTCAGTAGTATAGTAGGTGTATTGGCAAAAAAACAAACAACAATCACAACGACCATTATTCATTATATTATTATATTTGCGGGAAGTTATTACAATAAAGATTTTCACTTCCCCACAAACGTAATAAATCCCTGCAAACGTAATAGTTATTACATTTGTGGGAAATCGTGTTTTAGGTTTGTAGTAGGCAGCTGCTATTACATTTGTGGAAGCTTTATTACATTTGTGGGTTTATTACATTAAATGCTGCAGATTTTTATTACGTTTGTGGTTTATTACGTTTGTGGATAGTTATTACATTGGCGGGTGTTACATACGATGATTAAGGTTTTGTTTATTTATTTTATATACCGATATATTCTGAGCACAGTGTTTCCAGCCACGGTGATTATACTTTCATTCAGATCAGTAATTAATCCTTTGAATTTTAGTAATTTCCTCTAGCTATGCAGAAGAGCAACACAGCAGCCAAGTCTTGTGGATCCATTGTTTTGGTCTCGCTGTGCTCTCTGCTGATTGGTTTCAGAAACATTGAACTTATTGGCTGTGCTAAACAGAGGGCAGGGCTCATTATCATCTGGCAGAACGCCGTAAATAACGGCGTTCTTCGCACAGTTACTACGGTGTAAAAAGCGGTGTCTACTGTGCCTCTCTACAACGCCGTAAAAAACGGGCACATTTTACGGCACTTTGTCAAGTTAAAAGCGTCGTTTTAAGGCTCCCAGCAAAAGCGCTGCAAAAAGCTGAGCTTTAGACAAGCAAGACACCGTTTAAAGCGGCATCTTAAGACAGGTAGCGTTGAAATAGTGCCGATATATGGCACTTTCGGCTTTCCATAGTATGGAAAGCGAGGTCTCCTTCTCTGCGCAACACCCATGGCGCACGCCCGGCCTGTTAAATAACCTGTAACCGTAACAACTGTGTGACACAAACTCAGTGCTATAGTAATTAAATAATGTAATGCACATGACGTTTTTTTTTACAATCGTTTGCATCGTTTGCAGGAACCGTTACTCCAAATGTGATGGACCCGGTTCCAAAAAAGAACCGGATCCGGATCCCAACCCTAGTTCGATGTCATCACATCAAGTCTGTGGGGATGCTGGGCGAGAGGGGATAAAATGCTTTATGAGATGGGATCTCAAGTGATTCCATGGAGATTAACTAAGGTTCCAGACCCTGTTCTTCCATTTGAAGTGTTTTTCTGAACAGTCCTTAACAACACTGATAATGGCAACAAATATAGGATACAAGCTGATCTGCATAGTAGTTATACAGATATCATCAGTACACACAGTAGAAATTTCTTGGTGTTCACACACTTAAATACATACATAGTTCTTTTCTACCTAATGTTCTACTCTTTTCCTTCTTATAGGTTCACTTTGAGTGCAGCTCTGGATATGTGGGATCTAAAGCCCCTTTTCTACTGAGCAGTATAGTCCAGTACAGCTCAGTTTGATACACTTTTCTTCCGTTTCTGCTGCGAAAAGTTGTGGATGGTACCAATGGAACCATTCCGTACTGTTCCCATTCTTGGTACCCATTCTGTTGGGGTACCTAGCACACAGATCTGGAACTAAAAGGTGGAGCTATGAACACTGCAGTCCGTTAACTGGTCAATAGCGGATGGTCACTCTTGCTCAGGGCTGAGTTGTGGCTGGTTTTGAGGCTCATGTTACCATTGTTCCTACTGTGTAGAGTTTTATTGTAGTAAACAGTACCTATAAAATGAAAGGATGTTTTGCTGCCTCTTGCAGCAGCTGGAGTCAGAGAAAAAATAACTTTCACTGGGCCGACTGCCAGCGACTTTTAAGGTGAAACATTTACTTGTAATGTCACTCAATGCATGACAATGTGAATCAATCAACATGCTTTAAATATTTCATATGACAACTTTGACCATTACTTTAGTTTTTATATGACATACACTTTTAGTAATGAGTAGATCTTCAAGCGTTTATATATATTAATTCAGTTCAGAAGTTGTGCATTTTAGCAAAGGTCTTCAAAAGACTTGTCAGCAATCAATTAAAGGATTTCCTTGAGGAGACTAGCACCTTATCAAGATACCAATCTGGCTTTAGGAAAAAACACAGCACTGTTTCTGCTGCCCTTAAGGTTTTAAATTACATCATTGAAGCACTGGATTTAAAGAAAGTGTGTCTAGCGTTATTTATAGACTTATCCAAGGCGTTTGACACTGTTGATCATATTATCCTGATTGAGATATTGCACAAAGTGGGCTTATCCGAGCATGCAGTTTCTTGGTTCAGAAATTATTTATCGGGTAGATCACAGTGTGTCGAGATGGCAGGGTCCTCATCAACATTTTTGAGGGTTTTGAAGGGGGTACCACTAGGGTCGGTGTTAGGGCCCATTTTGTTTTCAATCTATATAAATGATCTGTGCAATAATTTGTCAGATGCCTTCTATCATTTTTATGCAGACGACACAATAATTTATTGTTTTGCATCGTCTGTTTTGCAAGCTTTCACTCTTTTACAGTCAGCCTTTGATGTTGTTCAGGCCCGTCTGCAAAGGCTGAAGCTGGTTTTGAACACTGATAAGACGAAGGTCATGCTGTTTTCCTGGGCTACTGTGCTGTCAAAAAACCTCCCCGTTTTAACTTGCCAAGGTACAGCCACTGAGCTGGTCTCGTCCTATCAGTCCCTGGGTTTCCATGTTGATGAACATCTAACTTTTAAGTACCATATTTCAAGCTTAGTTTCTAAACTTAGGATAAAATTGGGCTTTTACTTTAGGAATAGATCTTGCTTCTCTCTTGGAGCCAGGAAACAGCTTGTGTCAGCAACCTTTCTTCCACTGCTTGATTATGGTGATGTACTGTACATGCATGCACCAGTCACATGTTTACGTTCTCTGGATACTGTGTATCATTGTGCTCTGAGGTTTGTCACTGGATGCAAAAATCTGACCCATCTTTGCACTTTGTACAAAAAAGCTGAATGGTCATCCCTGTCTGTCAGAAGATTCACTCATTGGTTGACTTTTATTTATAAGGCTCTACTTGGTATGGTCCCATCCTATCTCGGAATTCACCTTGTTAGGAATCATGGACATTGTAGCCTACGGTCCACTGGCTTCTTTACTCTGACTGTCCCTCGTGTTTTCACAGAACTGGGGTAAAAGTCATTATGTTTTGCTGCTCCCTCTGCATGGAACTCTCTGCAAGATGAATTAAAATTGTCGGACCTGATCCCTCTGGAGAGCTTTGTTAAAATTTTTAAAACTAAGGAACTCAAAAGCATTGGGCTTTGTCACTGTTTTTAAATCAGATGTTACACTTCTTTTAATCTATCCCTGATAATTTTATTTTTATTTATTGTACGATTTATTTGTATTAGTGTTTGTACTATAAAATTCTGCTGCCTCTTGGCCAGGTCGCTTTTGAAAAGGAGATTCTATATCTCAATAAGCTTTACCTGGTTAAATAAAGGTTAATAAAATATTCTAATCCTCACTCAGAGAAAAAAAAGCGTCACGCAGCATCAGGCTACGTCAACACTAAACCCTCAAGCTTGCCTGAGAAGGACTAAATGCACAAACCTGCTGTTTTTAAATATCCCATGGAGGGAGACTCTCACTGCAGCCTGCTTTATTTTGTTCGAATAATGCTGGCATGCAACCCCGTTCTGTGGACGATAAATGAAGTGTAGACTTCCATTTGTGTCACTGGTAATGAGGAAATACAGCGAGTGCTGGACAGAGCAGTGAGTGCCAACAACCTTGCCCACATTTAAAGGAGACCTATTATGCTTATTTTCAGAGTCATATTGATATAAATATGTAATATTAGGGTCTAGTGGAATAGATTTATGTGCTTTAATGTTCAAAACACACATTATTAGGGGGCCAAGCCTGAGGGGCCGAGGGAACGCGTATGCAGGCAGATGCGTTTCCTAGGACCAGCAGTGCTAGGAACCCTATTGTTTTTGTAAAGATTTTTATTTTTATTCTTCCGTAGGTAAAAGTGGTGCTGCAGGCTAAACCGTGCAAGGGAGGGCGGTGCAATTTGGAGGGGTGGTCCAGACCCCTGCACGTACCTCAGACGCAAAAAACTATGTATATCTGCCTGCAGGGGGCGCTATAATCTAGGCCAATGCGTTTTTGCCTATAGCTCCCACACCGTATGTCGCACATTCAAAAATCTTGTATCCCCAGCTTCCCTGAATAGAGCTGAATCACTTTGCCATAGGCCACGCCCACTTGCGCCAGGAAGTTTTTTTGCAAAATCAGGAAAACTGGAAAACCTACTTTTTCGAACTTCTCCTTGGGATTTTGTCCAATCTGCGTGAAACTTGACATATACACTCTTCTACTGGACCTGATCTAAAGTTATCAAAAGAATTTTATTCGATCAAAAAATGCCTAAATTATTAACAAACAAACTTCTATAGCTAGCTATAAAAATGCAAACTGTTGGATATCTCGGTCAAACTAAATGCTATTAACACCAAATTTGAGATCATTGCTTGGCATAAGACTGTGAGGGTATGAGCCGAATTTGGCAAATTTTGGCAACTAGGGGACGCTACAAATATGGTAAGTTTATATCTCTTGAACGGCTGCACCGATTTCTACGAAATTCGGTTGGTATGATGTAGGGCCAATTCTGAGGTCATATGTTGAAGGTGGTCATGACTGGTCAATGTGGGCGTGGCTTATTACAAGATAAACAACAAACATTAATTTCAGCCAAACTATTATGCTGAGGGCTTTGAAATTTTAAAGGTACATATAGAATAGGACACAGATCTTCCATACCAAAAATTGCACATGTACTCTACTAGGTGGCGCTATAACGGATGCAAATGCGTTTTAGCCTGCAACGTACACATTTTAAATGACACTTTCACAAACATTATATCCATGTGTTCCCTGGATAGAGCTGGGTTTTCTGACACAGGCCCCGCCCACTTCTGCTGCACATTCTCTTTGCTAATTCGCCACATGTCCAAAACCTACTTTTTCGAACTCCTCCTACATTTTAAGTGCCACCTGCCTGAAACTTTGCACATAGAATCTGCAGATGTGTCTGATAAAAAGTTATCAAAAAAATTTTGGCACTCCAAAAAATGCGCTTGTTACAACCAAACAATCTTTTTTTTTGCTAGCTAAAGAACACACATTGTTCCATATTTCGCTCAAAGTAGATGCTTTCAACATCAAACTTAAGTCACTCGTTCCCGAGGTCATCCAGAGGCTTTGTGCCAAATTCGTCGCAAATTGGTCTATAGGTGGCGCTATAACGGATGCAAAGGCAGTTTTGCCTGTAACTTCCACATTTTAAATGACACATTCATAAACATGCGCTCGCCCAGAGCCCGTCGTCCTTCGGGGACAACTTCCATGGGCTCCGCGGGACGCGGGGACCGAGTAGCACGGGGGGGCTTGGCCCCCGTTCATAACTGCTTGCAGTTCTAGTTTGTCTTGAACTGCTCATTGCACCTCTGTCTGAAACACTGTGTTTGGGCTTATGTCCCACCCCCCCAGCAGCCCAGTCTGCTCTGATTGGTCAGCTTGCTCAGTCTGTTGTGATTGGTGCAACACTTAGAGCGTGTATCAGAAACATCATGCCCCTTACCTTATCTGACTTCACCTCCAGAGGCTGCCGCAAAACAAAAAGCTGTGGCTGAGCTGACAACGGCAGCTGTCCGCCATTATCAGTTTGAGTGAAGAAACACAAACTGATAGGCTCCGAAGCAGCTTTGCAACAAACACAGGAGCAGGATGTTTCACAGTGGTAAATTTTTATTTTGTAGCAGTCTTATATTTCAGCTGTAACATAACTGTAACTTATTTGATGTTATGATAACAACTGTCTGTCCTCCAACTGAATGAAGTTGGAAACATCTGCTCCAGAATACAAAAGTTTCTAACAGTATTGTTAGTTACTATAACGTGGAAACACCAACAGCAACACTCAGCTGTTATATGCAGTGGTGTAAAGCATAACTCCTTTTTATCTAAGCAGGCTTATCTATGATCAGACTAATGTACCTTGTATTGGGTAATAATACCAAAGTTATTATAAATTATGCTACTAACACATTCCCCATTAAAACCACAAAAGTTTTAATCCGTGAATTCATCAATTTTACCACAGCAGATTGAGATGACAGATTTCTGTATTATAAAAAAATGATGTATATCATTTACTAGTACATTCAGATGTCTTAGCTGTTATGTTTACTGAAACCATTCTACAAAAATGTAGCTTTATTTTATAATCATTTTCACCTTGTGTTTGTAATCTATGTGCAATGTACCACAGTGTATCACAGTTTCTCCACATCATTTATATGAAATCAAAGTTTCATAGTAAAACACATTTTGCTTCCTGGATCAGTATTGGAGTCTACATTTGCTTACTTTTAAAACAGTATGCCTTGTGTCTTTTTTACCTATTAGATTTTGGGGTAATGGGCCAGGTTCCAGTTTATCCTTCATGTGTTATACACCATCCAGGCCTGGAGGCTGACTGTTTGAATCCGTACACCCCACAGAACATCCACAGCATTTACAGGTATTACTATGGACCCTTATGGCATAGAACTGAAGAAGAGTACGTTTTATGGCATGTAATGCTGTGTAAACTCAATTCTGAACACTAAGGTGTCATTATACCAAAAAAAAAACACATAAAGAAACGACAAATAAGTTTTTTGTCAAAATGACTTTATTTTCAGCAAATGTAAAAAACAAAAACTACAAAAAAAATAGTAAATTATACACAATAGATAGATACATCAATATAAGAAGAATCTAAGATTTTGGGGAAGACGAGCCTCATCAGGTCATCTACAGTAAAATATTGAATTGAAATATTGATTTCATTGTGTTTTTAAATTAAGTGCTTCACGGAATCCACCTTTCTTGTATATATTTCAAGTATTGCCACAACTATTTCATATTTTTTATGTGATGTTATTATGTTGGTAATATTTGAGAGTGACTATTTTCTCCAAGTGCGTGGCATGGCGATGGGGAGTCGGATGGCTCTTAACTATGTTGGTCTATTTATGGGTTTATTTGAACAAGACATGGTTTTTGGTTCCAACAATCCTTTCTTGTCCCACATTAAACTTTGGCGACGTTATGTTGATGACATATTTTTATTGTGGATTGGAAGTGAACAAGATCTGAATGAATTCTTCCGATGGATTAATAGTTGTAATCAATCATTAAAATTCACAATGTCGTTCAACAGGAGAGAAATCAATTATCTCGATATTTTGATTACAAGAGACAAGAGATTACGGAGACATGTTTCAAAACAACTGTATATAAAAAACCCACGGACAGAAATGCACTGTTAAGAGCCGACAGTTTCCATCCACCTTCTTTAAAACGGAGCCTCCCCATCAGCCAACATAACCACATTCGGAAACTGTGCAGCAAGGATGTGGACTATGAACAACAAGTGGATGGATTCTGGATATGCGCTTTAAAGAAAAAGGCTATCCACAGGACTGGCTGAGACAAGCACGGGAAAGATTTAAGAATATAACACAAGATCAGTGCCTGCAATCCACAAGGAATAACTCTTCCTACAACAGTCCTTTATGCATCCTACAATACTCGACTCTAGGAAGGGAGTTTGAACAAGTTATAAAAAAACATTGGTATCTCCTGAGCAGTGGTCCAAAGTTATCCAGAACATTCAAAGACATGCCCAGAGTGGTATACAAACGCCCCCCTAACATCAGACAAATTGTTGTAAAATCAGATCAAAGACAAGAAACTTTTTTCAAACGTGTTCCAGATAGAAATTACAGATGTGCAAGTTGCATGCAGTGTAACTTCACCACGAAGAGCCACACTTTTACGCATCCCCTCACGGGGAAGCGTTCTGACATTAAAGGCATTATCACGTGCACCATTACTAATGTAGTGTACTTGCTTAAATGTCTGTGTCGTTTGGGATATGTGGGGAAAACGAATCGAGCATTAAAAACACGCATTGTAGAACACAGATGCAGTATACACAGTCAGGACCCCAAGAGTCCAGTGGCTATGCCTTTTCTGCAGGCGAAACACAGTGTGGCATCCCTCACATACCAAGGAACTGAACGCGTAAAACGTCAGAGACAAGGAAGAGACACAAACAGACTGTTGTTACGAGAATCCTTCTGAATTTTTACATTGGATACCCTGTCCCCCAAAGGCATGAATGAGGACTTCCCCATTCATCATTTTCTGTAGTTGATAATTGTTAACACCTGATGTGATATATGTATTATTTTTTAACCTGATGTCGCCTGATATATTTTTGATATAGTTATCATCAGTGATCAATTGTGTGCGTTTACAATGGCCAAAGTATAATGTGTGTAAATATTTTTGTGAATAACCACCCATGATTTATGACGTCACCAGTGGGTGTCTACATATATGGGTGAAAAACACATTACTTGTAAGATGACCTGATGAAGAGCTGACATGCTCGAAACGTTGTCTAACTAGTAAAGATTTTTGGAGCATAATGAGAGTGTGCGGGCTCTTTCTCTCCTTTTTCAAGTTTTTCATTCAGCCCAGCACCCAAACTAAGTGATGTGCGTATATTTCTATATTATGTTGGTAATGAAAATAAAATTATTTACAAATTACTGCAAATCGGGTCTGTTTTTACAGCCTTTGCTGAGGGTAAAACTAAACTAAAAGAATACATTTTTGCTCAGATTCCTCTGTAACAACAGAGTCGCATTTTGAGTCATGAGGGTCTACTAGCTCTGTTTGAGTTTCTCCCTCTTTCTCCTCCAACCTATGCCCTTTATAGTTGTTGATGACAGCAAAAAGTCCAAATGAAAGAAAATATGTGTATGAATGTGTGTCTATACATACATAAATATATATACATATATACTTTCCTACTCGAACATTATAACAAAGTCAAAGGCATGTGATAATGTGATGCAGAAATATATATTCTGAAGCTTTTGGTAAACATCATTTCAGTACTGTAAAATATTTCCAGGTACTGTATTTCAAACACAAAACACATATAATTTCTGTGTTACGTACCTTTGCTTCTCGAGCTGCTGTACAGGTGTGTGCTGATCACCACCATCTTTTGAGATGCCACAGACTGTGTGCCCACTGAGACGGTTTGTGGAGGGTCCCTTTGGCATCCTACATCCTGGAATCTAGCTGTAGTGGAGAGGTGTTGGGCACCAGGGCTCTGCTGTGATGTACTCTAAAAGACAAAGGAACATTAGGGATGGGTATCGTTAAGATTTTATCGATACTACTACTTTTATCAATACTCCTTATCGATTTGGTACTTTATTGGTCCTCTTATCGTTTTTCTTTTTTTCATTTCTAAATAATTGCTTTTTAGAAAATATATCCTACTATTAAATGGAGAAACCTCTGTCCATCCCTCCGTCCGTCCATCATCATCCGTTTTCCTCCTCACTGCTTTTACCTACTTCTCTGAACTTGGCTTTCATCTTGGTCATGTGCAGACAGCCACGATGCCGTTTTTGCATTTTTCCCACATTTCTACTGTTTATATTTGGGTTTTTGTCCACTACCCATTCATACTGTGAGCACCATTAGCAGCGCGAGCTGCGCATGCGCGCTGGGACCACAGTTTGGCTGGGAAGCCTTTATCTCCAACACTTGCGGATCGAAACACGTGCCTCCGTGCCGTCAGCCAGAACTATGCTCCATGTATTTTGCCATAGAGCGTGTTTCTAAATACGGTGTTCATTGTTTGTCTTACATTAATATTTATTACACAGTGCATTTACAGTGCTCTGTTAACTTATAAAGCTTTAAATGGTCAGGCTCCTTCATATCTTACAGAGCTCATAGTGCCACATTATTCCACCTGAACACTGCGCTCTGAGAATGCAGGGTTACTCGTGGTCCCTAAAGTCTCCAAAAGTAGATCAGGAGCCAGAGCCTTCAGCTATCAGGCTCCTCTCCTGTGGAATCATCTTCCTGTTACGGTCTGGGAGGCAGACACCGTCTCCACATTTAAGACTAGACTTAAGACTTTCCTCTTTGATAAAGCTTATAGTTAGGGCTGGCTCAGGCTTGCCCTGTACCAGCCCCTAGTTAGGCTGACTTAGGCCTAGTCTGCCGGGGGACCCCCTATAATACACCGGGCACCTTCTCTCCTCTCTCTCTCTCTCTCTCTCTCTCTCTCGTGTCCTGTTACTGCATCTTGCTAACTCGGCTATACTGCATGTCACTAACTGGGCTTCTTCTCCGGAGCCTTTGTGCTCCACTGTCTCTCAGGTTAACTTATATTGCAGCGGTGCGTGGATGGTGTAACGTGTGTGGTTGTGCTGCTGCTGTGGTCCTGCCAGATGCCTCCTGCTGCTGCTGCTGTTATCATTAGTCATACTTCTACTGTTATTATACACATATGCTCCACACCCTATCCCTAAGGCTGAGCCCAGCCACCCTGCGGAGGAAACTCATTTCGGCCGCTTGTACTCGCGATCTCATTCTTTCGGTCACTACCCAGAGCTCGTGACCATAGGTGAGGGTTGGATCGACCGGTAAATCGAGAGCTTCGCTTTCTGGCTAAGCTCCCTCTTCACCACAACGGACCGGTTAAGCGCCTGCATCACTGCTGACGCCACCCCAATCTGCCTGTCAATCTCCCGCTCCATCCTACCCTAACTCGTGAACAAGATCCCGAGATACTTAAACTCCTCCACCTGAGGAAGGACCTCCCCCCTGACCTGGAGTGGGCAATCCACCCTTTTCCGGCTGAGGACCATGGCCTCAGACTTGGAGGTGCTGATTCTCATCCCAGCCACTTCACACTCGGCTGCAAACCGTCCCAGCGAGAGCTGGAGGTCACTGTTCGATGGAGCTAGGAGGACCACGTCATCCGCAAAAAGCAGGGACGAGATCTTCCCATCACCGAACCTGACACCCTCCACCACTCGGCTGTGCCTAGAAATTCTGTCCATAAAAGTTATGAACAGAACTGGTGATAAAGGGCATCCCTGGCGGAGTCCAACTCTCACCGGGAACAGGTCTGACTTACTGCCAGCCACGCGAACCAGACTCATGCTCCTTCGGTACAGGGACTGGATGGCCCTTAGCAAGGGGCCACCAACCCCATACTCCCGGAGTACCCCCCACAGGATGCCCCTGGGGACACGGTCGTAAGCCTTCTCCAAATCCACAAAACACATGTGGACTGGTTGGGCAAACTCCCATGCCCCCTCCAGCACCCCGGCAAGGGTAAAGAACTGGTCCACAGTTCCGCGTCCGGGACGAAAACCACATTGCTCCTCCTCAATCTGAGGTTCAACCATCGACTGGACCCTCTTCTCCAGCACCCTGGAGTAGACCTTACCAGGTAGGCTGAGGAGTCTGACCCCCCTGTAGTTGGAACACACCCTCTGGTCCTCTTTCTTGAAAATGGGGACCACCACCCCGGTCTGCCACTCCAGAGGCACTGCCCCCGATGTCCACACAATGTTGCAAAGGCGTGTCAGCCAGGACAGCCCTACAACATCCAGAGCCTTGAGATATCCAGGATGAATCTCATCCACCCCAGGGGCTCCGCCGCCTTGGAGTTGTTTCACTACCTCAGCAACTTCTGCCCCAGAAACTGGACGACCCGCCCCCGAGACCCCCGTCCCTGTTTCCTCACTGGAATACGTATTGGTGGGATTGAGGAGCTCCTCAAAGTATTCCTTCCATCGCCCGACAATGTCCTCAGTTGACGTCAGCAGCTCCCCGCCCCCACTGTAAACAGTGTGAGCAAGTTGCCGCCTTCCCCCCCGAGGCGCCGAATGGTTTGCCAGAACCTCTTTGGAGCCGATCGATAGTCTTCCCCCATGGCCACACCGAACTCCTCCCACGCCCGAGTTTTTGCCTCCGTGACTGCTGCCGCTGCGCTCCGCTTGGCCCGCCGGTACCCGTCAGCTGCTTCCAGAGACCCACAGACCAACCATGCCCTGTAGGCCTCCTTCTTCAGCCTGACGGCTCCCCTCACCTCTGGTGTCTACCAGCGGGTTCGGGGATTACCGCTGCAACTGGCCCCAGCGGCCTTGCGGCCACAGCTCACAACCGCCACCTCGACAATGGCAGAGCAGAACAAGGCCCATTCGGACTCAATGTCCCCCTCTGCCCTCGGGGACATGGTCGAAGCTCTCTTGGAGGTGGGAGTTGAAGATCATCTGGACAGGTTCTTCCGCCAGGCGTTCCCAGCAGACCCTCACTGTTCGTTTGGGCCTGCCAGGTCTGCGCGGCGTCTTCCCCCACCATCTGATCCAAGCAGCTCTGCTCCTCTCTTCACCCGAGTGTTCAGAACATATGGCCGCAGGTCAAATGATACGACTACAAAGTCGATCACTGACCTGCGACCTAGGCTGTCCTGGTGCCACATGCACCGATGGACATCCTTATGTTTGAACATGGTGTTAGTTATGGCCAAACTGCGACCCGCACAGAAGTCCAATAACTGAACACCACTCGGGTTCAGATCGGGCAGGCCGTTCCTCCCAATCACACCCCTCCAGGTCCCGCTGTCATTGCCCACGTGAGCGTTGAAGTCCCCCAGCAGAACAATGGAGTCCCCGGTTGGGGCACTGTCCAGCACCCGTCCCAGGGACTCCAAAAAGGGCGGGTACTCTGAACTGTTGTTCGGCGCGTAAGCACAGACAACAGTCAGGACCCGTTCCCTGACCCGAAGGCGCAGGGAAGCAACCCTTTCGTCTACCGGGGTAAACCCCAACGTACAGGCAGAGAGTCTGGGGGCTATCAGAAAGCCCACCCTGGCCCTCCGCCTCTCACCCGGAGCAACTCCAGCGAAGGAGAGAGTCCAACCCCTCTCAAGGACTAGGGTTCCAGAGCCGGAACTATGTGTCGAGGTGAGGCCAACTATATCTAGCCGGTAGCGCTCAACCTCTTTCACAAGCTCCGGCTCCTTCCCCGCCAGAGAGGTGACATTCCATGTCCCAAGAGCCAACTTCTGTAACCAAGGATCGGACCGCCAAGGCCCCCGCCTTGGTCTGCTGCCCAATCCACATTGCACCGAACCCTTTTGGATCCCTCTGCGGGTGGTGGGCCTACAGGGGGACGAGACCATGTAGTCGGTTCGGGCTGGGCCTGGCCGGACCCCATGGGCGAAGGCCCGACCACCAGGCGCTCGCCCACGGGCCCCAACCCCAGGCCTGGCTCCAGGGCGGGGCCCCGGTAACACTCTGGGCCTGGTACATGCGTCCTTGTTTGTATCCATCATGAAGGATCTTTTGAACCGTTCTTCGTCTGACCCTTCGCCCAGAACCAATCTGCCATGGGAAACCCTACCAGGGGCAAAATGCCCCCGACAGCATAGCTCCTAGGGTCATTAGGGCACTCAAACTCCTCCACCACGATAAGGTGACGGTTCTCAGAGGAGATAAGGTGACGGTTCCTGACAGCCAGAATTATAATTATATTATTACTTTCATTAATGTTGTTGTAAGCTACTGTCATTACCGTCTGTCCTGCATCTCTCTCTCTCTCTGTCTCTGTCTCTCTCTCTGTCTCTCTTTCTGTCTCATTGTGAAACACGGATTACTGTTAATTTATCATGTTGATCTGTTCTGTACGACATCTATTGCACGTCTGTCCGTCCTGGAAGAGGGATCCCTCCTCAGTTGCTCTTCCTGAGGTTTCTACCGTTTTTTTCACCCCCGTTAAAGGGTTTTTTTTGGGGAGTTTTTCCTGATCAGCTGTGAGGGTCATAAGGACAGAGGGATGTTGTATGCTGTAAAGCCCTGTGAGGCAAACTATGATTTGTGATATTGGGCTTTATAAATAAAATTGATTGATTGATTGATTGATTTTGCATCTCCTCTAATATACTGTTTTTGATTTCTTATTCCTCTATACATAACACATCCCCGGGTATGGACTAGTTAATTTAAAAAGAATAAATTCAGAACAGGATAACTGAATATTTTGAATATAACTATATTTCCAGAGCAGCAACAGTAATTTTTACAACAGCAAAGTCACCATATAAATAATATTCCTGACATCACAATAATGAGTGAAGTTTAGTTTTTATCAGTCGCTGTAAGTCAGTCCTCCAGTCCTCTGTCCTCCTGTCTTCCTGTCCTCTGTCGCGCTTCTTCTCTGCTGATGTGAATCACTGTGTGCAGGCAACAATAAGCCCCCTTTCCACCGAGCAGTACGGTACCGTATGGTTCAGTTCGGTCCCCTTTTTTTCCATTTACACTGGGAAAAATTGTGGATGGCACCGATGGAACCGTTCCTAACGTTACCATTTTTGGTAATTTATCCAATCAGGAACAAGTTAAAAATCATCTGATTCACTCTGCACATGCTCAGTTTAGTCCTTACTCCACATGTGAGGAAGTAGCACCTTGTGGCAAACACAGCTAATTTTAGACGGGGAAAAAACTAATTTTGAGGTAAGAAAGTTTTTTTTTCACTTCATTTCTTTTGTAATAGCATTGCCTCCTTGGACATAAATCATTTTAATTATGTGTTTGTGTAGATATTTTCCATGCAAGTTGTTAGTGATAATGTTTTAGTTGTTGGCTGTAAGACAAGTGAGTTCATGGCTATAACAGTCTGGGTTAGTTGTAACGTGAGAAAATGTTAAAACCTACCCCAAAGAAAAATGTAAGTGTATTTATTGTAGTGTAAGAGTTAATCCCTAATCAGGTAAAAGTGTTATACTGCATAAGCTGATTAAGAAACAAAAGCCACATAACCATCATATAACCATGTTTTATGTATAAGTTCTTATAAAACTGATTGAGATGCATCTATATGTGTTAAAGCATTGTTATACATGTCAAAGTGTTCACAATACAAAGTTATGAGCTCACATTGTATCCACACACTGAAGAACACACATATAGCCTATCATGTTCTGTATAATGATAACACACACACACACACACATTCAAATGTTTGTATTACCTGATGCACATTTAAAGGTTCACATTGCATAAGAGCACAAGGGGCTGCATAAAGAAAGTCCCTAAGATTCACATGTTTTTTAAAAATGAAGTGAAAGCAAATCCAAAGCTAAGGGTGGGAGATTTGGGAAATTCCAGGCTCAAAGTGAAAGTGATTACACCATTAAAAACGGGCCTGTTCATGATTGGACAAAAAGAAAAAGGTTGCCACCAATAGATTTGGATTGGAGTGGGAAGGACTAATGAAAAGAGGTGGAGACTCTACCCAGTCTCCACCAGCATAAAAGCGAGCGCACTGAGAGCAAGTTTTCAGTCCAGCTCCAGGGCTTGACTCATGAGTTGTATGTGTTGAAGCTTGAGAACACATTAAACTCGATTGCATCGGACTCTGCCTGTCTCCAGTGTTTCTTTGAGTATTAATTAGATGAACCCAAGGTACTAAACTGACAATAGAGGACAACTGAGAAACAACGCTGAGGACAAGGTCGGGAGCCTCCAGGCCCAATTCCAGGCACCGATTTTTGCCTCATCATTATATGAATAGTCCAAAGAAAGGTCTGGACAAGAAACAAGACAAATCAACTCGCACAAACCAACAACGACCCAGGCTGTCAAAGAAAACATCAGGAAATGCATAACATATGGAAATGCATAACATAACAAAGTGTCACTCCGTTGTCATTAACACACAGGTCTGAAATACACACACACAAACAGGACCCATACATGCACAAAGTGGAGTGACGGGGCTGCCATGGACAAGCTCCCCGAGCGGTTTGGGGGTTCGGTGCCATGCTCAAGGGCACCTCGGTAGTGCTCAGGCGGTGAGCTGGCACCTCTCCAGCCACCAGTCCATGCTCCGTCTGGACGGGGACTTGAACAGGCGACCCTCCGGTTCCCAACCCAAGTCCCTATGGACTGAGCTACTGCCACCCCTATCCACTATCGTAACATTGTATATAACAGTAGGACAGAGAGTTTGATGGGACAAGAAACACGAGAACTCAGATGATCAGACAGGTTCTAAAAACCCTGCTTACCTGAGAATGACACTCATATTTCTGTACCTCACACTTGTGTCAGGTACCACATTCCTTTCCAAAGCTGGAATCCTGTCTGTCTTATATGCAGGCAGAAGGTAAAGCTGTGGAGGTCAGGGTAGTGCACGGGTGTGTTGCATGTAGGAGACAAGAGTTCTTGTCCTGTCACAGATATGCAATTCATGTTCACTTTTTTAGGGTGCTTTCACACCTGAAGTTTTGTTCATTTGGTCACACCAGAGGTAAAAAAAAATGATTCATCGTTGCATTTTATTTTTGGTTCAGTTCCTGTTCACACTGACATTTTGAAAACAAACCAAGAGGAGTAAACATCAAGTTCTACTGACTGACAAGTAACTTGTTGATTGGACAGCTTTGGTGTTTGTCATCCTGCATCATCAGGACCCATGCGGGTAAATCAGATTCTGGTGACTGACAGAAGTTTCTGCAGCAGCATTTAAATGCTCTAAAGTGTTTCTATTTCTGTTCTTTGGTTTCACAAGCTCACAGAGAAATAACTCATTGTAAGCATTATTAGGAGGCTATTATTAGACTACAAATCAATCACATAGGGATGCACGATAATATCAACACGTCATTGGTATCAGCTGATATCGGCCTGAAAATGAACTACTGGAATCAGCCAACATGGTTTTTCTTAATTTGCACGATGAATGAATAATACATACATTGAAAAGTAATGTATTTCATGTCTCCATCTGCTGGTGGGCCATCACGATAAGAGTATGCATGCAAAATATGAATCTAAATTCACTACAGAGACGACTTGATGATCGCTAAAATTAGGTGGAGATAAAACTGCATATATATCGATAATGGTATTGGTTATTGGCCAAATGAGTTGTTACCAAAAAATCCAATATTGTGCATCCCTACAATTGAGTGTTTTGAACAGAGACAGGATGAAAAAAAAGGCATCTTGTACAGTAATGATTCGGGGCTTAATACTGTGGGATTACTGTCACACACTTTTTAATTAACTTAATGAACAAGAAAAGTACATAGAGTAGGATACAATGATGGCAATTTTAACAGCTCTTTAAACAGGTAAAATACCCACTCTGATGTACATATGTGTTAACATGATTAGCCTACATGTTTGCATTTGCATAAACAGGTTACAGGCTATACGTTGCCTTATCAGGATCGTTTATGAGATGGCGGACAGATTTCATGATCAGCGGATGGATTATTATTGGTTAAGCTGTTGCTAAAATCACATATCTGCTATCATAAAATCTTGTGGTTGGTTCATTTTTTTTCGTATCACAAACAAACTGTACCAGAGTCCGTTTGGAAGCAGACCAAGACCCACCTTTTTGAGCGATCTGGGATTGATTGTCCGCACCAGGGTTCAACTTACAGCGTCCAAACCATCCCAAACCAACCATAGATAGTAGTAGATCCAGTGAATATTTAATGTATGCATTAGAACTGTGTGTAGAGCAGTCTTATTTTCTTTAATGAACTGATGAATGTTGTTTTGCAACAACAACAAATAGCATCCCTTAAAGAACTGGCTTCTCTCCTCATTTACTCAGTGGAGCACCAACAAGACACTGCAACCAGGAGCACTCCCAGTACAGTGTGTCACACTGTCAACCTCTGCAGGGCTAATGGAGACGCCAAGATTCCACAGGCAGTGTGTTGTTCTGCTGCCTTGTCAATGTGTGCCATATTGTGTGAGCATGTGCTGTTCTGCACACTGAGACATGGGGGAAGGGCCTCTGTTTGCCCCTGGGCACTGACTTCACTAACCCTGATTCACATACTGTCATTTCTGAGCTGGGTTTGTGCATGTGGATGTGAAGTAAGAGGTAAACAGCCAGAGAGAAAATGAACAGAGTAAAAGGGAATTTATGGTTGTGCGTAGACCCTACGCAAGTAGCCTACGCACATCGCCCACTCCATTGTGAGCATTTTTACTTCTGCAGTGGTGTGTCTGTGTCACTCTGCAGTTACACCTCCAAAACACTAGTCGGCGGTGGAGGTTTCTGTGAAGTGCTGTAAAGTTTAATTGATTCAAAACACACATTAAATATGACTTAATAGAGACAATTTCAAACACAAGTACACAAATTGGCTTCACTACAACTTGCAGCATTCACAGACAAATACTTGTCCAATCTGGACACATTTTCCCCACAAATACAACATGCATTTATTTAGCATTTTCCCCAATTAGCACAAGCCTATGGCATTATACATTGTATAAATTAGCCTAGCAACTAGCGATATTTCCCTCTTCTCATACAAAACCAGGGACAACAGCAACATTAACAAAGGTAAGGGCACACAATTTGGCTCCATTAATCAATCAATCAATCAATTTTATTTATAAAGCCCAATATCACAAATCACAATTTGCCTCACAGGGCTTTACAGCATACGACATCCCTCTGTCCTTATGACCCTCACAGCTGATCAGGAAAAACTCCCCAAAAAAACCCTTTAACGGGGAAAAAAACGGTAGAAACCTCAGGAAGAGCAACTGAGGAGGGATCCCTCTTCCAGGACGGACAGACGTGCAATAGATGTCGTACAGAACAGATCAGCAAAATAAATTAACAGTAATCCGTATGACACAATGAGACAGAGAGAGAGACAGAGAGAGAGAGAGAGAGAGAGAGAGAGAGAGAGAGAGAGAGAGAGAGATGCAGGACAGACGGTAATGACAGTAGCTTACAACAACATTAATGAAAGTAATAATATTATAATTAATAATAATATATTAATATCTGATAGTATACATGTGTGACAATAATCATATGTGTATAATAACTAGAAGTATGACTAATGATATTACGTTACAACTCAGAAGATTCACCGACAAAACAACTGTCACACTAAATACGTTTTCCAAACAAATACAACTTGCTAATGTCATTAGCACAAGCCTATGGCATTTTACATTGTATAAATTAGCCTAGTGATGAGCGGAGATTTTTTTTTGTTTTATAATTACTGTATATTGTAATATTGGTGAAACTGTGTGTAGAATTAAAAAGTGTAGAGTATATGGCTCCCAGTTTTCCAGTTGGACCCAATATAAGTGATTCCAAGACAGTTCAGGGACCCCAGTATGCAGAAATATTTAATACACCATTTTCTTGCCTGATAATTGTCCATTGCCTCTCTGCTCCTTTCATTTTCTTGTTCTCTCTGTACCCTGATCTTTCTTTTAGGAGCCCCTGATTTTTGGTGAGGCGCTTTGACTGAGCTAATCAGGCTGTAGTTCACCTCACATCTTTACTTTAGCTATACTTGTGACTTCTGAGCATCTGGCCACTGTCAGATGGACTGCACCATTTCATAATACCTGTGGGGGATGGTGAGATGATACATTAACATGTGTTTTAATGATAACAATACAATTTTTTTTATTAATCAAATCAAATATCGCAAAAATTTGAAAGGAATTGGCATTTAACCAAGCTGGAAGAATCTTGACATGAGGTCAGTTCACAGCCAGCGGGTATTTTATTGTAAACGGAGCTTAAAACTTCACACACCCTAACGAGACAGCCCAGCAGAACAGTTCACCAAACATTCTTATACTCCTCCTTAGACAGACATCCTACCTAACTTTGTGTGTGTGTGTGTGTGTGTGTGTGTGTTGTTATTATCTTGCCCCATTTAAGGCTGTTTAATCTAAGTATAGATATTCTGCTTCTAATCTGACCTTAACTGTCTGACATTTCTGGGCCTTTCGCCACAACAGTTTAGTCTGGGAAGACAGTCTTAAAACTTATAGGAGGGTCCTCTGCAATGCCAGAGCAAATCATTCAGCATTAGGCCTAAAAGAAGAAATAAGAACAACCCCAAGTTTCTCTTGTAGCCAGGCTGGCAGAGAGCCACAGCTCTAAGCCCTCAGCAGTAATGATTTTATGAACTTTTTTAATGACAAAATTCTAACTATTCGAGGCAAAATTCATGACCTCTTGCCCTCATACAGTACCAATCTGCCTTCAAACACAGGGAACCTAAACACAGCTGTAAGACCTAATATATATTTGGATTGCTTCTCTCCAATTACCCTTCTGCAATTGACCTCAATGATTTCTTCATCTAAATCATCAGTGTGTCTCTTAGACCCCATCCCAACTAGGCTACTTAAGGAGGTCTTACCTTTAGTTAACACTTCTATATTAGACATGATCAATGTCTTTAATAACAGGCTGTACCACAGTCCTTTATGGTAGCTGTAATTAAACCTCTTCTAGCCCACACTGGATCCAAAGGTGTTAGCCAACTGTAGACCATCTAATTTTCCCTGTCTTTAACAGATCCTTGGGAAAGTAGTCGCAGACCAGCTGTGTGATTTTCTCCATGACAACAATTTATTTGAGGAATTTCAGTCAGGATTTAGAGTGCATCATAGCACAGAAGCAGCACTAGTAAAAATTACAAATGATCTGCTGATTGCTTCAGACAAATGACTCATCTCTGTACTTCTTATACATTTGACACAATTCACCATCAAATTCTGCTACAGAGACCAGAACATTTATTTGGCCTTAAAGGTTCTGCACTAAGCTGGTTTGAATCTTATATATCTGATCAATTTCAGTTCATTCATGTTCATGACAAATCTTTTTATACTAAAGTTTGTTTTGGAGTTCCACAAGGTTCTGTGCTCTGACCAATTCTATTCACTTTATATATGCTTTTCTTAGGTAACATCATTAGAAATCATGCTCTAAACTTCCATTGTTATGCAGACAATACATAATTATATCTATCGCAAAAGCCAGAAGAAACAGATCAATTAACTAAACTTCCACAGAGCCTTGTGGTACACCCTTGGAAACAGTTACTGTATCTGAGCATAGATCTTCACTCTTAGTGACAGATCCCAGTGTATTAAGAGAGAAGATCTATGCTCAGATACAGTAACTGTTTCCAAGGGTGTACCATAGGGCTCTGTATTAGGTCCACTTTCATTTACTATTTATATAAATAATCTGGGTCAAAGTGCGTCAGAACCAGGTGCAAATTTTCATTTTTATGCTAATGACACAGTGCATCAACTTTTGTACAGGCTATTGAATCTTTGCAAAATGTTTTTAATGTGGTTCAACATACCTTACTTGAGTTGAAACTTGTTCTTAACGCAGACAAGTTGAAACGTATGCTGTTCACCAATGCAAGAAATGGGCCGCTAAGGCCTCTAGTTTCGCAGACCGTGCGAGGCGGAGGCACAGCGCACCTGCGCTTCGTCAACTGGGTGTGGCCAGGCGGATTTTGCAAGTTTGGCACACCATGCGCGCTGGCACAGCTACTCCTCTTTCCCACCTCCGTCCCTCCTACCTGCGCAAGTCGGAAAGAGGGAGGAGAGAGGGTGTGGAGTGGGTTTTACACAGCCGATTCACATCACACCAATCAAATGAGCCCCTCTCCTCACCCTTAAATGCGTCGCGCGAAGGCGTAATGAGAGTTTAATCAATTCGCCATGGCAGAAGAGAGCAGCAGCGTCACACGGCCAAGCTTCTCCCAGGAGGAAACTGATGTTTTGGTCCGGGAGGTCTGCTCGCAGTGTCTGAATATATGGAACTGCGAGCAGACCTCCACGGGCTGATGATGCAAAGGTAGCCTGGGAGGAGGTCACCACAATTGTAAATCAATGTTGCGTTTCTCTCGTGCGCGTGCTCTCTCTTTCTCTCTCGCAGTCTCACTCTGTTTCTTTTTTTTTTGACTTTTCTAAGATGACAGATGCTGAATATATACTCCCTATCTGATACTGTGGCTGTTTGTGGTTGGCTGAGAGGGATGTGAACTCATTAGTTTGCAGCTGTTTAATCAAATCAGGTTGGGTTTCCATTACGTGTGCCAAATATGCCAAACGGTGCCAATCCCCTTTGATCTGACATCAGATGTGACGGGACAGTCGATATAGAGATACATTTATGTGCTGATTGCAGATAGTTGCATTGAATAGTGGTTTCTGTGGGTATTTATTGCATCATTAATGTGCCTGACATTCTGGAAACCTGCCTGTGAGGTTTTGGTGACGTGTGCGCACTGTCCGCCGGTCAGCCAAACTTCCACTTCCACTGGCTGCGCTCCGCCTGCGCTGATAGTAGACCTGGTTTCAGCTGGCGATCTTTTAGTGCACCTTCGGCAAAGCCTTTTGGCATGAAACTGTCATTGCGCCAAGCTGGATCTGTCGACATCTCCCCCTGCTGCGCCGCCACACCCATCTCAGCGCACCTCGGTCTGCCAAACTACCAAACTGAGCGCGCCTCGGGTTGCGCTGCTCAAAACTAACTCTGCGTGGGTTTCGCCACCCTACGCCACCCTGCGCCGCACCGGGAAACTAGAGCCCTAAATGTTCCTTCAGTGGTCACTCTTGATGGTAACATCATAGAGGTTGTATATTTGTATAAATACCTGGGCATCTTGGTCGATGACTCCCTCACTTTTAAGTCACATGTGATATGCTTGGTGAAGAAGCTGAGGTTAAAGTTGGGGTTTTATTTTCGCAATAAGATGTGTTTTTCTTTTAATGTAAAAAAGCGTCTTGTTGCTGCCACTTTTTTACCTGTACTGGACTATGGTGATCTTTTATATACACATGCCTCTGCACAATGTCTTCAGAAGGTTGATGCAGCCTACCATGCCTCCTTGAGGTTCATTACGAATTGCAAACCCCTCATTCACCACTGTGAGTTGTACTCTAGGGTAGGATGGTCTGCGCTGGTCACGCATAGGATGTGTGCCATTGGTACATGCTCATTTATAAGGCTATTCTTGGTCTTCTCCCACATTATTTGTGTATATTTATTGTGCAGAAAGTTGGGCAGTACTTTTTGCATTCTAAAGACCTTTTCCTGCTTAATGTGCCATTTGCACACACTGATGATGGTAAAAGGGCTTTCAAGCATTCTGCTCCTTCGCCATGGAACACACTGCAGAATGTGTTAAAACTTGATAATCTGGGGGCGCTAGCGAGCAGCGATATGTGAGGACGTGTTTGTGCAGAGCTCCCGACCGGAGCGAACCTTTTTAAAAATAATACTTTTATAAAACAACTTCAGACAGACCATGATCACTCACCTGTGACTGATTTGTAATCACCTTCACCTGTGTATATATACCATGTGTTTTCACCAGCCCTCTGCCAGATTACCATTGTCTCCCAGTGTGTTCATACTTTCCAGCCCTGTGGATCTAGTTTTGTTTGCCTGTCTTTTTTTGGACTTTGAAGACTTTTGGAATGTTACTCTGGGAATTGCCTTCCTTTGGATTCTGCTTGAATTTTTGAGTAAAGAACTTTGACTTTCTGCATTTTTGTCCTGGGTTTTTTTCTCTGCATCTGAGTCTTTTCTTCTGAGACGTGTCAGTGTAATCTGGCCATGACAGACTCAGCAGAGGAAGACACTCTTCGTTCAGCTTTCTGTGCTCAAGGTAAAAGGCTTCATGAACATGAGCAGCAATTATCTTCTCTTTGTGGAGGTGTACAAGAACTGCATGCAAGGCAAGATACTTTTCAAACTGCAATGACCAACCAGATTCAGGATTTAACCAATCAACTGCAACAGATGTTAACTCTCCTGAAACCTCCAACACCTTTACCATCCCCTCAGCCTTCTCCTGGTATGATGGAGATAGCTCAGCCTGCCGCTCCTTTTTGTCACTTTGTTCTATGACTTTTGAACTGCAACCTCACTCATACCCAACTGAAAGTTCTCGTGTAGCCTTCATCATAACCCACCTCACAGGAAGAGCTCGTGAGTGGGCTACAGCTGAGTGGGATAAGCAATCCATGTCATGTCAAACTGTTAAGAGTTTTTCTGAGGCCCTTCGCAAGGTATTTGACCACTGCAATCTAGGCAGAGAGGCAGCTCAAGGGCTGCTGACCCTGCAACAAGGAAGCAACAGAGTGTCAGACCATGCTATCCGCTTCCGCACCCTAGCAGCAGAGAGTGAGTGGGATGAGAACTCTCTCAGAGACACTTTTTTGCACAGTTTATCTGAGGACATTAAGGTCCATCTAGCACCACTGGATTTGCCCCCTGATTTTGATTCTTTAGTTACCCTGGCTATAAAGATTGACAACAGACTTAAGGAGAGAAGAATGGAGAGGACCCGCGGAGCCTGCAGACCATCAAGCCACTTGGAAAGACCAGCTTTGTCTACAGATTCTTCCTCCTCCTTTATTCCCTTGATTCCACAGAACAACACAACAGCATCCTCTTGTGGACGTGAGGAGCCCATGCAGATTGGACGCACCCGTCTAACCCCAGAGGAACGCCAGCGTCGCCGGAAGGAGGGAAGATGCCTTTATTGTGGACTGCTGGGCCACTTCCTCGCTGCATGTCCAGTAAAAGATCAAGCTCATCAATAGGACGAGGGTTATTGGTGAGTCAAACTTCTACTTCACAAAATCCCTCCAGACCAATATCTAATGCTCAATTGACTGTTTCCGGGTGTTCCCTGGAGCTGGCTGTGTTTGTTGAATCAGGAGCAGATGAAAATTTTATGGACAGTGGGTTAGCAAAGAAGCTAGGTCTGGCCTTAGAATCTCTGCCTTGTCCTCGGGAGACCACTGCACTGGATGGCCGGCTTCTTTGCTACATCACTCAACGTACCCCTGCCTTAAGTCTGACCATGTCAGGTAACCATTCAGAGATGATTTCATTTTTAATAATTGACTCCCCTGAGTTTCCACTTGTTTTGGGTCACCCGTGGTTAAAGAGACACAATCCACATATTGACTGGTCCACTGGGGTTATTTTGGGTTGGAATGAATTTTGCCACTCATCTTGTCTCATGTCTGCCTCACCCAATCCCTGTTCCAAGAACTCTGTCTCCAGATGTTTTCCAGATCTCTCTCGTGTCCCTTCTGTCTACCTGGATCTTAAGGAAGTGTTTAACAAGTCCCGAGCCACCTTCTTGCCTCTCCATCGGCCATATGACTGCGCCATTGACCTCCTGCCTAGAGCCTCTCCACCTAAAGGTCGCCTCTACTCCCTGTCTGCCCCAGAGAGAGAGGCCATGGATGAGTACATTCAGAGTTCCCTGGCTGCAGGAATCATCCGTCCCTCCTCCTCACCTGCTGGTGCAGGTTTCTTCTTTGTGGGTAAAAAGGACAAGTCACTACGCCCATGCATTGACTACAGAGGTCTCAACGAGGTCACAGTAAAGAACAGGTACCCTCTTCCACTTATGTCTTCTGCCTTCGAACAACTGCAAGGGGCCTCCATTTTCACTAAACTGGATTTAAGAAACGCTTATCATCTAGTTCGTATCAAAGAGGGGGATGAATGGAAGACGGCCTTTAACACACCTAGTGGTCATTATGAATATCTTGTCCTTCCCTTTGGCCTCACCAATGCCCCTGCAGTTTTTCAGGCCTTGGTTAATGATGTCTTAAGGGACATGTTAAAAAAGTTTGTTTTTGTCTACCTTGATGATATATTGATTTTTTCCAAGTCTGAGGAGGAGCATGTGCAACATGTCCATCAGGTTCTTCAGCGGCTGTTGGAGAATCAACTTTTCGTCAAAGCAGAGAAGTGTGACTTCCATCAGTGCTCTGTTTCATTTCTGGGTTTTATTGTGGCACCAGGCAGTTTCAAGATGGACCCAGATAAGGTTAGTGCTGTCACGGATTGGCCTGTCCCTACTGACAGAAAACAGCTGCAAAGATTTTTGGGGTTTGCCAATTTCTATAGACGTTTTATTAGGAACTATAGCTCTGTCGCAGCCCCTTTACATTCTCTCACGTCCCCAGGAACAAGGTTTACATGGAGCTCTGAGGCCGAGGAGGCCTTTAAAACCCTCAAACAGCAGTTTTCTTCTGCCCCAGTCCTCACCCTACCAGATCCAAGATTGCAGTTCATCGTTGAGGTTGATGCATCGGGTGTGGGAGTGGGAGCTGTCCTCTCTCAGCGCTCTTCCAAGGACAGAAAGGTTCATCCCTGTGCTTTCTTTTCTAGAAAACTTTCTCCCTCAGAGCGAAACTACGATGTGGGAAATCGGGAACTATTAGCTGTCAAGTTGGCCTTGGAGGAGTGGAGGCATTGGCTAGAAGGGGCAGAGCAGCCGTTTCTTGTGTGGACGGATCACAAGAATCTGGAGTACATCAGGACAGCTAAACGACTGAACTCGCGTCAAGCCAGGTGGGCCCTTTTTTTTAAATCGGTTTGATTTCACCCTCTCTTATCGCCCCGGCTCCAGGAACCTAAAGCCAGATGCCCTGTCCCGTCAGAGTGTGAAGAGTCTCCAAGGACTCCTGAGACCATTCTTCCACTCTCCTGTGTGGTTGGAGCAGTAACATGGGGCATAGCCGAAGAGGTCAGGCGGGCATCGGAAGGAAAGGAGATTCCTGAAGCCTGTCCTGAGAATCGACTGTTTGTCATGCCCAATCTCCGCCCTAAGGTTCTGCAGTGGGGGCACTCTTCCAACTTCAGCTGTCATGCAGGGGTTGCACACTCCAACAGCCTTCTAAGACAGCGTTTCTGGTGGCCCACAATGAAGGAGGATGCCCAGGGGTATGTCGCTGCCTGCCAGGTCTGTGCCCAAAATAAGACCTCCCGCCACAGGCCAGCTGGGTTACTCCACCCTTTACCTGTTCCCCGACGACCCTGGTCACACATATCTATTGACTTTGTTACTGGACTGCCTCCCTCAGAAGGTAACACTGTAGTTCATACTATTGTCGACAGATTTTCTAAAATGGCTCATTTTGTCCCTCTGCCTAAGCTCCCTTCTGCCAAGGAGACGGCAGAGGTCATGTTATCTAATGTTTTTCGGTTGCATGGACTCCCTCAGGATGTGGTGTCAGACCGGGGACCCCAGTTTGCTTCTCAGTTTTGGAAGGAGTTTTGTAGACTCATTGGAGCCACTGCGAGTCTGTCCTCTGGATTCCATCCACAGTCAAATGGCCAGACTGAACGCTACAATCAGGAGCTTGAGACAGGACTCCGCTGTTCCGTATCACAAAATCCTTCCCTCTGGAGCAAGTATTTGATCTGGATTGAATATGCTCACAATTCTCTCCCTGTCTCTGCTACAGGTCTCTCTCCCTTTCAGTGTGTGTATGGTTACCAACCACCTTTCTTTCCTGAAGCTGAGAAAGAGTCAGTTGTGCCCTCGGCCATGGCTCTGGTCCGCCACTGCCACACAACCTGGAGAAAGGCTCGAGCAGCTCTTCTCTGAACCTCCAGCCGGTACAAGGAGTCAGCAGACAAGCAGCGTTCTCCCACTCCTCGTTACAGGGTGGGTCAAAGAGTCTGGCTTTCCACGCACAATCTCCCATTGCATCTGGAGTCACGCAAGCTGGCACCAAGGTTTGTTGGGCCTTTCCCCATCACTAAAATTGTGAACCCAGTGGCTGTGCAGCTCAAACTTCCCAGGACTATGAGAGTTCATCCAACTTTTCACGTGTCCAAGATCAAGCCCTTCAAGGTCAGTCCCCTTGTCCCCTCCTCTAGACCCCCTCCACGCCCCCGAGTTATTGACGGCGGACCTGTTTACACTGTAAGACGCCTGCTGTCTGTCCGCCGCAGAGGCCATGGACTGCAATACCTTGTTGACTGGGAGGGGTATGGACCTGAGGAGAGGTCCTGGGTCCCTGCTAGAGACATTATTGATCGCACCTTGATCAGAGAGGGGGGGGGGACTGTAATGTTCTCTTTAGCTGTTAGTGTGTTTGTGTTAATTTCCTGTTTTATTTTGAAATCCTGTTGTTTTTGGTTGATGTCTAGTTTTACTTCCTGTCTTTGTTCTTTTCCCGCCTTTTGATCACTCACCTGTGACTGATTTGTAATCACCTTCACCTGTGTATATATACCATGTGTTTTCACCAGCCCTCTGCCAGATTACCATTGTCTCCCAGTGTGTTCATGCTTTCCAGCCCTGTGGATCTAGTTTTGTTTGCCTGTCTTTTTTTGGACTTTGAAGACTTTTGGAATGTTACTCTGGGAATTGCCTTCCTTTGGATTCTGCTTGAATTTTTGAGTAAAGAACTTTGACTTTCTGCATTTTTGTCCTGGGTTTTTTCTCTGCATCTGAGTCTTTTCTTCTGAGACGTGTCACAGTGTATCATACTGATAGCTTCATCTTTTCATAATACGACTTAACGACGAAATGCCTAAAGGAAAACAGTACAAGAAAGAGACCTCTGCTAAAGCCTCAGACCTAGCTGAAACCACGTCCGCAAACGAGGAATCTTCAGATGAGGAGACTACAGACCTATCTGCCATCATGGCTGCCATTGCAAGCAGCAAAAACAGGATTTTGGCATGGATAGACTCCAGTACAACTGAATTGAACACTAAGGGCTCATTTATGCTCAACGTTAAATACAGATCCGGATACGGACGGAGCCTTCTGTCCGTGCTCCGCGTTCATTTCGTCCGTATTTCTGCTCGTTTCCATAAAGCTTACAGATACGGGCCAAACGGAGCAGTACCACCAGGAACCATGGGGGCAGTGTTGCTGTCACTACTCGATATATAGCTCTAGTGAGACACGAAGAAGAAATAACAATTCAATTTCTCTCTTTGGCAGTACTAGAGAAAATAATTCTCCGTCCTCCAGTTGCGATGTATTTAACGGCCTCACCGACCACCGCCTCCTACAACGCTGCCTCTGTTTTTATCTTTTATGCAAGAGGTACATTATGAATATCTCCTCCACGGTCGCCATGTTTGTTTTTGAGTTTGTTGTTGTCATAAACTTTTGACGCTGGGCTGCCTCCTGGTGGATATATTGGTTAACATCCATGCCAACGTAAAGGGCGCATGTGGGCAGTGACGGTAACATCATTTGAAACGGACGTATACATTTTCGTACGTAAAGGGAGCATAAATGAGCCTTAAGATAGATGTGCTCCGGGAGGACGTGGTGAAACAGGAGACCCGCCTGAGCGAGTTGGAGTCCGGCCTGAATACATACTCGGATAGGACGGCTACTACTGAAAACGATATTGCCATGCTAAAAGCGGAGGTCACGTCACTTTGCCAGAAAGTGGAAGAAATCGACGGGGGACACTGCCAGTTTAGTGCACGTCTGGTCGGGATAAAAGAAGGTATTGAATCGTGTGAGGGACAGCGGCTCACTGAGAGCATCGCTAAACTACTGCAGGAGCTGTTGGGCGTTAACTTCACCCCAACTCTGGATGCAGCATATCGCGGCGCCCGACGGGCTAATGAGGGGGGCCCTCCCAGAGTCATCGTGATCCGATTCCACTACCTGCGGGAACGGGATGAGATCTTCCGTGCAGCGGCGTGCAGCGGAGTAAGCATATTTCCAGACTACACGGTGGCTGTGGCGAAGAAGAGAGCAGCCTTTGCCGAAGCTAAGCGTCTACTCCAGAGCTGCCAGAATGTCAGGTTTGGTGTCCAGTTCCCTGCGGTGCTCCGCATCACCGACCCGACTGGTCAGGAGAGGCTGTTTGAGGATCCAGCTGCAGCGGTGGAATATATTAAAAGGAACTTGAAGCCCAAGGACCCTGTAAGTTGATTTAACCAATTGGACAATGGAGACTAGATGCTAATAACGAACTGGTGAGTCCAAATGGCGTTTTTTTTTTTTTTTCACTTTCCTTTTTTACAATACCCACAACAATGAGGCTCCCAGGTAATATTGACATTTTATATTTTATGGACGCTTAATGCCTGGTGTTTAAGCTACAATATACTTTATTCCTCTCTCCTATTTTATTTTATTTCTTTCTGGGTATGCATGCAGCCTATTCAATTCAAATAAACACAAGAAATTTGTGCTCTAATAATAATAAAAAAAAAAGGGATCAGCGCTCAGTGAATAATCCTCCTAAGCCCTACGATAAGCTATTATGGCAAGGCTTAACTATACAGACCCGTGAGCAGTGATAACTAGCATGTCTTTGGGGTCATCGGGTGGGAACCTCCTTTCACCGGTGTTTCATCTAGTTAGTCCCACGACACCTCCAGGAGGCTAGACAGTGATCTCTGGCGTCCCAGAGACACTCCCCTAATGCCAGGTCTCACTGCTCCCCACACTAACCGAACAACCTCCTTTACCTTACCTATACTACCACAGAGGAGGTAGACCCAGGGAAGGAAGCCTTGTTAGGCTATCACACTCCCCCGCCGGGTTAGGCTGTACAGTCTACCTCCCCAGGACGAGCCCTCACAACAATGACACCTCCAGGAGGCTGGACAGTGATCTCAGCCCAAACAGCACTGCCAACTTCAACCAAGCCCAGGCTCCGTTTATGCGAGCTCCAGGCAGAAGCAATGCTGATACTACCTTTACTAGCACATTCACCATACTCTATTTCACACGCTACATAGCATAACTACACTGTAAGCTAAAGTTAAAGGAGATAAATGAACTCACAGGATCAGCAAACACACTCACTTTGCAGCATGGTCTCAAACAAAATGGATTCAAATAGGCCACTCCCACACTTAAATAACCTTCCTCTTCCTGGATTTCCTTCTTACTTACACATGGCTTTCTCAGCCCAAATAGCACTGCCATCTTCAACCAAACCCAGGCTCCATACATGTGAGCTCCAGGCAGAAGCAATGCTGATACTAGCTTTCCTGTCACATTCACCATACTCTATTTCACACACTACATAGCATAACTACAATATAAGCTAAAGTTAAAGGAGCTAACTGGACTTACAGGATCAGCAAGCACACTCACCTTGCCGCATGGCCTCAAACAAAATGGATTCCAATAGGCCACTCCCACACTTAAATACTTCCTCTTCCTGGATTTCCTCCTGACAGGAAGTGGATCTCTCCACCTGATCTCAAGGAGTTATGTGCCTTGCTTAGTAGTTCCCCCTGCTGGCCCCCAGCTGACATTATTTCTTCTGTAATAGATAAACTGGCTGCATTTAATTGCTTCATCTGACATTTCCCTCACTGTCTTCCTCAAACTCTGTCCCCGCACTCCGAGTTCCCCCAGGAGTGAGACAGTTGATCTTGCTATGAATCCCCTACACCCCACTTCCACTGGACAAATCCTAGTCTTCCATCCTCGCTGCTCAGCTTCTGCTCCTAAGTCTGCATATCTAAGCTTTTTTCTTTCATAGGCTTCTTCCACTGAGTCTTCCCAAGGAACTGTCAGCTCAATGAAATAAACTATCTGTTGACTCACTGACCACAACACTAAGTCAGGCCTCTGCCTGGTACAGACTATTTCCTGAGGAACAACAAGCTTTCCCCCTAAATCTACTTGCATTTCCCAATCACAAGCACCTTCTAGGCGGCCACACCCTTGCCTCCTCACTAACTTATCCCTTCTGTATTTCTCTCCCTCACAGACAAACTGAATTGCTAAACTCCTATCCTTAACACCTTCTGAATTCACTTGTCTTCGTTTCCCTTCGATGCCTGCAGCTAAACATTTCAACACCTGATTATGTCGCCATGTATATCGGCCTTGTGACAAGCCAACTTTACAGCCTGACAAAATATGCTTTAAAGTTGCGGTACGTGAACACAATGGGCATGATGGGTCCTCATTTACCCACAGTTTTAGGTTCTGGGGGGTTGGTAACACATCGTATGTAGCCCCTACCAGGATTCTAATACGATTCTCCTCCATACTCCACAGGTCCCTCCAACTAAGCTTCCTCTTCTCTACACTTTCCCAATTCAACCACTGTCCCTGTTTAGCCTGGGCCACTACCTTTGCACCCCTTACTATCTCTTCCTGTATCTGTTCCACAACCAGCTTTCTTTTATCTTTGAGGCCTGCTGTATTCCATACCGGTTTACCTGAGCCAAGCCCCAGGCCTCCCCGGCCAAACTGAACATTACCTACAATCTCTGCATGTCTAAGAGCTGCCTCTGCCTCCTGAACTGCCGATCTTGGGTTCCACTTCCTCCCCTTGGTTGGATTTGGAACCACACTCCTAACTACCACGTCCTTACTCCCAGATAACAAGAGCTCTGTCCTGACCTTGGTACATTTAAATTCCTCTGTTAAACTAGATACTGGCAGCTGAAGTATCCCTTTTCCATACAATGCAACACTACTTAGGCACCTAGGAGCGCCCAACCACTTCCTAATGTAGGAGCTAACCGACCTTTCCATTCTCTCCACAACAGATATTGGAATTTCATAAACTGACAATGGCCACATTAACCTAGGATATAGCCCAAATTGCAAACACCACAACTTCAACTTTCCTGGAAGTTCTGATTTATCTATTCTATCCAATCCTTCAGCCACATCTTTTCTAAATTTCACCACCTGTTCCTTATCATTCAACTCTACATTGTAGCACCTACCTAAGCTCTTTACTGACTTTTCCCTAATTGTTGGGATGTCCTCATCATCTATGACAAACTTCCTATCACTTAACTTCCCTCTACATATCGAGATGCTTCTAGATTTACTAGGCTTGATTTTCATGCTGGCCCACTTGAGGTTCTTATTTACCTTCTCTAGTAGCCTCTTTGTACATGGCATTGTTGTGGTCACCAGTGTCATGTCATCCATGTAAGCCCTAACTGGTGGAAGATGCAACCCATTCTGCCGTCTCTCCCCACCTACCACCCACTTAGAAGCCCTGATGATTACTTCCATTGCCATAGTAAATGCTAATGGAGAAATTGTACACCCTGCCATGATGCCTATTTCTAGCCTCTGCCAACCTGTTGTGAAACCTGCTGTACTTAGACACAACCTAATATCCTGAAAATATGCTTTCACTAAGTTAACAACTACCTGTGGCACTCTGAAGTAGTCAAACGCACTCCAAATGAGGCTGTGCGGTACTGAACCAAACGCATTTGCAAGATCTAAAAATATTACATGTAGGTCCCTTTTGTTAATCTTCGCTGCCTGAATCTGGTGCCAGATCATGCTAGTATGCTCTAAACACCCTGAAAAACCTGGTATTCCTGCCTTCTGCACCATGGTATCTATTAAGCTATTCCTTTCTAAGTAGCTAGCTAGTCTCTGCGCTACTACACTAAAGAAAATCTTCCCCTCCACATTCAAGAGAGAAATCATCCGGAACTGGCTAAGGTCCACAGACTCCTTCTCCTTAGGAATGAGGACACCCCCTGCCCTGCACCATGCTCTTGGTATAATTTGTTTTTCCCAAACTATTCTTAGCTGTTTCCACAAAAATTTAAGGGTATCAGGCGCACTTTTATAAACCCGGTAGGGGACTCCATTAGGCCCTGGGGCCGAAGAAGCCTTTGCACGCCTGACCACCTCCTGAACTTCCTTCCACCTAGGTGGCCTGACATCCATCTCATGCTCTATCCCTCCTAATGGAGGGATATCAGGTGGGAAACCTACTATCCTATTCTTCTCCAAATCTGAATACGTGTTTCTCAAATATTCTTCAACCTCTAACCTTTCTGCTTTAAGCTGCCCTCCCTTTTCCTGGCTGAACAATCCTTAAACAAACTTAAAAGGGTCCCTGAAAAAACCTGTCCTAGCATATTCCTTCTTCCTCCTCTTTTTCCTGAGATGCTCCGCCCTTCTAAGAACTGCTAGCCTGCTCCTCAACTCCTCTTGCAACACCTTAATTCCCTCCCTTTCTTCTTCTGTAGCCTTTTTCCACTGCTTTCTTAACTGTCTCCTTTCCTTGACTAACTTCTCTATTTCTCTCTGCCGCCTAGACTTACCTGACTGTACCCTCTCACTCCTCTTTCTCTCATGCACCCCAAACCTCTCTACACCATATGAATACATTATATCTCCCATCTTTTCTAACCTTTGTATTGCATTTCCTCTAAGCCTACTCAAGATTACTGACAAGTCTCTATTAACTATCTCCCATTCTTTACTGTCATTTGCTCTAGGCCATCTAACTCTAACCTTTTGCTCCATAGTTCTTTCTCTGGCTAGCATACTGGCCTCAGTGTCACCTGCATCCTCTCTTACTACCCCCTCCTCCTCAGTGGCAGCGTTACTGATATCCTGCGAACTGTGGTTTTCTACCTGCCGCTGGACTTCATCCGACTGACTCGACTGACTTCTTAGGAAGTACTGATCAATGCGGCTACTCTGCCCTTTCTTTGCCACACACTTCTTCTTTCCCTGATGAGTTCTGAGGCCTTTCACTGATGTTACTTTCTGCCAGCCGCAAGGACAAACCTGAAGCATCTTGTTCTCAACTATGCTACTTTTGCCCTCTACAGATGCGCTCACCTTGCCCTGAGTGCTGCTAATTCTAGCACTGGTGGATAGGTCCGTGCCCCTATCCTTCACTGAGTCACCGGTCCAAGTCATAGTCGTGTCCTTTCCAATGTCTGTTACCGTGTAATCCACCTGTGAGTCATCTTCCACCCCTGCTCTCGCTGACTCTTGGGGTATTTTCCCTATGTTGGCTGTAGCTAATTTTGGTTGTAATAAGGCTGCTAGGCCTCACCACTGCTACCATGGGTTGCTAACCCATGCCAGCACCGCTGGGGTCTTTTCCCTCCTGTCAGCTGTCTTTCCAAGCGGTCACATGGTCTTTCCCTTGTTGTCAGCTGCCCTATTCACAGCAGTCACTAGCTGGGCTAGTTCTGAATTCAAATAAACACAAGAAATTTGTGCTCTAATAATAATAAAAAAAAAAGGGATCAGCGCTCAGTGAATAATCCTCCTAAGCCCTACGATAAGCTATTATGGCAAGGCTTAACTATACAGACCCGTGAGCAGTGATAACTAGCATGTCTTTGGGGTCATCGGGTGGGAACCTCCTTTCACCGGTGTTTCATCTAGTTAGTCCCACGACACCTCCAGGAGGCTAGACAGTGATCTCTGGCGTCCCAGAGACACTCCCCTAATGCCAGGTCTCACTGCTCCCCACACTAACCGAACAACCTCCTTTACCTTACCTATACTACCACAGAGGAGGTAGACCCAGGGAAGGAAGCCTTGTTAGGCTATCACACTCCCCCGCCGGGTTAGGCTGTACAGTCTACCTCCCCAGGACGAGCCCTCACAACAATGACACCTCCAGGAGGCTGGACAGTGATCTCAGCCCAAACAGCACTGCCAACTTCAACCAAGCCCAGGCTCCGTTTATGCGAGCTCCAGGCAGAAGCAATGCTGATACTACCTTTACTAGCACATTCACCATACTCTATTTCACACGCTACATAGCATAACTACACTGTAAGCTAAAGTTAAAGGAGATAAATGAACTCACAGGATCAGCAAACACACTCACTTTGCAGCATGGTCTCAAACAAAATGGATTCAAATAGGCCACTCCCACACTTAAATAACCTTCCTCTTCCTGGATTTCCTTCTTACTTACACATGGCTTTCTCAGCCCAAATAGCACTGCCATCTTCAACCAAACCCAGGCTCCATACATGCGAGCTCCAGGCAGAAGCAATGCTGATACTAGCTTTCCTGTCACATTCACCATACTCTATTTCACACACTACATAGCATAACTACAATATAAGCTAAAGTTAAAGGAGCTAACTGGACTTACAGGATCAGCAAGCACACTCACCTTGCCGCATGGCCTCAAACAAAATGGATTCCAATAGGCCACTCCCACACTTAAATACTTCCTCTTCCTGGATTTCTCCTGACAGGAAGTGGATCTCTCCACCTGATCTCAAGGAGTTATGTGCCCTGCTTAGTAGTTCCCCCTGCTGGCCCCCAGCTGACATTATTTCTTCTGTAATAGATAAACTGGCTGCATTTAATTGCTTCATCTGACATTTCCCTCACTGTCTTCCTCAAACTCTGTCCCCGCACTCCGAGTTCCCCCAGGAGTGAGACAGTTGATCTTGCTATGAATCCCCTACACCCCACTTCCACTGGACAAATCCTAGTCTTCCATCCTCGCTGCTCAGCTTCTGCTCCTAAGTCTGCATATCTAAGCTTTTTTCTTTCATAGGCTTCTTCCACTGAGTCTTCCCAAGGAACTGTCAGCTCAATGAAATAAACTATCTGTTGACTCACTGACCACAACACTAAGTCAGGCCTCTGCCTGGTACAGACTATTTCCTGAGGAACAACAAGCTTTCCCCCTAAATCTACTTGCATTTCCCAATCACAAGCACCTTCTAGGCGGCCACACCCTTGCCTCCTCACTAACTTATCCCTTCTGTATTTCTCTCCCTCACGGACAAACTGAATTACTAAGCCCCTATCCTTAACACCTTCTGAATTCACCTGTCTTCGTTTCCCTTCGATGCCTGCAGCTAAACATTTCAACACCTGATTATGTCGCCATGTATATCGGCCTTGTGACAAGCCAACTTTACAGCCTGACAAAATATGCTTTAAAGTTGCGGTACGTGAACACAATGGGCATGATGGGTCCTCATTTACCCACAGTTTTAGGTTCTGGGGGGTTGGTAACACATCGTATGTAGCCCCTACCAGGAATCTAATACGATTCTCCTCCATACTCCACAGGTCCCTCCAACTAAGCTTCCTCTTCTCTACACTTTCCCAATTCAACCACTGTCCCTGTTTAGCCTGGGCCACTACCTTTGCACCCCTTACTATCTCTTCCTGTCTGCGTATCTGTTCCACAACCAGCTTTCTTTTATCTTTGAGGCCTGCTGTATTCCATACCGGTTTACCTGAGCCAAGCCCCAGGCCTCCCTGGCCAAACTGAACATTACCTACAATCTCTGCATGTCTAAGAGCTGCCTCTGCCTCCTGAACTGCCGATCTTGGGTTCCACTTCCTCCCCTTGGTTGGATTTGGAACCACACTCCTAACTACCACGTCCTTACTCCCAGATAACAAGAGCTCTGTCCTGACCTTGGTACATTTAAATTCCTCTGTTAAACTAGATACTGGCAGCTGAAGTATCCCTTTTCCATACAATGCAACACTACTTAGGCACCTAGGAGCACACAACCACTTCCTAATATAGGAGCTAACCGACCTTTCCATTCTCTCCACAACAGATATTGGAATTTCATAAACTGACAATGGCCACATTAACCTAGGATATAGCCCAAATTGCAAACACCACAACTTCAACTTTCCTGGAAGTTCTGATTTATCTATTCTATCCAATCCTTCAGCCACATCTTTTCTAAATTTCACCACCTGTTCCTTATCATTCAACTCTACATTGTAGCACCTACCTAAGCTCTTTACTGACTTTTCCCTAATTGTTGGGATGTCCTCATCATCTATGACAAACTTCCTATCACTTAACTTCCCTCTACATATCGAGATGCTTCTAGATTTACTAGGCTTGATTTTCATGCTGGCCCACTTGAGGTTCTTATTTACCTTCTCTAGTAGCCTCTTTGTACATGGCATTGTTGTGGTCACCAGTGTCATGTCATCCATGTAAGCCCTAACTGGTGGAAGATGCAACCCATTCTGCCGTCTCTCCCCACCTACCACCCACTTAGAAGCCCTGATGATTACTTCCATTGCCATAGTAAATGCTAATGGAGAAATTGTACACCCTGCCATGATGCCTATTTCTAGCCTCTGCCAACCTGTTGTGAAACCTGCTGTACTTAGACACAACCTAATATCCTGAAAATATGCTTTCACTAAGTTAACAACTACCTGTGGCACTCTGAAGTAGTCAAACGCACTCCAAATGAGGCTGTGCGGTACTGAACCAAACGCATTTGCAAGATCTAAAAATATTACATGTAGGTCCCTTTTGTTAATCTTCGCTGCCTGAATCTGGTGCCAGATCATGCTAGTATGCTCTAAACACCCTGAAAAACCTGGTATTCCTGCCTTCTGCACCATGGTATCTATTAAGCTATTCCTTTCTAAGTAGCTAGCTAGTCTCTGCGCTACTACACTAAAGAAAATCTTCCCCTCCACATTCAAGAGAGAAATCATCCGGAACTGGCTAAGGTCCACAGACTCCTTCTCCTTAGGAATGAGGACACCCCCTGCCCTGCGCCATGCTCTTGGTATAATTTGTTTTTCCCAAACTATTCTTAGCTGTTTCCACAAAAATTTAAGGGTATCAGGCGCACTTTTATAAACCCGGTAGGGGACTCCATTAGGCCCTGGGGCCGAAGAAGCCTTTGCACGCCTGACCACCTCCTGAACTTCCTTCCACCTAGGTGGCCTGACATCCATCTCATGCTCTATCCCTCCTAATGGAGGGATATCAGGTGGGAAACCTACTATCCTATTCTTCTCCAAATCTGAATACGTGTTTCTCAAATATTCTTCAACCTCTAACCTTTCTGCTTTAAGCTGCCCTCCCTTTTCCTGGCTGAACAATCCTTTAACAAACTTAAAAGGGTCCCTGAAAAAACCTGTCCTAGCATATTCCTTCTTCCTCCTCTTTTTCCTGAGATGCTCCGCCCTTCTAAGAACTGCTAGCCTGCTCCTCAACTCCTCTTGCAACACCTTAATTCCCTCCCTTTCTTCTTCTGTAGCCTTTTTCCACTGCTTTCTTAACTGTCTCCTTTCCTTGACTAACTTCTCTATTTCTCTCTGCCGCCTAGATTTACCTGACTGTACCCTCTCACTCCTCTTTCTCTCATGCACCCCAAACCTCTCTACACCATATGAATACATTATATCTCCCATCTTTTCTAACCTTTGTATTGCATTTCCTCTAAGCCTACTCAAGATTACTGACAAGTCTCTATTAACTATCTCCCATTCTTTACTGTCATTTGCTCTAGGCCATCTAACTCTAACCTTTTGCTCCATAGTTCTTTCTCTGGCTAGCATACTGGCCTCAGTGTCACCTGCATCCTCTCTTACTACCCCCTCCTCCTCAGTGGCAGCGTTACTGATATCCTGCGAACTGTGGTTTTCTACCTGCCGCTGGACTTCATCCGACTGACTCGACTGACTTCTTAGGAAGTACTGATCAATGCGGCTACTCTGCCCTTTCTTTGCCTATATGGGTATGTGTGTACATATGCATACCATTTCGAATATGGTGCCCTCATAATGTGTCAAATGTAAACGCCATAATAGTTATTGGTACCAGGATTAGCACCACACGAATATAATATTAACTTTTTAAGTTGTTTTTATTAGGGACCGAGCCCGAAGGCAGAGGCTCGCCTGTTTTTGCTGCGTTTATTCTTTATTCTTTCTTCTGCCACTTCTTTCAGCTGGAATTTGATCATGTTGAAGGGCAGTACTTGTTTGCTGTCCTAGAAAAATTTGGCTTTGGATCATCATTCTTGACATGGATTAAAATAATATATGATGCACCCACTGCAGCTGTACCGACCAATAACAATATTTCTGACTATTTCCCCTTGCACAGGTCTTGCAGGCAGGGCTGCGGCCTCTCCCCATATCTGTTCGATCTGGCGGCAGTAGCTCAGTCCATAGGGACTTGGGTTGGGAACCGGAGGCTCGCCTGTTCGAGTCCCCGTCCGGACCAAAATATGGAGCGTGGACTGGTGGCTGGAGAGGTGCCAGTTCACCTCCTGGGCACTGCCGAGGTGCCCTTGAGCAAGGCACCGAACCCCCAACCGCTCGGGGCGCCTGACCAAAGGGCAGCCCCCTCACTCTGAGATCTCTCCACTTTGTGCATGTATAGGTCCTGTTTGTGCATGTGTGTGTCTTTCAGACCTGTGTGTAATTGACAAGCAAGAGTGAAAACATTGAATTTCCCCTCAGGGGATTAATAAAGTGAATAATAAAGTGAATAAACTGAACCCCTTGCTATAGCCCTTAGAGCAGAAGATGGTATTACTGGTATCTCCCGTGGCGGCAAGGTCCATAAGGTGGCGCTACATGCGGATGACCTGCTTTTGTATATATCCAACCTGACAACATCGATACCAAAGCTACTGTTGATGCTAGAAACCTTTAGAAACCTCTCAGGCTATAAATTGAACTATTCAAAGAGCCTGCTTTTTCCAGTTGACCGCACAGATGGAGATTATTCCAGATTTCCATTCAAAATAGAATGCAATATGTTCACATATCTAGGAATTAAAGTTACAGAATTTGGAGAAACACAACTTTAAGTCATTATTAGAACAAGCAAAACAAGATCTTGGGAAATGGTCAACATTACCGATTTCGTTAGCAGGTCACATTAATATAGTTAAAATGACAGTCCTACCTAGATTTCTTTATGTGTTTCAGATGATCCCCATATTTATCCCTATGAAAACATTTAAACAGTTAGATAGACTAATCTCTTCATTTGTATAGAATAATTCTAATCCTAGGATGAAAAAAATGTACCTGGAGGTTCCTAAAGATGCTGGAGGGTTAGGATTACCCAATTTTCTTTGGTATTATTGGGCTGCTAACATAGTAAAACTAATTCATTGGATTTACACATATGAGAATAAGCAGGGTCCAGACTGGGACCATATGGAACTATTATCCAACCCTCGACCAACACTCACATCATCATTACCACACAACTGTAATACACAGTTCACTAACCTGGTTGTTAAAGCCTCACTTAGGATATGGTTACAGTTTAGGAGACATTTTGATTTAAAGCAGTATAGCAGGTATTTCCCAATAGCAAATAACCATTTCTTTCTTCCATCTGGGTTCGACAATGCATTTCAGTATTGGCATAGAAATGGGTTGATATTCTTCTATGATCTGTACCCTGTGTTTATTTCATTTGAAACACTCGAAAATGACCACAATATACCCAGATCACATTATTTTAGATTTTTTCAGTTACGTAGCTTTACCAGAGAAAAGTTTCCCTCATTTCCTTTCCCACCACCTATGAATCATTTAGATGCAATTCCAGAACTGGATCCTTTTGAGAAGAAACGTGTATCTGTGATTTACAATATGATAGGAGACTTGAAACCGATATGGGATAAAACTAAAATGGCATGGGATAAAGATTTGGGGCTTGAGCTTTCTGAAGATATGTGGCAATATAGTCTAGAACGTATTCATACCTCGTCATTGTGTATACACCATGGTTTAATTCAATTTAAAGTACTCCATCGCCTGCACTATTCAAGGTATAAATTGTGCAAACTCTTTCGCACTGCAGATCATGGCTGTCCGAGGTGCAGCTATGTACCTGCCACAATAGGACACATGTCCTGGTTATGCACCTCCCTCAACGACTATTTTCTTTTTGTGTCTATGTTTGTAAGTTGTATGTTTGTTAATGAATAACTGCAAAATAAAGTTTAAAAAAAACAACAACAACTTGATAATCTTATTACTTTGACTGCTTTTAAATCTAAAATGAAAGAAATGGAGTCTGAATCCTTACACTGTCAATGTTTTGATGCATAAATGCTTGATGATGTGTATTCTTGAGATTGTTTTTATGTTTAATTCCCTGTATTGTTGTTTTTGTTGAACTGCTTTTATTGTTTATTGTTGCTGCTTGTCTTGGCCAGGTCACCCTCACAAAAGAGATTTTTAATCTCAATGGGACTTCACCTGGTTAAATAAAGCTTAAATATAAATAAATTCAAACCTGCCTTAAGGATACATAAATCAGTCCCTCCAGGATCTCGTGGCAAAACAAATTTGCGGCCAAAAACCCTTGAATTTGTGGCCAATTTTGTCAAAAAATGTAATAAAAATTGCAGCATTTTTATGTGATTTTTTTGCGGGAAATTGGGGCAAATGACAAAAATTGCGGCTAATGACAAAAGGAGAAAAAAAAAATTGGATTTTTTTTTTTTTTTAATTCCTGCCTCCAAAAAAGATAAGTCATGTAATCACTTGCTATAATAATCATACTGAATATTACAAAAATAGCTGCAAATGTTTTTATAGTTCTCTTCTTTGGTTTTATTTAATTAGTTTCAAAAATTGGACTAATGTTGCAAAAAATCCTAAGTGAATATTGTAGCTCTTGAAACAGACAATGTGACTGTAAAACAACATGTAAGCTACATCTTCTGTAAACATAACATTTTAATAAATTCAACACATATTGTATGCATTTAAATAGTGCAACGTCTGACGTCTGATGACGTTTCAAATGACGTCACATGCATGACGACTTCCAGTCGGCTGGAAAATGCGGAAAAACATGGAAATATCACGGGACTTTGAAAAATTGCAAGCCTCTGCAAATATTGCAGACTTTGGTTGAATTTGCGTTAATTATTGCATTCGCAAGGTCACGATTTTCTGGAGGGACTGATAAATGGATGAGCTCCAATGTCCTTATGTCAAATTCAGATAAAACTGAAGTTATTGTTCTTGGGCCCCAAACACCTCAGAAACTCTCTGTCTGAAGTTTCTCTGGATGGCAGTGTTCTGGCCTCTAGCACTAATGTAAGAAACCACGGAGTTGTCTTTTAACTCCCATTTAAAACAAACGTCACAGACTGCATTCTTTCATCTGCGTAATATTGCAAAAAATAGGCCTATCCTGTCCGTAAAAGATACAGAAAAATTGGTCTGCACATTTGTTACCTCTTGGCTGGATTACTGCAAGTCCCTATCATCAGGTAGCTCTAATAAGTCTTTAAAAACTCTCCAGCTGATCCAGAATGCAGCGGCCAAGTACTGACAGGAACGAAGAAAATCATATAGAAGACCATATTTCTCCTGTTTTACCTTCTTTGCATTGTCTCCCTGTAAAAGCCAGAATTTAATTTAAAGTCCTCCTAACTTACAAAGCTCTAAATGGTCAAGCTCCATTATATCTTAGAGAGCTCATAGTGCCATATTATCCCACCAGAACACTGCGCTCTGAGAATGCAGGTTACTTGTGGTTGTGGACAATATGACACTCCTCAAATACGTGGACGACATGGCCTTGGTGGCCTACCTGACTGACCCCATCAGCCTAGCAGCATATTGCCAGCAGGTGGACTCACTCATCACCCTTATTTAGAAGAGCTCACTTGAGCTCAACATCTCCAAAACTAAGGAGCTGTGCTGCTGCAGGAGAGTAACATCTGGGCCCACACACTGGTCCAACCACTGGAGATCAAAGGGCAGGTAGCGGAGCAGGTGGAGGGTTTCAGATACCTGGGCATTGAGGTAGACAGGCCATTGTCCTTCTCTGACCACAGCAGCAATATTTACAAAAAGGCTCAACAGTGCCTCTTTCTGCTAAGAAAGCTGAGGAATTTTATTGTAAGCAAAAATGTTTTAACATTTGTTTACAAATCACTCACTGAGTCAGTCCTGACCTACAACATCTCATCCTGGTACACCTTTCTTTCTGTTAAAGATAAATCCAAACTGTCAAAAGTCATCAAACATGCTACTAAAACAGGCACCACTCAGACCTCATTGACAGATCTCCACATAGGCAGTCAAACGGAAAGCCAACACCATCATACACGACCCTTCACACCCACTCCACAGTTCATTTCAACTCCTCCCATCAGGCCACCATTACAAGGTACCATTAGCAAGGACAAACATAGTAAAGAAATTATTGATTCCAACTGCAATCAACATTATCAATAAATCTTAAGGGTTTGACTCACCTATAGCAAGTGTTCTTAGTTTTCTGTGTGTTGCTTTATACTACACTGTTATGTCTTTTTTATGTATTTTTTAACCTGTGTCTTATTTATTCTGTGAGCTGTTAAAGACAAATTTCCACTGCTTTGCAATGGACAATAAAGTTTTTCTGATTCTGATTCTAAAGTCTCCAGAAGTAGAACAGGAACAAGAGTCTTCAGCAACATGTGGAACCATCTTTCTGTTTCAGTCCGAGAGGCAAACACCGTCTGTACTGTCATATATTAATATATACGTACAACATATGGTACCGCAATTACTGTTATGATTATTATAATATTTTTACTAAAATTAATGTTATTGTAGCTATTATCATTACGATCTGTCCTGCATCTCTATCTCCCTCGGTCTCTCTCCGTTTCAATATCGTATATATATTGTCAGTGATAGAAGTCGGTAAGTAAATTGTTTTACTTTATTCCATATAAAGGTCAACCTTAGACCTTTTCAAAAAGTTATAAAAAAAAAATATAAATCTGCTGTTGCAATTAGCTTTAATTATTTAATATTGCATTGGTGTTTTGTTTACAAAGTTGCAAAGACAGAGGTACACTTGGGCTGAGCAGAAGGGCACTTTGGAAGTCAGACCTAAAAGAACATGGGTAGCTTCACACAAACCCTAATTATTCATGGCAAACTGAGCGGGCTGAGATGAAGTTGTTGAAATATTTTGTGTCATCACAAATTTAAGTCTATAGCTGTGTCTGTTAAATCAGTGAGAAGTTTAATAATTCACAGCCAGTCCACTCTGTCAAGAGTTCCAGTGTAGTAAATGGAACAGGATGATGCTTAGTCCTGTCCTCTTACCCCTTTGTATTGTCTTTGCTCACATGACCTACATTCTGTGTAAACACACACACACACACACACACACACACACTGATCATTTTTCAGTGCACTTGTTTTGAATGCTTACAGCTGGGCTACTCTTTTGCAGGAACTACAGTGCACTAATGTGCTGCTCTTATCTGAGCCTCCACCACCCTACCAGACTGCCAGCAGTCACAAAAGATGCTAAGCCGAGCGGCTTGCTGCCCAGCTAGAGGAATGAGGCCTTCTCTATTTTACCCATACTGCTTTACATTCTGTCACTGTCATGGCCTACATTCAGTGTGAACCAACATGCACAGCTCACACACAGCTGCCCATGCCTGATTTCAATGAATTATTGATTGTGAAACTGAAGTTGAAGCATGCTTCAGAGTCTGAGGCTCCGTCCAGTTCCACAGAGGTCCTTGAAGAAAAAAAGAGAGAGAGTGAGGACAGACAGGAAGAGGGGACGGATGGGAGAGAGCACGAAACCAAACCGGATAAAGGTTTTGGACTTCAGGTGGAAAAGCCCAGTGAAGTCTTGTACTTAAAAGACTAGCTTATGATTTTTCAACTACCTTAAAAATAGATTAGAGCACATAAGATTAGAGTATAAAAGAATAGTTTCAACTTCACTGTCAGGTACTGAGTTAATGCAAAAAGCAGTAAAGTGCAAGAGTCATGTACAGAGTATTTGCAGAATAGAATATAGACTGAATAGAATGTGGAATGAACACAAAGGGGTATGAATTCAGATATAGTAGCTAGTTATATGCAAAATGCACAGTATTCAGAGTGTGTAGTGACTATGCTCAGCTATATGTAGTATGACCGTAGTAAGTTGTACAGGTAAAAACTAGTGCAGAAAGTGTGAGTACAAATTGTGCTAATCAGAGTTAATTTTGACAGGTATTTTAGATTTAGTCTTTGTCTTGAGACAAAAATGCTTATTAGTTTTTTATCCTTTATAGTTGACAGAAATTCAAAACATTTTAGTCAACTTTAAGTCATTAGGCTTTCTAAGTTTTTTTTTTCAATCTTTAAAATTATCTAGTGAGGCTAATTCATGTATCAGAAATTAGAATCAAGCTGACAGTTTGTATAAAAATTTCATTGAGATATTTTTTTCTCTACAACTACAAATAATTTCTGCAAACTTAAAAACTATCATTTCTCCAGCATTTTTTACAGGTTTAAGGGTGGATTTACGAGCAGACACTTACTGATCATCATTTGAAAAGCTCAATATCTCTGTATTTATGATCTCAAAAACTTTGACACCACCAATAACTAATCTGCAACAACTGGGATTTTGTACCCAGGTTCATTGTAAACTCTGACATATTCATCTCACTGTTAAGAAGCAGAAAAATAAATTAAAGCCTGAATTCTTTACTGATCTGCAACATGTTAGTCTGGAGGTTTAAACTTGTGTCCTCTCACAGAGCTGGTGATTACACTAAACTTTCATCTCTGTCAGAGAAAACTGATCTGAGTTCAGACTGTTCACTGACAACACAGCTACACTTACAGATAACTGAGCCTCCTACCTGACCGTCAAACGCATCAACCCACAAACCCTCTCCAGTCCGGACTGAGTGGAGTCCTGTGGGGATCAGCTGTGAAGTCCGACTGCTGGTGGCTGCTTGCTCTGATGCCATTCAGCGGCTAACAAGCGGAGCTAGCTGCTAACAGCCACCACTACAGCAAACAAACTCCACAAATCCATTCAGCAGCTCCACCATCCACAGTCAGACACACACAGCTGATTATTTACTGCTGAATTAAAGCTCACAACTTGCACCAACAGCTGAGGCTGCTCTGCTGTGAATGTTTTGTCAGCTGGTTAAACATCCTGGTGCGGACTAATTGCTGGAGTTTAACAGCCTGTCGCTCATGTGGCATTTGAAGAGAATTCAAAGCACGGCTGTTCTTGGCTCTCAAAGTCCAATAGTCCACCACTAACAGTTTTTTTTTCATGTCTTATCTTATCAAGGACAATGAAATATAGATTCCGATAAAAAAAATGTCAAGATCTGTTTTTAGTTTGTCATTGTCTTGTTTTCATCGTGCGAAAAAGGTCACAGATGACACATTTTTGTCATAGTTTTCATCAATGAAATGAACACTGGTGCTAATAGTTCACATACAGCTGGCGATATGATATGAACAGATATATACACCATAAATCCAGTATGTAAAACATAAACAGTGGTGTGAGAGTAAGTTATTTAGTGGTTTAAATGTGTGGCAGGATGATAGTATTTGTACCCTTCCCCAAACTGCCCTGTCCAACATGGACCTGACCATGGTTTAATTCTTATGCTTTGACAACCATATGCCTGAATCAACTACATCAGTGTTGGTCTTGAATCTAAATCAGTAAGTCAAGAAGGGAGGAAAAACTCAGTGAGAAAAATACATTACACTGTTACAAACAGCTGTAAATATACGGCCAAATTCGTACAATAATGTTAGAATAAACAGAACATAAACAGTAAGCTACTGTATGATTTTACGGCTATATGCAGTATTTTTCATTTTACCAGAAGTGGGCCTAATGGAGGGACAGAAGCCACATGCAACCATCATCATCTTAATCACCATTCATCCTCTATGTCAGAATCAAACAGAAATGGCAGTGATATACTGAGAAAATAAGATTGCATTGAGACATGTGGTTGGCTAATTTGTGATGACAGCGCTTACTGAATCACAGGACATACAATGAATATCTTCTTATACTGAGTTCTCCAACCGTGAACCATAACATAGAGGGTCACATCATTAAATAACCTAAAGTTTTGGGAGCACTATACTGCGGTGTGTCTGTGTGTGTGTTTCCTAGCTGCTAGGTTGTTCATCTGTTCATGCTTCGTCCTTTACGCGATCTTGGTAAGAGCTGGAGGACACATCATACAGGCAAGGCTTCTGTTGCCACAACCCCACAAGGTTTTCCTCTTTGCTGGAATCCCACACATTTCTTTTAGTGCATTTTGCCTCCATTGCGAGCTATCCGTCTGTTTGTTTGGGTTTAGCGCTGATCATTTCATGCAGCATTTCTGTTGGTTGGTTAGAAGTCCTAAGTGGTAACAGCAGTCACACAGTGAGATCTCAAATTTGTCAGAACCTTATCCCTGGCTGTCTTTGGTCCCACGATTGTGACAATGGCCATCCTTGACCCTCTCTCACTGTGCGACGTAGGACCACCACTTCAGAGCCACGACCAAAGATACTGCCATGTTTCTTTCACATTGGTCAAAATAATGTAGCTACGGTGGCTTAAGGTTAGATTTTTGCTGTTCAAATTGGTGTAATCCTCACAAGCATTGTCAAATGACGTAGGTGTGGACTATTCAGCTGCCTCTCTGTCAGCTTTGCTAAATGTCTGTTTTGCAAACCTTGGTGCTGCTTTCTGTGATTGGTGTGGTGGTGGGCCATCATCAGGACAAGGAAATCAACTCCGCAATCATGTCTTGGCAGTGAGGAAGGACAATAGAAAAACCAACAGGAGGAAAAAGTGGCAAAAGTGTGTGTGTGTGTGTGTGTGTGTGTGTGTGTGTGCGTGCGCCTTATAACCACTAACTAGTGTGTACTTGGGCCCGTCACAAGAGCATGCCCTGGGCCCCTTGGTAACTACCTTAGGCCACAATGTCGGAGGGAATGTGAGGTGCTACCAGTCCAACTGTAGATCACTGCTGTAATATTTAATCGTGCAGATGACTGTGGTGCGGTACTGCCGTGTTATGGAAGAAGCGACCCTATGACTGTGTTGTTGTGGTCTGGATGTGTGGACAGTTCAATCATTCCACAGACAGGGACCGTGGTGTACCAGAGCCATCTTAAATCATGGACAATTATGAAGCATCAGCCAAGATAAAAAAAAAAGACAAAAAGGGACTAAGTTACAGTGCACAAGTTAAAAAGGCTGATGGGATCACATTTCACTGGAGCTGAACTATGTATCGTTGAATTTCCCTTAGGGGATGGATAAAGTTCTTTATATTCTATTCTATAATTTTGATGAGACAAATAGATGATTGATTGATTGATTGATTGACTGATTGATTGATTGATTGAACAAGAGAGCATATTCAGAAAAGTCTGTCTTCAGCAGTTTGATATGTTTAAATATTTTAAACATTTTTGTATGTCTGCTTTCTGTTGAGTAGATTCAGTATGTTGAGGATGATGCCCTAATATCAACATTGTGTTTTGCTGCTGTAGTTTTTGTTCTCTCTTTTGTTGGTTCGCTAATTCAAGTAACCCCTGGTGTACGTTCTTTCAGCCTTTTATGTATAAGGATCTGCTTCATTCTGGAGTGGAAATGCTTAAAGTTTAAGTTTTTTTGTGTACTAATATCTTAACTAGTACCTAATACATAGTTAACAACTTCTGATATAGATTGACTGATAAAGCCATATAAAAGTGAACTTACCTTGTGAGATTGTACTGTGTACTACCTGCTACAAACATTCTACAATGCTAATGCGCAGTATTTGTTCAATATGAAGTTTTTTGTCTCATTTGAGAACTCGTATCAAAGATGGAGAAGTCAGTTAAGTCAGCCTGCTTGGCCTTTTAAATGATTAAACCAGTTTTACAGTTATGTCTATGATTACTTCACGTTGTAATTCCAAGCAGCTGTCCATCAGGCATGATGAATATTTTGATGCAAAGCTTGATGATCCCCATCAGTTTAATTTGGAGCAAGAGGTTTGGCTTCTTGTGTCAAGAGTTTGTCTTTGTCCTCCTAACCAGTTTCTCTTCCTCTCTTTCTTTATCTCTCACTCAGTGAGCTGTGAGCCTGGACAACTGGATGGTACTCCTCATTTGGAATGGATGACAGCTGGCAATATAAATATAACAATGTTATTCAGCACTTTGTTTAATGGTGCTCGTGTTTTTACAACATTTTTGCAGCTGTCTTAAGTTTACATTGAAGCCCTGAGAAAGAGTATGCACTTTGTTAATTTATTAATACTTCGTTAATAAATTTTCTGCACCTAAGAGCTCTTGCTTGCTCGTTCTCTTTCATGTTAGGTGTTTTTTTGTTTGAATGTAAAACTGAGCTAATCCTATTTAAAAATGGACCACTAATAAGGATACATTGTTATTTAAATGGGTTGATTTTTTTTATTGTATCACATATACTGTTTATGATAAACCACTGGTTCCCAACTGGTGGGTCGCGTTCCAAAAGTGAGTCGCAGGTCCATTCTGAATGGACCGCAAGTGAATTTTGAACACACTTAATTTTTTAAGTACAGAGAATTTTTGGCACAGAGCTTTTAGAACCACAACATGGCCAAATACAAGTTTGATGCTGAATGTATTCAACTGTATGGACCTTGAACTAATGACTAAGAAGAAATCTGGACCCCTTGGCTGGACCAGTTAGGAATCACTGTGATAAATCATATTAGGGTTAAGTTTAAGTCACTTTAAAGATGATAAGGTTATTCCATTATTTAACAATTTCATCGAAAAATACAAATTAAATCAACATTTTATATCAGCAAGCAGCCAAAGCTCTCCAAATACAAAGAGCAGACACAGCAGCTCTGTCACCCCTGTGACACTGTCCTGTTTATAACCCCACCTTCTGTTACTGTCCTCTGAAGAAAAATAAAGGACGTGGCTGTCTCCTATGCTTAGACATTTTATTTTATTTTTTTTATTTTTTTATTTAACCTTTATTTAACCAGGCAAGTCATTAAGAACAATTTCTTATTTACAATGGCGGCCTGGCAAAAGGCAGAGCCTCTTGAGGGAAGGGGGATAGAGGGCTAAAAAGGAATATCAGAAGTTAAGAAAACAAAACAAAACAAAACAAAAACAACAGTTAAAACAACAACAACACAAACATTTACAACACACTCACCACTGATATACAATCACAACATATTAAAGATGGGCAACATATGACACATATGACAACAAATATTAACAGCTGACAAACAGGGGTGAGGGCATCTAGTGTGTCAGGAAACAGTTGCATGTGTCAGTAAAAATGTCCATAATAGAGGTCTTAAAAGCTGACTTGGGGATAAATTTGTCCATTTTCAGTGTTTTTTGGAGATTGTTCCAGTCTCTGGCTGCAGCAGATTGGAAAGATGATAGACCAAGTGCAGTATTTGTTTTGGGTACTTTCAGCAGAACATGGTAAGCAGAACGGGTGTTGTAAACAGCAGTTGTAGTTTGCAGCAACTGACATAGGTAGGGAGGTGACAGACCAAGAAGAGTTTTGTAGATAAACATTAACCAGTGAATAGTACGGCGGGTGTGTACAGATGGCCAGTTGACAGAGGAATATAGAGTGCAGTGGTGTGTTTTGAAAGGGGCGTTTGTAGCAAAATGGATCGCAGAGTGATAGAAAACATCAAGTTTCTGAAGTGTACCCTTGCATGCCGACCGGTAGATAACATCACCGTAGTGGAACATGGGCAGGATTGTCATTTGTATAAGAGTAAGTCTGGCAGAGAAAGTAAAGGTGGAGCGCATTCTGTACAAGAAGCCGATTTTGGATTTAACCATTGACTGTAGCCTACTGATATGATGTGAGAAGGACAGAGTGCTGTCAAGCCAGATACCCAGGTATTTGTATTCAGTGACCTGCTCCAGGATAGCCCCATCGAGGGTTATGATATCTCAGCCTGAGAGGGGCACAGAACCTTTTATACCAAACCACATGACCTTGGTCTTAGTGGTGTTTAGCAGAAGGTTTAGGGTGGAGAAAGCTTGTTGGACCCTGAAAAAACTGTCCTGAAGTGAGGTGAGTACTGCATCTGGAGAGGGACCAACAACATAAAGGACTGTATCATCAGCATAAAGGTGAATAGATGAGTTCTTAACAGAAAAAGCAATATCATTTATATATATAGAAAATAACGTGGGGGCTAAGATCGAGCCTTGGGGTACACCCTTAGTGACAGGGATCAGTTGAAAAAGAAGCTGTTCTGATTTAACACGTTGCTCCCTGTCAGTGAGGTAGTTTGAAAACCATGCCAGTGAGTGACCAGAGACCCCAGTGCTTCCCAGCCTGCCAGCAAGAATAGAATGATCGACAGTGTCAAAAGCTTTAGCAAGATCAATGAATATTGCAGCACAATATTGTTTGGAATCTAGGGCAGAAATGATAAAGAGTACTTTAAGAGTAGCGGTAACACAGCCAAACCCGCATCGGAAACCAGATTGAACACCAGATAAAATATTGTTAGCATCCAAATAATTAGTGAGTTGCTTATTTACAAGTTTTTCCAATACTTTTGATACGCAAGGCAGTGTTGAGATGGGCTATAGCAGTTGGGATCAGCCTGGTCTCCTCCCTTAAAAAGGGGGCGCACTACAACTGCTTTCCATGCAACAGGGACTTCGGCCGTGTGGAGGGAAAGATTAAAAATATCTGTAATTGGAGCTGCAATGATGGGGGCTGCAATCTTACAGAAGAAAGGGTCCAGCTCATCAGACCCAGCTGGTTTTTTGGGGTCCATCCTAAGCAGCTCATCCAGCTGACAGACACAAGGTTGTTACACTTCACCTAAAGAACAGCAGGACAGCAGCACCCAGAGTTCCCATTCCATTTATTAGATATGGTTTATAAATAGACACACTCAGACACATATGTTGAAAGTATAAAAAATACAAGATTACAGGATTTTCTAGACATTTGAGTGAGGTCTCTCCATTACCTTTGACATTAGTTATTTTAACTTGAATGACTGACGAAAAAGGCAAAGTTTATTTTTTCTTACACAACATAGTAGTTTTCACTTTCACTAGTCCATTCATCAAGCAGGTTACTATTGTCATCAATGTCATGGTAAAATGAGATCAGAGCATAGAAAACAGAGTCACATGCAGCCAGCAATTTTTCACTGAATCTGTACAGAACATCCTGTCAGCCAAACAAGTGCAAGTCAGTGAAAAAAGAAAAAAAAAAATATATATGTATATATAAACATATATATATATATATATATATATATATATATATATATATATGTATATACAAAATGACTAATGACTAATGACTGGGTTGACTAAGAACAATGAATAATGACTGGGTTGACTGGGTAAGTTTAAAATCATCATCAGTGTGCTGGCAGGAAATTTAGGATTTAGGACACTACAAAAACAAAATTAAGAAATGTACTGAGTTATGAGGCAGCATGGCTTTGTTGCATTGATAAAAGTTTCTAAAACTCCTGCAACCTATGAGCAATGCAAAGGTTTTGATTTACTAAAACAAACAAACAATATAAATCACACGTAATAAAACTAGTGGAGCACAAATACACAACTAATGTCTTCTTCAAGCATTTATGTACTGTTTATGTAGCTACTGAGCCAAATCTGGCTCACCTTGTTCTAAGGACAATAACTCCTGCTGCTAATTCATATATTCTTATTGTAAACATATCTAAAAATACAACTCATCAACTTTACCGTTATAGGGAACTGCATGATATTGGTATTATACCAAGTTTTGATTTTGTAACTCTCACTATTCACAGTGTTTAAAACTGAGCAGTACAGGCCAACACCTACTGTGTGGCTGGTAACTGGCACCTTTTCAGTATCCATTGTGGGGTTGCTTTCAAGTCCACTAGTGCTCCGGTGAACTCAAACAGGAAAACACTAACTTTCAGTATAGTACTTCTACCTAAGTAACAATAAGTTTTTGTTCTTTTTATAGATGTTTCAAGTAGCACAAATGTCTCTTTCAGCTTTCATTATTTTCCTATGATTAACATTACCACCAAACTTTCAAAATTTTACTCAATTTCAACAAAACTTTCTTTACAGATGTGCATAATATAATATAATATAATATAATATAATATAATATAATATAATATAATATAATATAATATAATATAATATGTAACAAAAACAACTCCTACAGTAATGTGGTACTTAGGTCATGAAGCAACTTTGCATAGAATGTGTTTACGTAGCTAAGAAAATATTGTTTCATATTTTCTGCATGGTATACCATTAAAGTCGCATATGAAAAATAGTCACGTCGTACTCACACACAGAAATGGACTCTTTCATTCAAAGAGACTATGTAAAAAAAACAACATACAGTTGTTGCTAAGAATTTGAAAAAATTAAAATAGTAGAATGTCAGCTTAAGTAGTCCCTACCAAAGGGAATGTGTTGTAAAAGTAAATGTCCAGGATACATATAAATGACTTGTGGTGGACAGAAAGTATGTACTTGTTAAAAAAATTAAAATAAATAATGTACTGTACTCATTCTGCACCTGACAGGAAATAGAATACTGACCAAGCAGAAATGAATATAGATATTTTGATAACAAAATACTTATCTACAAATGTTTGTAATTGGATTGATATATAAATATGTGTAATAATATATATGTATTTCTATACATATATATTTACAACAAAAGGTGCACTCAAATAATATCATCAAGGAGATGAGGAGTGCCTACCCAGTCCAACGTCCTGGGCTCAGAGGCAGCCATAATCATGCACATAAACTGTTTACCTGTCCTCTTGTCAATAGGATAAATAGTTGTGGGTGTGAACCTTCTGTTACTTTCCACAAACTCACAGAGCTGCTGATATACCTGTGGGTATTCGTGTCGTAGGAAAACCCCTCGAATCCTTAACTCCCGTTGTATATTGATAAAACAGATTTCCCTGGCCTTCCTGCCTTCCTCTCCCTCTTTGTCAATATCTGCTGTTCCAGGGGGTGGAGTGAGGATCAGCGTTTCCATGTCACTCTCTTTCTTGTGAACCTTCCTTTCAGGGCTAAAGGAAGCCAGTGCTACCTTTGCATATTTTCTGACAGTTGGAGCTTGATTCCTTGGTGATGGCCCATCGGGCAACTGGTCACCAACAGCAATGGATACATTCAAGATGAAACATTCATTAGGGTCGTACTCTTTACCAGCTTCTTGCAGCTCCTTACAATACTCCCCTAGGTTGTCCTTGAAGCTTTCAAGCTCTCGGAGGGACAGGTATGTAGGAGACATCAGTAGACTATCAAGACCATACTGCAGGAAGTTACTAGATGATGCAGGATTTGGAAAACCAAGAAACAGAACTCCTCTACCTCGAGAAAGGTAGCCAACTTTGGCAATACGGGAGAAGACTTTGTGGACTTCAACAGTCTCCCGGCAGTGTTTGATGATGTGACGGCATATGCTGCCAATTCTTCCATACAGGCAGCTTTCTTTATGAATGTCCCAGTCCTCCCTGCGACAGTTACGAGAGCAGTAGTAAGTGTAGCAGCTGTGGCAGGATTTAAAATATAGGCAAGCATTAAACAGGGTCTCTGTCCTCCGGCATTTGTTGTTTGAGCACATCATTGTATCATCTTCATCTGGGCTCTGATCTGGGGAGCACTCATCTGCACTCTTCATTGCATCACTGGCCCCGTCCATGTCTCGAAAAGCATCAGGGGTCATTCTTATTGAGGTTGGCTGCTTATCAAGAGGAGCTGGTTCCTCTGCACAGGCCTTTGAGCTCTTTCTGGATAGAGATACTGCTTCTTCCTCATCAATTAACTTCTTTAATTGATCAAGAATGTCCTCACTTGCCCTTCTACTGGGTGGCTTATAATCAGTCACAAGATCTGCCAGAAGTTCATCAAGTTGTTCAAGGCTTTGCTGTAGTGAGGCATTGTCATGTGTCTTCTCTTTGGTTGAGCTTTCAAAGTCATGCTGAGACAGGTCTGGACCCTCTGGGCTTCTGGAGTCAAGAATGTCCCAACTGGCAGACCGTCCTTCAGCCTTATTAAGTTTCCCTGGTCGAATGTCATTATCAGTGATTGTTATCTCAGGAGTGACAAACCAGAGTTTACTAGTCGTGCTCTTTGATGTCTCTGTTGGGCTTTTGTCAATTAGTGAGTTATCAGACATTGATAAGGCTGCATAGCGTCTTGGTGAACTGGAAAGATTGACCACCACTGGTTGCGGTTTGTCACCCGAGACTGCTGCAGGCTTCCTGGAGTCAAGAAGATCATCATAGCTCTGACCCCGTTGTACAGGAAGAGGTTGTTCCCTCTCTACTCGAGAGTTGAGAATATTGTCCCAGGACCTTGAGTAAGATTTTGAATCTGTGCCAATTCTTTGAGTCTCTAAACATGGGTTGGCATACCAGGGTGCTAACACTGGTTCTTGATGGACTCTGGTTGGAGTGACTTGAGATACATAAGAGGCAGGATTGGTGGAATAACCAGATGCATCTGAGCCATACCAGTCATCTGTTTGTGCCTGAATGACTCTAGCATGTCTTCGGCCCTCTGTGTAATATGCCCTTGCTGGGATATGATGCTCTGGTGGCATTGCATACATGTCGCTGGAATAATAAAACCTTGGCGGAGCAGTCTGGATTTGATAAGACCTTGGATCATCACCATAAAATATTCTTGTTGGAGGTGTCTGTATAATGTATGGCCCTGGTTCATTTGCTGCATAGGGTTTGGGATACCCTGTCTGCACAGAGTAAGGATAGGGCTCCATCTCAGGATAAAAGGGTCTTGTAGCTACAGCATGTACCATTCGAGTCCTTGGATCTTGCACGTATTGCACTTTTGGAGTATATGTTCGTCCTGGTGTGTAATGTTCATTGTGAAAGCAAGAACTTGGTTGAGGAGGAGCAGTAGTAACATATCTCCCAGGGTCATCTGCATAAAAGAATTTGGTTGGCACATTCGGACTGGAATGAGCTCTTCGTTCCCTACCATAGTAATCACCTGATGATGGCATTCTTTGCAAGGGAATTTCCATGGGTTGTAAGTAACTATTTGGCATGCTGCGAGAATATTGATAAGCTTGCCTACCCTCTGTACCTAACGAATCAGTGGGAGTTGGTGTTCTTGAGTAGGAGAAATGGCGTGGCACAGTCAGACTCCTACTCCCCCCACTGTGGTGCCTCTGCAAGGGTATGTCCACTTGTGGTGTAGCCTGTTTGCGTCCTGAATGATGCAATGCTGCATCATCAGGCTTGATGTCTACCCTACACCTGACATGAGGGCTAGTTGCGGGTTTATCCAGCCCTCCATCCTCAGTATTATCAGCAGCATAGTGAGGTGAGTATCTACTGCTGTCACCCATTTGAGGCTGCAACTTAATGGGATGAACTTCATGTATATGAGCCCTAGCTGCTGCATGGGAGGACTCCCTACGTGGTGATACTTCTGGTCTCCAGCGAGTGTCTCTTGGAGCCCTTTGTGACTCCCTGCCCTTCCTCCCCGAAGATGAGGAGCCTTCAAAAGACACAGGAGTGAGACTGGTCTGGACCCGAGGGGCACTTTTTGACCTGGTCCTTATTTTTTGTTCAGGGACAACTACTTCACTGGTCATATCTGCAGCCATTGGTTGAGGAGTTAACCTATGGCTAAAAATGTCCGGAGCAGAAAAGCGGTATCTCTGCTGGTGGCCCAAGGCATTCCAGGCAGCATCTGGGTTAGCTGCATGCCTATCAGCCTTCTTGTATGGGGACTCCATTGAGTATTTGTGTAACTTTGGGTACTCCAATGACCTATAGTCAAAGGTGCGGCAGTGCCTCTTATTGACTTTGCTCTTACTGTCCTCCAGTGTGCTGTAATTTATGAAATCACATTGTTTGGAGGGTTGCAAGGATTTGTAGTGTGAAGAAATGGGGACAACTTTTATATCTCGATGCACAGTTGATACCAGTATGTCAGGAGGGTCTGTGCGTGTCATCTTAAAGGGACTCCTCTAGTTTTCTCCATCAAGTTGCTTCAATATTGATGTTGCCTGGAGAAATAAACAAAGAATTGTAGTTAGTGACATTTATCTGGCCAATACAAATTTGTTTCACCTACTATGCATGGAGAAGAAATACGATTCAGTATGTTAACAAGTCAGTCTATAGACTAAACTTTGGCAGAAATATTTCGCTAATTATGTAATATGATATAAATATAATCAACTTGGCAAGGTGCCTTGTAAATTTAGTCCAAGGATTTTCTGCTTGCCATTATCTTTCATGTAGAAAAATGCTGTTAGGTTTGTGCAATGACAATAATAATTATAATAATATTTGTATTCTAATTCAGGTGGTAAAAAGGAAGGATACACTAATTTATTGGCCGAACATGGGTATCAGCTGATATTCCTCTTGTTGACTGCCACCAGCCAATAAGATCACATTCACCAATGCTAGTGGCCGATGTTTTTCTGTTGTGTCACATTAAAAAGGACCTATTGTGCTTTTTGGGTTTTCCCCTCTTCTTCAGTGATTTATACAGCATTTTATGCATCTATACAGTCTACAAAGTAAAAAAGCCCAAAGTCCAGCCTAAAGGGAGCTCTCTCTCCCCACAGAAACACGGCTCCTCAGCTGTCTGAAATGTCTCATTTGCATTCCTGCCTTTACTTCTGTAACTGGGTTGCATCACTATGTAAAACATTATCTATCTAATTATTATCTCTAAATGGTCAAGCTCCATCATATCTTAGAGAGCTCATAGTGCCATATTATCCCACCAGAACACTGCGCTCTGAGAATGCAGGGTTACTCGTGGTCCCTAAAGTCTCCAAAAGTAGATCAGGAGCCAGGGCCTTCAGCTATCAGGCTCCTCTCCTGTGGAATCATCTTCCTGTTACGGTCCGGGAGGCAGACACCGTCTCCACATTTAAGACTAGACTTAAGACTTTCCTCTTTGATAAAGCTTATAGTTAACACTAGAATTTTAAATTCAATTCTGGATTTTACAGCTGAAAAAATGCATTTTTGTCACAGTCATTTTAAGTACAAAAATTTTTTTTAAAAAATGCTGGAATAACTTGTCAATGCCGGGGAAGTGTTGTGTCATAAATGATGGAAAATCTCATCAATGGTAGGAAAAATGTTAAGACCTGCATTTATTTGTCAAAATGTGTAGCCACACAAGGAGTTAAATTGGGAATAGGCTTTTAAAGAGGACCTATTATACTTATTTTGTTTTTCCTTTTTCTTTAGTGTATTAAATAGCATTACAGCTGTAGGCCTCAGCTAACTGGCTAACCAAAGTTTTTCTTTTGAAATGGTTTTGTTACTCAGTTTATAGTAAGTTACACTGCCAGCTAGCAGGCTAATGATGTGTAGCATGTCCATATTGACAAAAGTTCCAACATTTACTGCACGATCTAAGCAGCTAACTAACACTAGCTTGAGCGTTTAGCCAACACCACGACAGCAATCAGACCTGGGGTAGAATTAAGACCTAAGACCCCATCTACTTTACAGACATTAAATTGTGATGTGAGAGGCAGTCGTCTGACCAAGAACCATTATTTTGTGTTTAAGTATTTAGTGTGATTTTTGTCATCATGCACATATTTCACGTATTTTTATATTTTAATTTTACTACTATGTTGTTTTGTTCATTGTCTTGTTCTGGGTACACATTTGGTTTGTAGTATTTGTCTTGTCTTCTTGTCTATTGTTCTTATTTTACTTACCACTTACTTTCTTGTTGTGTCATTATATGATAGAACAAATATTACTGTGCTTTCTGTCTGCTGTAATTGGAAAATCTCAATAAACAGATTTGGGGAAAAAAAGACATACAGTACATGGAAAAATTTTACAGCTTCAGAAGCTTCAGAATATATATATTTCTGCCTCACACTATCACATGCCTTTGACTTTGTTATAATGTTAGAGCAGGGAAAAAAAATAAAAAAATTAAAAAATAATTATATATATATATATATATATATATATATATATATATATAATTATTTTTTTATATATTTATATATATATATATATATATATATATATATATATATATATATATATATATACATACATGTGTATACATATGTATGTATATACAGTACAGGCCAAAAGTTTGGACACACCTTCTCATTCAATGCGTTTTCTGTATTTTCATGACTATTTACATTGTAGATTCTCACTGAAGGCATCAAAACTATGAATGAACACATGTGGAGTTATGTACTTAACAAAAAAAGGTGAAATAACTGAAAACATGTTTTATATTCTAGTTTCTTCAAAATAGCCACCCTTTGCTCTGATTACTGCTTTGCACACTCTTGGCATTCTCTCCATGAGCTTCAAGAGGTAGTCACCTGAAATGGTTTTCCAACAGTCTTGAAGGAGTTCCCAGAGGTGTTTAGCACTTGTTGGCCCCTTTGCCTTCACTCTGCGGTCCAGCTCACCCCAAACCATCTGGATTGGGTTCAGGTCCGGTGACTGTGGAGGCCAGGTCATCTGCCGCAGCACTCCATCACTCTCCTTCTTGGTCAAATAGCCCTTACACAGCCTGGAGGTGTGTTTGGGGTCATTGTCCTGTTGAAAAATAAATGATCGTCCAACTAAACGCAAACCGGATGGGATGGCATGTCGCTGCAGGATGCTGTGGTAGCCATGCTGGTTCAGTGTGCCTTCAATTTTGAATAAATCCCCAACAGTGTCACCAGCAAAACACCCCCACACCATCACACCTCCTCCTCCATGCTTCACAGTGGGAACCAAAGACATGTGGAATCCATCCGTTCACCTTTTCTGCGTCTCACAAAGACACGGCGGTTGGAACCAAAGATCTCAAATTTGGACTCATCAGACCAAAGCACAGATTTCCACTGGTCTAATGTCCATTCCTTGTGTTTCTTGGCCCAAACAAAGGTGAGGTGACTCTTGGTCTTCCTTTCCTGGGTCGGTCCTCATGTGTGCCAGTTTCGTTGTAGTGCTTGATGGTTTTTGCGACTCCACTTGGGGACACATTTAAAGTTTTTGCAATTTTCCGGACTGACTGACCTTCATTTCTTAAAGTAATGATGGCCACTGGTTTTTCTTTAGTTAGCTGATTGGTTCTTGCCATAATATGAATTTTAACAGTTGTCCAATAGGGCTGTCGGCTGTGTATTAACCTGACTTCTGCACAACACAACTGATGGTCCCAACCCCATTGATAAAGCAAGAAATTCCACTAATTAACCCTGATAAGGCACACCTGTGAAGTGGAAACCATTTCAGGTGACTACCTCTTGAAGCTCATGGAGAGAATGCCAAGAGTGTGCAAAGCAGTAATCAGAGCAAAGGGTGGCTATTTTGAAGAAACTAGAATATAAAACATGTTTTCAGTTATTTCACCTTTTTTTGTTAAGTACATAACTCCACATGTGTTCATTCATAGTTTTGATGCCTTCAGTGAGAATCTACAATGTAAATAGTCATGAAAATAAAGAAAACGCATTGAATGAGAAGGTGTGTCCAAACTTTTGGCCTGTACTGTATATATATATATATATATATATATATATATATATATATATATACATACATATATATATATAAAGAGAGAGAGAGAGAGATGTCCGATATTATCGGCCTACTATTATTATCTGCCGATATTGGCATTAAAATGTAATATCGGAAATTATCGGTATCGGTTTTTACTTTTTTAATGACACAACTTTTACACAGCATGCACATATTATACATCAAACTCTTCAGCTACTTCTCCTCTCACTCAAAATGTCAAAATATGAGAGATGTGGTGTATAGTTTTTGAGATATCTTTGTTTGGCACAACTTGCAATAAATCCTGTGGCTTCTGCATTTCTGAGCCAACCTTGAACGTATCAGCGCGCACTTGATAACATCATCAAACCGCATCGTCACCTGCAGCATAACAAGCTCGTAAGTGGACTCGTCAACATGTCTTTGATTTGAAATTATTTCAAAGTGTCTCCAGACATTAAATTTGCCGTTTGCAATGACTGTAAAGCGGAGGTTATGCGAGGAGGAACCAAGACGTCTTCCTTCAATACTATGAATTTAATCTCCCACCTCAGGAAGAATCATCCGGAGATACACGCAACGTTTGTGCAGCAAAACGATGAAAAGAAGCAACAGGAGAGACCGAAAAAAACCACCCAATTGACCTTTAACAAGTCGATCGATACAAAACAAAAATACAACAAGGACCACCCCAGAGCGAAAGCCATCAATCAGAAAATCATGGAGTGTATAGCACTGGATAACCAGCCATTTTCGATCGTGCAAGACACCGGATTCACCAAACTTGTGGAGTATCTCGAGCCACGCTTTGCCATGCCCGGTCGTAAGTATTTCACAGATATCTGCTTGCCCGAGTTGTACAATATGGTGCACACGTCGAGAAGCTAATTTCAGATGCTGTGTCCATAAGCTTCACAACAGATATCTGGTCTTCAAGCGTTAGCCAGGTTAGCATGCTGAGCTTGACTGCACAATGGCTGGATGAGGACTTTGTGCTGAAAAAGGCTGTGCTTCTTTCCCAAGAGTGCCGTGGCTCTCATACAGCAGTAGCGATCTCAGCTGCTTTTGAAGGGATGTTTGAGGCGTGGAAAATCCCCAAGGCAAAAGTACATACTGTGGTGAGGGATAATGCACATAACATGGCTAAAGCTACGATGGAGTTTGGTGTGAAAAGTCTGCCCTGCGTGGCGCACACCTTACAGCTGGCAGTGAACGGAGGTGCCCTGTCTCAACGCAGCATCGCAGATGCTCTGGCTGTGGGGAGGAAAGTGGTAGGACACTTCAAGCACTCATTGCAAGCTTACAGTTGTTTGGAAGACATACAAAAGGAACTCAACATGCCTGTTAAAAAGCTGCAACAAGATGTCACCACCAGGTGGAATTCCTCCTATTATATGATGCAGAGTCTGGTGGAGCAGAAGAGGGCTTTAAGTGCATATGCTGCCGATTATGAACTCCCTGCAACATTAACAGCAACTCAGTGGGGAATTCTAGAGAAGATGATCACCCTGCTGGAACCCTTTGAACAGCTAACCAGGGACATCAGCTCCTCCGCTGCCACTGCTGCAGATGTCATCCCTGGTGTGGTGTCCCTGACACGGCTGCTTACCAAGAGTGATGAAGAACAGGACAAAGGGGTGAGAACAGCCAAACGCACTCTATTGGAAGCTGTCAGCGATCGCTTCAGTTGTGTGCAAGGAGTAACCTCTTTATGCCATTGCAACCATAGTTGATGCTCGTTACAAAGATCGTTATTTTGACATGGACAAGAAGGAGGGAGCACGCAACATGCTTCTGAAAGTTGTGGAAGAAATGGCCAGTGGCAGTGATGATCAGCAAGGAGAGGCTGCTAGTGCCAGTGCAGATGACCCAGTCCAGGAGGATAAGGACCCCCCACATAAGAAGGCCCGAACTGGAAGCCCGAAACTGCAGGACATGTACCAAGAAATCCTCGAGGAGAATGTACTCAGCGAACAAGCAGCTACAGGGGAGACGGCGTCACAGGTGAGTTAATAATACATTTTATTAGCAAATTAATTTAATCGAATTGCAGGGTGCTTCACATGAAAATGTATATGAAATTAATAAAATAAACATTGGACTGTCAGTGCTTTGAGGAAAAGCTAATAGAATTCTATTTTTGTTTTGTACATTTGTCTTTTTCTTTAGGTGCATGCATACCTGGGAGAAGCCACCATTTTCAAGAAGGAGTGCCCTTTCAACTACTGGAGGTCCAACCAGGCCCGCTTCCCTGCTTTTTCCCGTGTAGCACACAAGTACCTAACTGCACCCTGCACCAGTGTTGACAGCAAACGGCTCTTCAGTGCTGTCGCCCATGTCATAGATGAGAAGTGGAATCGAATACATTGCGATAATGCTGAAATGCTGATTTTCATCCAGAAAAATCTACCTCTCACTCACAAGGAAAAATAGGACAGGGACACTGTCATATAGCCCAGTCTACATCAGTTTTTCTTTCACTTTAATTTGTTGCACCTTAAAAGAGGGCTATGTTTTGTTTACTGGACTCTAAACTGTCACTGTTTTTTTTTTCGTGACGTTTTTGTTTTCATTTGCACATTTGGTTACTTGAAAGAGTAGGGCTGATTGAGCCAAGGTTGTTACTTTAGTGATTGTGTTAACCAAATTATGGCCAGTTATAGAGCTCAATTAGAGCAGGGCTTGAGCCCAGTTTATTTTAAGATTGCGTTACCCTAAGTAGGCTAATGACTGGCCCTGCTTAAATGTGTGCTGGAGCCTCCAGCACACATTTTTTTTAACTTGTTTCAGTTGTTTGCACTTTACCTCACAGTTGTATAGGTATAATGTTTACATTTTGTGAAGAAGTACAAATTTGCCCTGTGTAGTGGGCGTTTGTCAGGATTATCTCAGGGAGAATGTGATCCAAGCTGCTGTTGGAGAAAATAAATATGGCACTTTTTTCCATAGCCTAACTTAAATTGAAGTAGTTGTCATATTTTGCACAGATAATGTTTAAAGTTTACTGTCAAAAGTATGCATGATGTTCTGTTAATTCCAAGACAAGAGATATGTAATGTTAGTTACCTAAAATGATTTAGTTTTTCTTTTCTTTTTTTTTTTTTCTGAGGGGGGGGACCCCGCATATATTGTTATCGGTTGATATCAGTATCGGAAATTAAGAGTTGGACAATATCAGTATATCGGATATCAGTAAAAAAGCCAATATCGAACATCCCTATATATAAATAAACATACATATATGCCTATGCAGGGTCCAAAACTAACACTCGCCGCTCGCCAATTACATGTAGATTTTGACTCTGGCTGGTAAATTTTTAAGGCCACTCTGGCGAGTTATTTTTTTTACCAGCAAAAAATGCATTTTTTGTTACTGGAGACAGATGCTGGTATCGGCTGGTTTCCTGGTAGAGTAATGTGTATTTCAGGCAGAGACGATCTTTGGTCACGTAAGTGCGTAAGTCATGACGTTAACACAACGCGCCAAAGTGGATAGCTGTTGTTAGGCTCGTTGGTGGTGACAAAAAGCCGCGGTGAAGTCGTACAGTTTCCCAACAGTTTCCAGCAGCCTTCAGTCCGTGCAGGACCATACAGTCACAGACACACTAACATCCTGTCTGCAATGATATCAGTTCATTAAAAAAATGATCAGACCCATATGTCAGTTTGTTTTCAGTCTCCAGTTGTTTTACTTATGATAGATTAATTTATTAAAATGCTTTACAGGTGATCTGTAGTTTATGTTCATGGTTTATCCTCCATTTGATATGAATTCCATTTGATGTGAATCTGACATCAAGAAATCCTACCAGTGGCTGGAAAAGGCTGGACTGAAAGACGGCATGGAAGCTCTAATCATGGCAGCAAAGGAACAGGCACTTAATACAAGATCAACAGAAGCAGGGGTCTACCACACCAGACAGGACCCCAGGTGCAGGCTGTGCCAAGATGCTTCTGAGACAGTACAGCATGTAATAGTAGTGATGGTGAGATGAAGCCTTGTGAAGCATTGAAGCTTTCCAGCAAATTGGTTCAGTAAAGGGTTCATTTCTCGAGGCTTCATGTGCACACAAAACCACTTGCTGGCCAAAGTGTGTAAAACAGGCAGCTGTGATCTTAACCATGTAATCTGTAATACACGGTATTTTGTGTTAGTAATGGCTGTTGGGAATGACTATTAATAATAATAATAATAATAAAAAAAATATAATAAAAATATATAACCATATAACTTACTTTTTATCAATATAGTGTATTTTCTAGTGAGTATATTATGACTATACTGTATCAAATACATGTATGATAAACTGTTACTGTTTTGTGAATGCATCCTGTGTGTATAAACCAATCATTTGGCTAAAAATTGTATTGTGGTGTAGTGTCATATAATATAATAATGGCAAAAGGGGTAATATTCGTGTTCTGTGTCACTTCTGTGCAAACCTCGCACCAAGATCTGAACTGCTTCCTGAACCAGTCACGTGGTACAGCCGGGCAGCGAGGCTTCGGACGTCATCAATGACGTCACTCATCTGAAATGATAAAAGCCTCGATAAGCGCATCGCGGAAATGCTTCCTGGATTACTTGACGCAAGCTTCGAAGCATCGGCACAGCATGTAACATCACTATGTAATAGCAGTGTGTAAGATACAGGCAGGAAGAGCGTACATGGAACACAATAACCAAGTGGCTGGCATAGTGTACAGGAACATCTGCACTGAGTATGGGCTGGAAGTCCAAAGGTCACAATAGCCGCTTTTCCACAGCAGGAACTTTTATCAATTACCCGTGATTTTGAAAAACCTCTGCACGTTTCCACTGAAACTACTTGGGTAAAAAACTTTCCCTCAAGCCCAAACTTTCCCTGAAAAAAGTACCTGGTAGGGGGGTAGGACTTTACAGATTACCCAGATTTCTTGAGGGGCGGGGCTGTGTGCTGAGGAGCGCTGATTGGTGGAACACACTTGCAGTGTTCTGCACTTCCTGGCACGGGCAGCCGCTGCAAACTTTATTTAATTTCTACAAGCTTCACTTCGTTTGTGTTTTGATAAAGGATGGGTACTGAATCCTGGTACTAAATTAGCCCCGAGGCTAAATTATCAAAGACCGTAGTATTGATAAGCACTGACAGTATCGGTTCTCCTCTGCGCTTTGTGCCACCGCTGAACTCCTCCACACACACATTCACACATGTAACCGGTGGTGTCTGACTCTGCGTTGTGTGCGTTGTGTTTGAGGAAGAGACTCAGACGTGGATATCTTTGGAGGCAGTCTCCATTTAATCTGATGGAAGCAGCCTGACGAAAGCAGCATAAATACAAAATCCTCCGGCCAGTAACATTCTCTTCCATAAAACGTGCCCCTACACAAATAAAATGACACAGAAATATGTTGTAGTGTATCGTAAGCACTTCACAACAAGTTTAAGCTAGCCAGTAAACTTTTAAATGTAAATAACAGAGGCTAAAACACAGAAATTTCTCCCGACTGCAAGGCCGCTTACCTCTCCCACGGAGATCAACAACAAAAGGGACGAGGAAAAGGCGTGGAGACGCTAGTTACAGAGGGCAGTGTCACACTGTATAGTAAACATAGGGTTACAGTCTCAAATTAAAGTTCCACATAACTGACTCGGAGGCCTAACATGTCAGGTATTAACTAAAATAAATATAAATAAAATAAACGTAAGGTTACACAGATTTTGTGTAATTATAACACAACAACCAATGTACATTTTCCTTTACACATATCGCTGCTGCATAATTGACCCTGTTACACACACACACAGACACGACACAGTAACCGGTGAACAGCAGAGTGGCCCCGGTGGAAACGAAGTGAAGATAACTCAAAAATGACTTGAGTTGACGGCAGCTACATTCGTTACTGTCAGTGACATTAAACCTTAGCGAGTAAGAAGCCAATACTTTATCAATACATATGTTCAGCAAGCATGAACATGTAGACAGCGATATTCAATATGCTCCATCCACAGTCTCTCATCCACTGTCACTAATGTTATGTCTTACACAAGGACAGCGCGCTAATTCAGCTGATAGCAAACTGTTACTAATAATCTCAAATGACAGCTGTCTACATGTAGACTAACTTAGTTTGAGACTTATCGTAAAATACTTTTAAACTTAGCTACTGGCTGAGACAAACGGCCCCTACTCTCTCTACCAGCACTATGTTACCAGTAAACAAGCTGGTGGAGCCAAATACAGAGCACATGCTGAATCATCTACGTCATCACGCTAATTTGAATACATTTTCCGGAACTTTGAGGTGCGGTGGAAACGCAAACCACACAGATTACCAGGAATTCTTTTACCCAGGTAAATAAATTCCTGGGAATAAAAGTTCCTGGAAATGTGGGTGGAAAAGGGGCTAATGGAAGACACCTCCTAAGGTGGTGGAGAATGACCGAGCTAAGATCCTGTGGGATGGTGTAAATAAAATAAATTCATGATAAAACGATTCACCCTGGCAACAGGTAAAAAAATAGAATTACTGCCCCGGGGTTGTATGCCTCTGTGCACCAGTCAAATTTATCTTACAGTTTACATCTGTTGGGAACATAAATTCGGGCTTCACACGGAGGCACCAAATATGTTGGGATCAACATATATATTTTGGGAACATAATTTTAGGTCTCACACGGCGGCATCAAATATGTTGGGATCAATATACACTGAACAAAAATATAAACGCAACACTTTTGTTTTTGCTCCCATTATTCATGAGCTGAACTCAAAGATCTAAAACATTTTCTATACACACAAAAGACCATTTCTCACAAATATTGTTCACAAATCTGTCTAAATCTGTGTTAGTGAGCACTTCTCCTTTGCCGAGATAATCCATCCCACCTCACAGGTGTGGCATATCAAGATGCTGATTAGACAGCATGAATATTGCACAGGTGTGCCTTAGGCTGGCCACAATAAAAGGCCACTCTAAAATGTTCAGTTTTATCACACAGCACAATGCCACAGATGTCGCAAGTTTTGAGGGAGTGTGCAATTGGCATGCTGACTGCAGGAATGTCCACCAGAGCTGTTGCCCGTGAATTGAATGTTCATTTCTGTTCATTTCAATGTTTTAGATCTTTGAGTTCAGTTCATGAAAAATGGGAGCAAAAACAAAAGTGTTGCGTTTATATTTTTGTTCAGTGTATTAGGTCTCACCAAGGGGCACCAAATATGTAGGGATTTAATTGGCTATCAGAAATAATTAATAATTATTAATAATAATTAATAATTATATTAAATAATGTGACTTAATTAACATTAAATCAACTCTTGGGGCACCATTCCCCTAAAGGGAAAAATGATAGCCAGTTAAAGATATCAGTCTCATAAAATACACTAAACTATTAATTTAGAGTTTTGATTAATAATTAAATTAATTACAACAACCAAAATTAACAGTAACGCCTAAAGGAGTTCGGAGTTCTTGACACAGCAGAGGTTGACTATTCATTCACTCTTGTGCAACATTACAGCAGGTATGATTCCAAAGAATTATATTTATTCACAAAGTAGCAAAGCAAACCAAAACACACAAATTCTAACTAACTATATACAAGCTTGGTGTGTATATGTGTGTGTGTGTGTGTGTGAGAGAGAGAGAGAGAGAGAGAGAGAGAGACAAAGGCGAGTGTGGTGATCAAAGAGCCGTTTGGCCTACAAAACAAAATGGCTGACAACAGAGGACTACAAATGGCCAAATCAAAGCTGGCTTCCGGTCGGGGGAGGTGTTTGTCTGACCGTGTGTTCAGGACAAAGACAAAGGAAAAGAAGCGGGAATTTTGAGATGCCTGTTTGGGTGTAGCTCTGTTGAAAGCCTATTTGTTAATGAATCTATGTCAATGTAATTTGTGTTGCAAACAGTCTGGATTAATGCAGAGATTGTTTAGTTGTGTGCAAGAATCTGTTTGTGAACAGTATTAGCAGACTAAACACTTAGCTTTGGCGAAGCCAACTAATCAATGACCTAACTGCTAGGATTGGGTACCGAAACTCGGTACTTTTTGTACTTGGTACCGATTCACGTCGGTACTACCGAGTACCGATTCACTTAAAATGAAACGGTGCCAAATTTTGGTACCTGAGGTGGAGGCGGAGCGAGAGCGCATGACTCACACATCAGACTCAGCAACAATGGCTACAAAACTTTGTGCAGACAAAAGTTAATGTGCAGCACTGTTCCTAAATGTTCTCAATAAAATGTTGAAACTGAGAAGTTTAGAATATGGGCCCGAACGATGCATAGTGCGTCCAAATTCACACCCGTTCTTCTCTGTGGATTTTCTCCGCAACCGTGTGTCATAACGAGATGCCATGCATATCAGCGGATACAGCAGAATTGTAGCTTTCCGACAAGGCCAAGCACTTGTCGGTAATCCAATGTTTTCACAGCGAAAAAAATTGATAAAATTACAATAAAATTATGTATTACAGAGCTTTCATACAGTTTTGCACACACATTACTGTTGGACGGATTACTCGCGAACGCAGGCTCGCACAGAAATGCCACGCATATCATATCACATATCTAATTATGCATGCATGACAGGGCCGTAGTCACCATATACATTGAGGAGGACACGTGCCCCCCCACCAATGCCCAAAATGTCTCCCCAATATATAACTGAAACTGAAAAACAAATATTATCTTGGAGGACATCATTGCACTTGGTTGACTATTTTTCTATGATCTTAGATGTAAATATTGCATGTTTCTTTCAGATAAAACACATTTTTGACTTGTGAATGAGTCAATGGAATTTCTTGCAATAATGAAGAAATACTGGCAAACATGTCTGCCTGGCACAAACCACATGTTTTGGACAGCTGTGAAGTGACAGAATGTCCCAGCATCATGGTTCTTATATTGCCAGATTCCAGAGAGTCTCCCCTCTTTATATATGGCAGAATATGTCAACTTCCAACTTACTATGGTGAGATACATGTAAAAATGTAAGAATTTAGTAACACGGATTTGTTTTTTTCATTGATATAAAAATTAATATAAAATACAGGCACATAGAAGGACATGAAATGATGGTTAGGTCAGAATGTCCTGAAAAAACGATATATAGCATGTGTATGTAGCCTTTATAATGACTGTGATATGAGCTTAAAAGTAAAGGCAGTAAAAATACCCCAAAAAGGCCTAGGACCCATAGGGTTAAAAAGTACCAAAATAAGGCACCGTTTGGTACCGGTACCGAATTCCAGATACCGGTACCGGTACCGTATCGGTTCAATTATGAACGGTACCCAACCCTACTAACTGCAAACAATCACAACAATAACTCAATGACAGCATTCCATCACATGCAACAAGAGTGTCAACAGTCTTGCTTAGCCTATAAAGCTGTGATGAAGCTATGCCCAGTTGTTACATTACCGATCCTTGAGTGGATGGGAGAAAGAGTCACTTGGTGGTGTACTGCTTTGTTAACCGGCAGAAGAAGGCTGGGAAGAACTGTGGTTCCAGCTACAGTCTTTGCTGTGTCCTTTGTTCCAAAGGTACTGATCCGAGGAAGCCAGTCGCTCGGGGACCTTCCAGAGTTAGACGCTGGGTGCTAACTCACTTAGTTCCTTGTTGCTGGAAAGCTAGTTGCAAACCCTGTGCTTGCACCTCTAACTTTCTGGTTCAGGTTAGAGAGAGAGCTGTTCAGCAACTAGAAGGAAGGGAGCAGACCTTCTACAGGCCTGTGACATCACAGAGTCACATGTCAAGTCCTGTCCAATCAAACTTGTGCCTCACTGAGGTGTGAGGTAAGACCTCCTGGAGATGGGTGTCAAATAGCTGTCTTTGTTTGGAGAACAAAGAGCATGCAGAGAAGGAAGCCTTTAAATCTCCAGTTTAGATTTTACCAAATGACAAATAATCATATGTGGTCCTGTGAATCCCAACACATCCATATCTGTGAAAACATGGATGCATGTATAAGTTCTTGAGTAATGGCCCAAAACATATTTTGTGAGGTCACACTGACCTCAACCTTTCACCAAAAAACTCTAATCAGTTTATTCTTAAGTCCAAGTGGACGTTTATGTCAAATTTGAAGAAATTCCCTCAAGGTATTCTTGAGATATCATATTCACAAGAATGAGACAGACAAGGTCACAGTGACCTTGAGGAGCAGTGGATTTGAAATGAAATGAAAGTTGTTAAGAAACTGAACTTGAGTCAGCCAGATGTCTGCTCAATATTGTACAATCCCCCAAAACCAACAGAAGGGGCTGCATCAGTAAAAAACTGGAGACTCCACAAAGTCATAATAAAAGAAAGCAATACTATTCCATTCATCACATGATATGGCCCAGAACTGTAGATCTGGAAAACAGCTTTGACTACAGTGTGTTTTAGATTTTGAACAGAATTTGCCAATAGTCACACTGTGACCCATTGTAGCGCCACATTATGTAATAATGTAATTAATGTTCACGTCATTATGTAACAACGCCACATTTTGTAATAACCTGCCGCATTTTGTAATAAAAGTCTCGAATGCAATATGTAATAAAGTTTGCCACATTTTGTAATAAGTTGTTACATATTGCACCAGTTATTACAAAATGCGGGTGTTGCACTTTTTTATGTAGAAAATGTAATGCTTTGGTGCATTATGTAATAAACCACCAAATTGGATGTTTTAATTAGAAAAAACATGATAACATCAGAAAAACACTGATTTCAAGCATTCTAGCATGAATCATAACTAAAAATTAATTTTAAAAACGAGTAGGATGTTTCACTAGTCAAAACTAAATCAAATATAACTGTGTTTATTACAGTAATAAAGAATGTGTTTGACAGTTCATAGAGACAAAAACTGCACTAAATAAGTGTTGAATGAACACAAACATTACAGGTGCACTGAAATGTCGAGAGACATACACACATGCAATCTGGAATATGTTATGCATATTTACGTGATAGAAAGCAGACAAAAGACAAAAACAATTATAGCTGCTGCGCAGCGATGGGTCGGGTCTGGACATTTTTAGGCAATTCTGAGCAACAAGCAGAAGAATTGGAAGACATTTAGGAATTTTGCAACACAATCTGCCTTTTGCATCAGCTGAAGCTTGAACTCACAACCTCTGAGACTAAGGATCAATTTCTATCTCACTGAGCTAATTAGTCAGTGACAATTCATGTGTAGCTTCACAAATTGACTAAGCCAGACGTGCAGGTTTAGCAGCCGTCCATGCATGGAAAAGCAGATTTCAAACCACTGTAAAAAATTCAGTTATTAAGACAAAAATCTGAAAATACACATATTGCATCTAGACAACATGGAGATGTTGGTAATTTGTTTGTAACAATGACTGATTTGCTCCATAAGTGAAAAACTGATGTTACATTGACTCCAATTGTTCACATTAGAGCAAAATTCAAAATGCTGTCAAAAATTCAGTTTTTGAGATAAAATTCTGAAATTTGCCACACATCATCTACCATGACTGTAGAATTGTGTCATTTTTTTCATGAACATTGAAGATTTATTTAGCAAGAATTTGCATGTATATGTTTACAGTACCGTTTACAGTCATTTTGATGCACTGTAGGCTCAATTTTTGATATATCAAAAATCTGAGAAACATAGTTTGTGTAGGACAGTCTGAAGATGCTCTGTAGCAAGTTTGGTGTCAATTGAGCAAAAATTGTGAGAGGAGAAGTTTTACAGTTTTTTGAAAAAAACAGAGTGATGAACTTCATAATTTTTAATAGGTTTAAATGTACAAAAGTTTCTTCAGTATTGGGGCTACAATTTGGTGAAAGTTGTGAAGTTGTAGCACGTATGGGCTAAAGTTTTGAACTTTAGACGCTTGCTGTAGCGCCACCATCAGGACTATTGGCTTGAGTTTATAGCTGAGGATATCTGGCATGAGACTGGACCTTTGTGCAAAGTTTGGTGAGTTTTGTAGTATAATTTCCTCGGAAGAAGAAAGAAGAAAGAAGAAGAATACCTAGGATTACAATAGTGTCCTGGCAGCTTAGCTGCCCGGACCCTAAATATGGAACAGAAAAACAGTTCCATTTGTGTTAATGCGACATAGATGTCCTTTTCTATAATGGTTAATAATAGTATATAAAATGACTAAAAACAGCCTAACAATCTTTCAAATGCAAATGAGATATCTCTAATCATGTTATTAAAAAAAGAAGGCTATCCACAAGTGCCTCCCACTGAGCAAGCAACGTCTGTGGACGTCCAAGTCTAGTTGATATCACGTCCATCCGTCCAGGCCATAATCTGGATGTCTATATGACAGCCAGAATTAGTTGATAAATGACATTGAGTGAAGTCGTCCAGCCTGGCCCAATTTTGGACGTCTACAGACAACCAGAATTAGTTGAAAATAGACGTTCTGACAGGCCAAAATATGGACGTCTATATGACAGCCAGAATTAGTTGATAAAAGACACTGAAGTCGTGAAGTCGTCCAGCCTGGCCCAATTTTGGACGTCTACTTACAGCCAAAACTAGTTGAAGATAGACGTTCTGACAGGCCACAATATGGACGTCTATATGACAGCCAGAATTAGTTGATAAAAGACAATGAGTGAAGTCGTCCAGCCTGGCGCAATTTTAGACGTCTACTAACAGCCAGAACTAGTTGAAGACAGACAACCAGAATTAGTTGAAAATAGACGTTCTGACAGGCCAAAATATGGACGTCTATATGACAGCCAGAATTAGTTGATAAAAGACACTGAAGTCGTGAAGTCGTCCAGCCTGGCCCAATTTTGGACGTCTACTTACAGCCAAAACTAGTTGAAGATAGACGTTCTGACAGGCCACAATATGGACGTCTATATGACAGCCAGAATTAGTTGATAAAAGACAATGAGTGAAGTCGTCCAGCCTGGCGCAATTTTAGACGTCTACTAACAGCCAGAACTAGTTGAAGACAGACAACCAGAATTAGTTGAAAATAGACATTCTGACAGGCCAAAATATGGACGTCTATATGACAGCCAGAATTAGTTGATAAAAGACACTGAAGTCGTGAAGTCGTCCAGCCTGGCCCAATTTTGGACGTCTACTTACAGCCAAAACTAGTTGAAGATAGACGTTCTGACAGGCCACAATATGGACGTCTATATGACAGCCAGAATTAGTTGATAAAAGACAATGAGTGAAGTCGTCCAGCCTGGCGCAATTTTAGACGTCTACTAACAGCCAGAACTAGTTGAAGACAGACAACCAGAATTAGTTGAAAATAGACGTTCTGACAGGCCAAAATATGGACGTCTATATGACAGCCAGAATTAGTTGATAAAAGACACTGAAGTCGTGAAGTCGTCCAGCCTGGCCCAATTTTGGACGTCTACTTACAGCCAAAACTAGTTGAAAATAGACGTTCTGACAGGCCACAATATGGATGTCTATATGACAGCCAGAATTAGTTGATAAAAGACAATGAGTGAAGTCGTCCAGCCTGGCGCAATTTTAGACGTCTACTAACAGCCAGAACTTGTTGAAGATAGACGTTCTGACAGGCCACAATCTGGACGTCTATATGACAGCCAGAATTAGTTGATAAATGACATTGAGTGAAGTCGTCCAGCCTGGCCCAATTTTGGACGTCTACAAACAACCAGAACTAGTTGAAGATAGACGTTCTGACAGGCCAAAATCTGGATGTCTATATAACAGCCAGAATTAGTTGATAAATGACATTGAGTGAAGTCATCCAGCCTGGCCCAATTTTAGACGTCTTCTAACAACCAGAACTAGTTGAAGATAGACGTTCTGACAGGCCAAAATCTGGATGTCTATATAACAGCCAGAATTAGTTGATAAATGACATTGAGTGAAGTCGTCCAGCCTGGCCCAATTTTAGACGTCTACTAACAGCCAGAACTAGTTGAAGACAGACGTTCTGACAGGCCACAATCTGGACGTCTATATAACAGCCAGAATTAGTTGATAAATGACATTGAGTGAAGTCGTCCAGCCTGGCCCAATTTTGGACGTCTACAAACAACCAGAACTAGTTGAAGATAGACGTTCTGACAGGCCAAAATCTGGATGTCTATATAACAGCCAGAATTAGTTGATAAATGACATTGAGTGAAGTCGTCCAGCCTGGCCCAATTTTAGACGTCTACTAACAGCCAGAACTAGTTGAAGACAGACGTTCTGACAGGCCACAATCTGGACGTCTATATAACAGCCAGAATTAGTTGATAAATGACATTGAGTGAAGTCGTCCAGCCTGGCCCAATTCTGGACATGTACAGACAACCAGAACTATGTGAAAACAGACGTTCTGACAGGCCACAATCTGGACGTCTATATGACAGCCAGAATTAGTTGATGAATAATACAAAGAAAAGATGTTCAGCCTGGCCCAATTCTGGACGTCTATCAACAACCAAAATTATTTGAAAGCAGACTTTCCGCCAGGCTGTAATCTAGAAGTCCAGTGATGAACTGTCGGTATGGAATTCTGAGAGGCTATCATTTGGACATATTGATAACCAGAATCTGTTGGTACTGTAAATAATTAAATAATACTGGGAAAAAGACATTTAGGCAGACCAACCTAGTTAACAGACAGATCATGCCACAATCTTGTCTATAATGACAAGCTAGTTGAGAAAGAGGACATCCATTTTGACCAAAAAGATCAAAGAATATGCCCTACCAGAGGGACAGAGAAAGGCTGGCTGGTGAAATTGTCCTGTCAGCTATTGGTAGCATCAGGATGTGATATAGGCCTATACCTTTTATCCATGTGTGGGATTTGAAGGTCTTGAACAATGGATATGTTTACTGCATCCAAAATCATCAACCATCCCACACCCAACCTCACAGAACTCAACCACCGATCTGTCACACATCTCGCACAAACAATAACCAATGACTCGGATCACCCTCTCAACCCACACTTCACACTGCTGCCGTCTGGGCGCAGATACAGGACCCTGAGATGGAGACGAGTGCGCTTCAACAAGAGCTTTGTCCCGTCTGCCATCTCTGCACTTAACAACCTCCCCCAATAACCTCATATGGACCCAGCCCTCCTGAGTGTGATATATGTGTCAGTTGTTCATGTCTGGTGGTGTTTGTGCATTGTGTGTGTATGTTGTTCAGTGTTTGGTGGTGTTTGTGCATGGTGTTTGTTGGTGGTGTTTTTGTGTACCCAAATATTGTTGTGACAATTTGTGAAAACAAATTTCCCCATGGGACAATAAAAGGCTATCTATCTATCAAGAAAATGCCTGGGCTAACCATTTCAAAACTTTTAATCTGGATCAGGGTTATCTGGATAAGATTACATCTCAAAATTGTGTATTTAAAAACCTGATTATGTGAGCGTACAAAAACGGGATACGAATTTGATCATCTTATCCTATCCAGAATCCAGATCAGATGTTTCTGGGTATTTCAAATCACACACTCACAACAAGCACAAATCATGTATGTATGCACCAAATTAAACAGAACAACCTCAGCTAAAAGCTCATGTAAACCATTTTACCTACACCAGTATCAACATCAAGCAAATTAATAACAACATATAGCCAAGGCAGGCCCCTTGGCTGTTTTGGAGAGTAGGCTACAATTCGAAAATGCTTTGAGAAGCAAAATATAAAACATTTATGGAAAACTATGAAGGGGATGACTGACTATTATTCAGAAAGTAGTGGTAGGTAGTGAAACAGATTTTCTCTGGGTTTGAGGGAATTAGTCAGATCATAATATTCTCTTGCACCTAGACTGATAGAATTCTGTTTCTGTTGAACAGGTCAGCATTTTTAAACGCCTGAATCAGAGGAAGGCTACAAGTCCAGATAATCACAGTGCATTTATTTTGGCAACATTTGCAACTGAAATGCGGAAGACTTCACATGTAGTACCCCTTCTAAAGAAAGCATGCCTAAGGAACTAACCTTGACCCCTTTTGTGATGAAATGCCTAGAAAGAATTGGTACAGCAACTGACTAAGTCTGTAGATGACCCACTGTCTGTAGCCTAAGCAGAACTGCAAAGATGCAGTTACTGGTTGTAGATTGTTTGTTTGTTTATGTATATTCAGTTTTATTGATTTTTTTTTAAGGTGGCTTATTGCATTCATTAAAAAAAAAACTCCCTGTTTTTTTAGAGGAATTATCTCAACTGTTGAGATTATTATCTCATAAAAACAGGGGGAAAAAATTGTTTTAGAAAACATATCTCAAATGTTGAGATAATTATTTCATAAAAACAGGATTTTTAAATTTTTTGAATGAATGCAATAAGCCACCGTAATTGTTATTGTTGATTTTTTTCATTTTAAATCTTTTTTTTCTAATTAACTGGGAGCACTGCATAACATAAGGTGCTGTAACTTGAGTCGAAACACCTTTTTGGGAGGGGAGGAGGGCTTACTTTCTGATCCCTCCACTGTGAAAAACAATTCTACTTTTGGGACAACACTGAAAGTTATGTCATGAGTAAAATTGCTTCCGACAACCTTTTTTTGTTTTAATTTGCGGATGCAAAGCTCTTTATTGATCAAATACTTGGAATTAAACCGGCTTTCTCTAACTCTGTGGCGGATGGATATGACAAGTCTTAATTTTCAGTGGAGGGATCTACCTGGACACTCGAAAATCCACGGATTCACAGAGCTGCCGCTGGAGAGGATTCTGCAAGGTAGAAAAACGTATGACAAATGATTTCATGAAACTTTATCATTTGTTAGTCTTATTTGAAACACAGGTTATCCCACTGAAAGCTTAAATCATTCTATGTAATGTTGTTCGCTCCAAAAGATCAGGAAAAGTTGTAAGTTATGTGTGCTTGTTTGTTCGCACTTTAGCTTCAAAGCTAAATTATAGGCAGTTGGTAAACAGTTTTTGGCACACACATGAACCACGGGCAACCGTAGCTTCATTTACAAACTTGTTGCTAACTGGGAATGAAGAGTAATGACCAAATAAACTTCTAACGGGCCCGACGTGAAAGATAAATCTATTTGCTGGTTAATGCACACACTCGGAGCAACAGCTAACGTTACCTAGCTAGCCTGCTAACTGACATTTGCCTTTTCTTATTTCCTGGTGAATGTGGCCACTTCAACAATGTAGGAGTCGTGTGTTCACGTTAGTGCTGACCTTCGACTTCATTTTGGAAAATCAAAGTTTTTGAGCCCAAAACGATTTTTAATCGAAGCTTTGACATTGCGCCGGGGGGTGGGGGTGGGGTGCACTGAGCCGGCCCGCTAGCCGCTAATTAGCCGCTAGGCTACAGAGAACAGTACCACCACAAGAGCGTCGTGAAAGTGTTGTTAGTTGTTGTTAAATACATTGTAGACATTGTTGAGTAAGTGTAAGAGGTTTTAGAGGTACCTGAGGAGGTGTCAGAGGTTTTACAGATCCTTTGGGAGGTTATAGAGGTCCTCGAGCAGGTTTTAGAGATCCTTGAGGAGGTATTTAGGGGGCTTTGAGTAGGTATTAGTCAAAGTCAAAGTCAGCTTTATTGTCAATTCTACAATATGTACAGGACATACAGAGGATCGAAATTGCTTTTCTCTTCAGACTCTTGGTGCAGACAGTACACTTGACACAACATGCAAATATAAAATATAAGATATAATAAGTAGAGGCATAAATAAAACCTGAGCTAAAAAGAGTTATACTCAGAAAAGTAAAAAGGCACAGTGGTAGTGACAGTGCAATATGAGAAACAGATCAGTAGTGCAAAATTGAGCTTATGGACTGGATAAAGTGTATGTGTGCATGTATAGTTCAGAGGTATAGTACAGTATAGAGGCACTTGATGAGGTTTTAGTTAGGGCTGGGCAATTAGGCAAATCTCAATTATAATTACGGCCTCCCACAATTATGAAAACAAGATAAAATTATTGTGCTGCATTCCATTTTGCAGTGATGCTCTGGTTTTGTGTTGTTATTAGTCGCACCCTATCCTTTGCAACTACGTGCTCTTGCCCTTCCATAAAAGCTTAAATTCACTTTAAGGCATGCTGTGGCATGTTTAGTTCAGCTTGAGCCAAGATGACCTAGAGAGAGCCTTTGGTCCACATGAAAGGTTGAAGCAATTGGAAACACTTAAGTTTCAAGAAGTCAGAAGAGGAAATGCATGATGTTTAATACGTCAATTGTGTCTAATAACCGTGATTTCAATATTGACTATAATAAAACCTAAATGTGTTCCTGGCATCTTGATACACTGACTGATTTTATCCTGTCTTTCCCCAACAGACAAATACACACAGTTATCCTGGTGGACAGTAACAACTCAACTAAGGTGAGTCTATAGTTAGGAAGAGTGTTCTTGACACTTTTGTTTATCATTCAGCTTAGCAGAAAAGTACGGAGCCCCTAAAGTTCCACAAAGAAAAAAAAAAATATATCAAGCACACGAGATAGTAGAGATGCACCGATCCACTTTTTTTCAGTTCCGATCCGATTCTGATATATACAGTACAGGCCAAAAGTTTGGACACACCTTCTCATTCAATGCGTTTTCTTTATTTTCATGACTATTTACATTGTAGATTCTCACTGAAGGCATCAAAACTATGAATGAACACATGTGGAGTTATGTACTTAACAAAAAAAGGTGAAATAACTGAAAACATGTTTTATATTCTAGTTTCTTCAAAATAGCCACCCTTTGCTCTGATTACTGCTTTGCACACTCTTGGCATTCTCTCCATGAGCTTCAAGAGGTAGTCACCTGAAATGGTTTTCCAACAGTCTTGAAGGAGTTCCCAGAGGTGTTTAGCACTTGTTGGCCCCTTTGCCTTCACTCTGAGGTCCAGCTCACCCCAAACCATCTCGATTGGGTTCAGGTCCGGTGACTGTGGAGGCCAGGTCATCTGCCGCAGCACTCCATCACTCTCCTTCTTGGTCAAATAGCCCTTACACAGCCTGGAGGTGTGTTTGGGGTCATTGTCCTGTTGAAAAATAAATGATCGTCCAACTAAACGCAAACCCGATGGGATGGCATGTCGCTGCAGGATGCTGTGGTAGCCATGCTGGTTCAGTGTGCCTTCAATTTTGAATAAATCCCCAACAGTGTCACCAGCAAAACACCCCCACACCATCACACCTCCTCCTCCATGCTTCACAGTGGGAACCAGGCATGTGGAATCCATCCGTTCACCTTTTCTGCGTCTCACAAAGACACGGCGGTTGGAACCAAAGATCTCAAATTTGGACTCATCAGACCAAAGCACAGATTTCCACTGGTCTAATGTCCATTCCTTGTGTTTCTTGGCCCAAACAAATCTCTTCTGCTTGTTGCCTCTCCTTAGCAGTGGTTTCCTAGCAGCTATTTGACCATGAAGGCCTGATTCGCGCAGTCTCCTCTTAACAGTTGTTCTAGAGATGGGTCTGCTGCTAGAACTCTGTGTGGCATTCATCTGGTCTCTGATCTGAGCTGCTGTTAACTTGCCATTTCTGAGGCTGGTGACTCGGATGAACTTATCCTCAGAAGCAGAGGTGACTCTTGGTCTTCCTTTCCTGGGTCGGTCCTCATGTGTGCCAGTTTCGTTGTAGCGCTTGATGGTTTTTGCGACTCCACTTGGGGACACATTTAAAGTTTTTGCAATTTTCCGGACTGACTGACCTTCATTTCTTAAAGTAATGATGGCCACTGGTTTTTCTTTAGTTAGCTGATTGGTTCTTGCCATAATATGAATTTTAACAGTTGTCCAATAGGGCTGTCGGCTGTGTATTAACCTGACTTCTGCACAACACAACTGATGGTCCCAACCCCATTGATAAAGCAAGAAATTCCACTAATTAACCCTGATAAGGCACACCTGTGAAGTGGAAACCATTTCAGGTGACTACCTGTTGAAGCTCATGGAGAGAATGCCAAGAGTGTGCAAAGCAGTAATCAGAGCAAAGGGTGGCTATTTTGAAGAAACTAGAATATAAAACATGTTTTCAGTTATTTCACCTTTTTTTGTTAAGTACATAACTCCACATGTGTTCATTCATAGTTTTGATGCTTTCAGTGAGAATCTACAATGTAAATAGTCATGAAAATAAAGAAAACGCATTGAATGAGAAGGCGTGTCCAAACTTTTGGCCTGTACTGTATGTGCCGATACCAATCCAAAAAACGGTATTAGAACTCTTTTTTCTTAAATATTATCATTATTGTTGTTGTTGTTGTTGTTATTGTGTAGGGCAGGGGGTACTCAAATACAAATCTTAAAGGTCCACAAAGAAATTTTTCAATGAGTCAAAGGTCCATTTATTTAAGTGCTGGGTTTTTTCCCAAATCCCCCGTCTCTCTTTTAGGGATTAATATTATGTCATAGTAATATTATTTCAATTATTAATATAATTTTTATCTTTTGAAATACAATCACACAATATATCTCTGTAGAATAATTTTTTTCATCTGTCTAATGTGGTCTGGATTTGGAAATATCAGTGATAACACCCTTTTTCTGTTTTCGTAAGCAAAATATGGGTTTTACAAATCTATAAGTGGGTTAAAACAGCTTTTGCTATAATGTCTAACACTCTTTCTGAGGTGTAAGTGGAAAAAAACAGAATGAGCTACTATACTATTTCACTTTGTTTTCTCAGACAACACTGAGCAAGCAAGTGTTGAGCACAACGAGTGCGTAGGGAGAGTCGCGCGCGCTCGTCACAGCCCTGTGCATGCGGATACTGAGTTGTACGCTCGTGGAGCAGAAATAGGCCCCAGCTGTGATAGTTTTCTGCTCGCGGTGACTGTTCTGTGCGCTCCTATCACTGGTTTATATCTGCTCGGGTGTTGGCATTTAAACGCCATAAAACCAACTCCATTTTATTTTCTTGAGTAGGCTACTTTACTGTCAGCTTGAAAACGAAACTTAACGCATCCCCTGCCCTCGTCCACCCCTCCCCCTGTGTCAGAGGAGAGGAGAGGAGAGAGAAAGTGCACTGCAGCTTGAGCTCCGCTGACGTACCGGAGCAGAGACGTGCATCTGCCCCAATTCTGAAGCAGTGGCGGCAATAATTTAGCAGCACCGTGCCGCCGCTTCTAAATGAATGTAGCGGAAACACTGTGTTTCAGTGGAAAAATGACAGGTTAACAAGAATTGCTGGCCAATGAAAAGTAACCTAAATGACGCCCCTTGCATTTAATAAACAAACTGTGGACAACAACAACAGACATCAATGTAAATGTGTGTGGGAATTTCCCGCATAATAAGTGCTGGATTTGCGGGAATTGTTGAAATTATGCACAGTACCTGCTATCCTGCAGTGAGATTCAGGCCCTGACTAATGTTTATGACTGAGTGATGTTTCTTTTTAGGATTGCTTAGGTTCATCGAAGTCTGTGGACCGGGACAGGTCAACTAGATGTGAGTATCTCCAGTTACAGAATACCAACGCACTCAGATCACTAAGTATCTGCTCTGACTGACTGACATCTTTGGTTTAACTTGCTCAGGTACACCAAGGTCCCATGGCCAGGGAGGTTCAACCAACCGTAAGTATTTCTATTAATTGCTTTTTTAAATCAGCAAGTGGAGCCATACCAGTGTTGCACTAGCCCTAATGTTTATGACTGACTGATTTTTCTTTTTTGGATTGCTTAGGTTCATCGAGGTCTGTGGACCAGGACAGGTCAACTAGTCGTGAGTATCTCCAGTAACAGAATACCAAAGCATTCAAATCACTTACTATCTGTCATTTATGTTTCTTTTTTGGATTGCTCAGGTTCATCGAGGTCTGTGGCCCAAGACAAGTCAACCAGTTGTGAGTATTGCAATTAACTGAACACTTAAGCATTCATATCACTTAGTATCTCTATTAATTGCCTTTCTATTAATTGCCTTATTTCAAATCAGCAAGTGGAGTCAAGTTTATGACTGACCGGGACAGGTCAACTAAATGTTAGTATTTTAGGTCACCGATTGCCAAAGCATTCAGATCACTTAGCATCTTTCATTTTTGACTGATGTCTCTGGTTTGAGTTGTGCAGGTTGACCAAGGTCCCAAGGCCGGGAAGGTCAATCAACCGTAAGTGTTTCTACTAATTTTCTATTTCAAATTGCAAGCGTAGCCCTAGCAGTGTTACACTGGCAGTAATGTTTACGACTGACTAACTGATGTTTATTTTTTGGATTGCTCAGGTTCATCGAGGTCCGTGGACCGGGACAGGTCAACCAGTCGTGAGTATTGCCATTCACTGAACACTGAAGTATTCATATCACTTAGTATCTGCACTGACTGACATCTCTGGTTTGATTTCCTCAGGTACACCAAGGTCCCATGAACAGGGAGGGTCAACCAACCGTAAGTATATCTATTAGTTTCATATCAGAAACTAGACACTAGTACAATTGCTCTTGACTGACAACATTTACAAGCAGAAAATATACCTGTTTTTGCCTTTATTCCTAAAAGACCATTAATCAAATTGTGTGATAAATTATTTTATTTATTCATTTATTTATTTGATTGACAGCACTTCTTTTAAAGTAGATGCGCTTCTCCTTCCCTACAAAAATGCGGGCTTTTCAAATGTGAATGCATCTCCAATCCAGCCCTGCAAAGTGTTGGCTGATTTGTGTGTCAAAATGACTCTTGTGAAAAGGGCCTGTTGTTTCTGGTAATTGTACATACATTCCAATTCCATCTGTTGGCTACACCCCACTTTATTTCTGTTCACTTAGATCCTCCAAACAAAAGGTCTTTTCATACTACAGAGAAGTTCCCCATTCCAGAAGGGAGTAAGTATAAAAAAACAAGAGAATTTAAATGTCTCACCTAAAGTTATTTCCAACTGTTTAGCAAACCTGCAAACTTGTTGCCGTTTGGCGAAAATCAAAGGTGTCAGTTTCTGTTGTTTTAAACCTGCTTATTAAAGTGGAGGTAAGCTCAGAATGTAGTGGCAGCTCACCTATGGTGGACAGAACTTTAAGGTGTCCTAACTATTCTCATTTTAGTGAGTCTAGCTGGTTTTAACTTAGTATTTCCAAAGTTCTGGCCAGCCTCTTCCAGAATTATAATTATTTTACGTGTTTTTGAAATGATTTTTAAATGTGGGAGGATTTCTGCTAATGTAAGGTTATGTTTCCCTTATCTTGTCATTTTTTAGACATGACATGAAGTGCATTTCAATCTGTATTTCTTAGGCATCACAGTGCTAACAGTCTCTGGGTGGTCTAGCCATGTTTTTCAATGTCTTTTTTCCTAAGATTATGTTGCCAAACTGTATTTTGTTTTTTCTTTGGTCTTAGGAGTTGTAAGGTATTCAGCCAATTCAATCTCTCTTTTTAGTCTTGGATAATAAACAGGTAACAGGCTGCAGCGAGGAAACAGCTGCTCTGACAGTGATAACTGTGCACCTTTTTATTAGTACTAGAACATTGCAAATGTGTGCAAATCTGAACTCCGTCAAAAGTCGCTCCAGCTGTTAAAGGTGATTGACAGCTCCAGCTCTGCTGCGCTCAACAGAAGCGGACGTCACGCCACATGACGCCGCAGAGGAGAGGATGTCTCATGTCTCTTACATCATGTTTCCTCAGCTCCTCTCTCGCTGGTTTCCTAGCGTTTCTCCTCGGTGGGAGGGACTTAACTTAGACGCAAGGAAAGGAGGTAAGGAGAGGAAACACAGATGCAATTAGGAGACTCTGGAAGCAGCCCTCGTAGACCTGTGTAAAGAAGGATGTGTTTGCACCCTTTCACTGTGTCAGTTGCTATGTGCGTATTCAACAGTTTATCTGTGATGTTATTCATCACACCAGTTAATGTACTATCAGCCTTATAGTAAGAACAACAGCTGTATTACCCCAGACTCGCCATATGCTAATTTGGCTATAGTTTGGATTTTATAGTTTCAAGGATGAGGCCTACAGTGGCATCATCATCATTCCAAATCCCTATTTGCAGTTTAAACCAGATCTGGCCCGCCAATCAAGTCAAACCGGCCCGCCAACAAGTTCTGTTTTAAAATGGAAAACCTGAAGAAAAAAGTCGCGGACATTTTTTTAACAATAAATCCTTCAAACTAAAATACTAATGTTAGTTTATCAGACAACATCCACTGTTCATCACTGACTGTAAAACTACCTACCCTTCCTCTCACTGTGAATTGAGGGAGGAAATGATCACTTTTCTCCGTGTTTGCAACCACATGATAGCTGACGTGTTTCTGCTGGATGATGGGTTAGTGTCAGAGATCAGAGATGTGCTTTTTAAGAGACATCTTTCATCATTTGAATGTGTTAAATCTGGGACTATAGGGAGGATAAAACAGGTGAAAAACTAACTGATCTGTTCATCTATCAATCCCTTGTAAATGATTCACTCTTTTATTTTTACCCTCACAGAAATCCTACTCATTTACAATACATTTGTTTATTTTACCAGGACTAAATTAAGTTACTGTCTGTTTACTTTTGGGGCTATTTGTGTTGCAAAGAAAATTAAATTAAACAATTTTCTTTCTATGATTATTTCGCTGCAAAAATTCCAAACCTTACCAAGAATAGATGTCTTTTTTCTAGTAAAAAATATCTCATAACACTTAAAATAAGACACAATCACCTAACAAGTAACTTGGTTTTTAGACATTTTTCACTAGTTTCAAGTGAATTTTTACTTGTTCCATCAGCAGATTTTTTTTTTTTTTTTTAACTTATTACAAGTTTTTGCTTATTGGATATGTTGTTGCTGATGGAACAAGTGAAAATATTCTTGAAACTACTGAAAAATGTCTAAAAACAAGTTACTTTTTAGGTGACTGTGTCTTATTTTAAGTGTTATGAGATATTTTGACTGGAAATAAGACATTTTTTTTACTAGAAATAGGACATTCTTAGTAAGATTTGGAGTTTTTGCAGCAATATCATCAGGTTACTTTGGCATGTAGCAAAGTAACAGTTCTGAAAATGGCGTGTTACGTTAAAGGTACATCCATAATGAGAATAATGGCTCAGGGAAATGTCCTGCCCCCGGTCCCTTGGCTTAATGCAGCCCACTGAACAATATTGTTGAATAGCCCTGATGTAAACCCTCATGCCTGAATGCAGCACTCGTGGTAGGCTATGTCACTTGAAGGTTATTTAGCCTAATTGAAAATTTGTTCCTTGAAATAGTTAGGCATTAATAATTTTAAGATAGAAAAATATGAAAGTGTTCTGTCTGCATCCCTGTAATGAGTAATACAATTTTTCCTTTTCTTCACTGCCAGAATTCCAAAAAATTGTAACAAATTTTGTGAAGCTACACGAAGAAATAAAAAAGCTGCAGAGGAGCAGTGAGTCTCACTCTGCAAGTCGTGTGGAGAGGATACAGTCCCTTGAGGAGTTCAAGGAAAAGGAGGCTTCACTGCAAGATCAGGGCCATTTTGATACCTTGGTAAGATATTTCCAAGGCTGTAATTTCTTCATGAAACTGAATAGAATGTTAATTCTCTCTTTAAACCATAAGTATTCTGGTTCACATATCCACTTATCATAAATGACACATTTCAAAATAAAATAAAGAATATGTTACGGCTATTATATCTACAATAGAAGTCTGTATCCTCTAGACCTTTGTGCAATTCAGGGTTTGTACACATTTTTCATGGTCAAATTCAAGCACTGTTAGAGCACTTTTAAGGGTCATTTTCAAATTTTTCCAGCACCTTATCACTTGTGGTAAAATGCATATCTACAAGAATAGATATACTTTATTTATTATTTTTATTATTTCATTATTTTTTTCACTTTTTATCACAATGATGTACATTGTATTATGCTATCAACATCTAAAATGATGTTTCACACTTAAAGCCTTTACAGATAGACACCAGTGCCTGCTGTGACGTTACAGAGACAAACTGAACAGCCCCGTTTCTGACTCTGGCGCTTTCAACTCTGGTGTTGAATGCAACAAAGTCGGCTAAACTCCCATTTAAACAGACATGTACCAGCATCTCTACGTCTCTCCTCTGTGTGTGTGTGGTTCTACTACTTCCGCAGCTCATTATGTGTTCACAGCAGAGGACTGCAATGTTTTAGTAAAAATACAAAAATAAAAATGCTTGTATTTACAGGTTTGTCAACTATCAAGAGTGGGTGGGAGCAGAATGATCATGGTAGGCTCAGTATATGCCTACTGACTTCCTATGTGTGTGGCACTAAGAATAATTAAGACCTGAGCTCAGAGCGGTACAGAGGCTCTATTGCATATAACCCTAACATTGTTATTATTCCAGGGCAATCTGCCTTCCCATGCATGGAAATAAATTAACTTTGCACTTAGGTCCAGTCCTATGCCAAACATCTTTGGCTGGCATTATGGGCTTATAGTTTTGGTGGTTGCATCAGAAAGCATCGGGAGTTTTAAAAAATCAAAAAACAAAATTGATCATAAATAAGTCATACGTGCTAATCACTTTGCAACTTTCACCAGAATGTAAGCTCAATTAAGCAGAAATGTACAGATGCAGGGATGCAAACCTGTCATCTCGGTGAAATTCAACAAGGTTTTGAGATCAGAATAGATGACTTAGTAGTATGGGATTCAAAGACTGTTATTTTGAAGAATCTTGTTTTGTTGGGTTAATTTTTTTTTTCTTTTTTGTCTGATACTTGTAGCTTGGGGATACCTCTTCAGATTACAACCCGGTTCCCAGTGATGTCCTTCAGCATTTTCAGATATCAACCACAGTATGCCTGAAGTGCCAAAATACCAGAGAAATAGATTTATGAGGTTTGTATTTCTGCTCATTCTCTTCAGTTTTGCCCAGTCTCCCAGGATTATCAATTTTTTGAATGTCTCTGAAAGGGTGTTTAAATGTGGGAAAATTTGTCTTTGTTGTTTTTTGACTTTTTTTACCAGCACTTTTTTCCTCAAAAGACTTGGTGGTTAATAGGGTTGGGACTCGTTAGGATTTTAACAATTCCGATTCCTTACCGATTCCTTCTTAACGGTCCGATTCCTTACCGATTCCTCTTACAGATTCCTACATTATATTCATTATACTTGCTATAATTAAACAAGTATATAATAAACACAAATGCAATCATACAAATACAAAAAAACTTTATTCTAACTATTGCACAGTACAATTAGATGAAAATACACATTTGTGTGTGGTGTGTATTTCAGATTTAGAGCCTGTATCATCTCCCTGAGAATATATAACAACAAAAAGTGATTCTCTGATTTCTACAGTAACACTATTACCTCAAATTAACCACAGCAATGTAATAAAAAATACTTCTATGCATTCATGCTTGGGCACTGTTATTTACGTGACAACACCTGAACAGAACACACACACACATTGGCTGTTTGTTTCTACCGCTCCCCTCGCTGGAAGCCTCGGACCTCCCGCCGCCAGCCTCCGCCTGGATTAAACGCTGAAAATTAAATAAAAGAGGGAGACAGGTTTTTCCTATTTTATCTTATTTTGTTATATTTCTCCCTCTCCCCTCGCTGGAAGCCTCGGACCTCCTGCCGCCCACTCCCGTCTCAAACACGCCGCTAAGCACCCATGGCGCACGCCCGGCCTGTTAAATAGCCTGTAACCATAACAACTGTGTGACACAAACTCAGTGCATTAGTCATTAAATAATGTCGGGTTCGGACAGAAATATGTGGCCCGTGCCGCACTTTAATGGAAATGCACGTGACTTTTTTTTTATTTATTTATTTTTTTTACAATCTAGGAACCATTTGCAGGAACCGTTACTCCAAATGTGATGGAACCGTTTCCGGAACCAGAACTTTGGACCCGGTTACAAAAAAGAACCGGATACAGATCCCAACCCTAGTGGTTAACTTTTATACTTGTTCCAAAACTGTTATTATATATATGTTAAACTGTTATTATAATTATGGTGGAATGTTATAGAAATAAAGAGAGACTGCTTTTTCAAATTCAATGTTTACATGTGGTTTTCAATATGTCCAAAATGTAATTATCAGTGAAACTTGATTTTGTACAGATCATATTGACATCGCTAAATATTTATCGGCCATAACTGCAATTTTAATGTTATCTGTATAGGCTACAATTTCCATATCAGTGCATCCCTTGTATGTTGTGTGTTTTCGCCTTTCACACTGTTAAACAGGGTTGCCACGTGTCTGGAAAGAACTTGAAAGTGCATGAATTAAAAAGATAGAAACAAAGAACTTCAAAGTGCTTGGATTTACCAAAAGGTCCTTGATTTTGAGCTTTGTGTGGTCTGTCAACTTTGCACAATTCAACAATTTTGGGGCAAGAAAACTGGATATTTTTCTACCAAGATGTAGACGATTTTTGGCAACAAAAACCAATATTTCTAACGAGGCACAGACGATTTTATGGCGACAACTGGGCATTTTTATTGAGACATCAAATATTTTGTGGTGACTAAACAGGATTTAGCAAGACGACAACGATTTTCTGTGTAAATTATGGGTCTTTGATTTTGAAACAATTCTTCTTGAACTGTTAAATTACAAAGAGTGGCAAACCTGGTTTAAGTCAGTCACATTTTACAAAATGTGAGATACAAGCACTTTGCTAAAGTTCAATTTTAGAATTTTCATGTTAATACACTGAAATTGAAGTAATTGCTTTCTGGAGTGGTCAGTTTTGCTATGGATGATTGAACAGCTGTCTGTATTTATTGATCTACTGAATTGTCATTTAGTTGTTGAAGTCAGTGCATTTTACAAGAGCTTGGAAGGCACTCCTTTTACTGTTCACCCCTGCTACCTAATTTCATCAGACTAAACTGAGGTCCATACTACATTTAAGGTTATCTTCATGGTCAATCTGTAGTGGTTCTAAAATGGGTTCAGGGCACCCCCAGAGATCTTTGAGGATTCTTTTCTCACAGAAAAAAGGATAAAAGCAGTCATGATAATTGGTCTTTTGCATCTTCTCAGGATATCTTTTGGACGTCCTGTAGATGTCTAGAAATGATGTCTGCAGTAAGTACTTTCAACAACAGTCTTACAACGTCCAGAAAAGACTTAAAAAAAACCTTTAAATCGGGCTCTCCTGAAAACGTAATCTGAAAGTCCAGAAATTAAACGTCCTAACAACGTCTAGAAAAGACATATAAAAACTCTCATTCTGGCTCCCAAGAAGACGTCTTCTGACGTCCAGAAGGAAATGTCCTAACAACGTCCAGAAAAGACGTATAAAAAACTTTCATTCTGGCTCCCCTCAAGACGTCTTCTGACGTCCAGAAGGAAACGTCCTAACAACGTCCAGAAAAGACGTATAAAAAACTTTCATTCTGGCTCCCCTGAAGACGTCTTCTGACGTCCAGACAGGAACGTCCTAACAACGTCCAGAAAAGACGTATAAAAAACTTTCATTCTGGCTCCCCTCAAGACGTCTTCTGACGTCCAGACGGAAACGTCCTAACAACGTCCAGAAAAGACGTATAAAAAACTTTCATTCTGGCTCCCCTGAAGACGTCTTCTGGATGTCCCGAAATTACGTCTTTTAGACGTGATCTGGACTACTTTTTGCTCACTGGGCTATTAACAAAAAGATTTGCAATATTTCCAATATACAAGAAATTTACTTTAGACTTGAAAAAAAAAACTTCTCTAGTAGCAACAGTAGAAAGACTTTTTCCTCCAACATAAACTTCTCTTAAAACAACCAGCACTTAGTAAGATTAACGATAATCAGTCAGAAAATTATTGAACTAGGTACAACAGACACATGCTGTTCAAGGTTAAATCTGATCTGTGCCACATTTGGAAGTTCCTCCTATCATTTGTTCCTTTATTCATTCACTCTTTACATCATATCTTATTTCTTTGTTTTTTCTTTCCTTCCTTCCTGTTGTAATTTATGTCAGGATATGAAGTTCAGTATGTATTGTAAGAGTTGAACAAGTCAATCTAGTCACAAAACACATGATAATATACTATGTTTTCCAAAAAATGTCCTTGATTTTGAAGTCCACAGCTCGTGTGCGTCAACAAGACCCATCCACTTGCTATTTTTTCCAAATAGCTCCCTTAATCTCACTGAGAGACCACTCCCACGTCCAGCTGATCTATATAGCCTCATAATAAGTTATTGTTCTTGGCCCCAAACAACTCAGAGACTCTTTATCTGATGACATAGTTTCTCTAGATGGCATTGCTCTGGCCTCTAGCACTACCGTAAGAAACCTCGGAGTAATATTTGATCAAGATTTGTCTTTTAATTCTCATTTAAAGCAAACCTCACGGACTGCATTTTTTCATCTGCGTAATATTGCAAAAATTAGGCCTATCCTGACCCAAAAAGATGCAGAAAAATTGGTCCATGCTTTTGTTACCTCGAGGCTGGATTACTGTAACTCTCTATTATCAGGTAGCTCTGGTAAGTCCTTAAAAACTCTCCAGCTAATTCAGAATGCAGCAGCACGTGTACTAACAGGAACTAAGAAACGAGATCATATTTCTCCTGTTTTAGCTTCTCTGCACTGGCTCCCTGTAAAATCCAGAATTGAATTTAAAATCCTACTGTTAACTTATAAATCTCTAAATGGTCAAGCTCCGTCATATCTTAGAGAGCTCATAGTGCCATATTATCCCACCAGAACACTGCGCTCTGAGAACGCAGGGTTACTCGTGGTCCCTAAAGTCTCCAAAAGCAGATCAGGAGCCAGAGCCTTCAGCTATCAGGCTCCTCTCCTGTGGAATCATCTTCCTGTTACGGTCCAGGAGGCAGACACCGTCTCCACATTTAAGACTAGACTTAAGACTTTCCTCTTTGATAAAGCTTATAGTTAGGGCTGGCTCAGGCTTGGCCTGTACCAGCCCCTAGTTAGGCTGACTTAGGCCTAGTCTGCCGGAGGACCCCCTATAATACACCGGGCTCCCTCTCTCTCCCTCTCTCTCTCTCTCTCATCCTATTACTGCATCTTGCTAACTCGGCCATTCTGGATGTCACTAACTCGGCTTCTTCTCCGGAGCCTTTGTGCTCCACTGTCTCTCAGATTAACTCATATCACAGCGGTGCCTGGACAGCGTGACGTGTGTGGTTGTGCTGCTGCCGTGGTCCTGCCAGATGCCTCCTGCTGCTGCTGCCATCATTAGTCATTAGTCATACTTCTACTGTTATTATACACATATGACTATTGTCACACAAGTATACTGTCAGATATTAATACATACTTTCAACATATTGTACCACAGTAGCCAGAACTATAACTATAATATTATTACTTTCATTAATGTTGTTGTAAGCTACTGTCATTACCTGCATCTCTCTCTCTCTCTCTCTCTGTCTCTCTCTCTCTCTCTCTCTCTGTCTCATTGTGTCATATGGATTACTGTTAATTTATTATGCTGATCTGTTCTGTACGACATCTATTGCACGTCTGTCCGTCCTGGAAGAGGGATCCCTCCTCAGTTGCTCTTCCTGAGGTTTCTACCGTTTTTTTTCCCCGTTAAAGGGGTTTTTTTTGGGGAGTTTTTCCTGATCAGCTGTGAGGGTCTTAAGGACAGAGGGATGTCGTATGCTGTAAAGCCCTGTGAGGCAAATTGTGATTTGTGATATTGGGCTTTATAAATAAAATTGAATTGAATTGAATAATACTAATGACACTGTCACTGTCATGTTCCAACTGAAGGCTTTCAGCTAAAGATTCCCTGGTGTAGATTTAAGGAAGAAATGGTGATGCAAGGTCTTGAAAAAATTTAGAAACCCCGCTGAATACACCAAGCATTGACATGTCAGCATGTAGTGTTAACTGAATAATATATGACAGCAATTCTGTCAGCAGGTTGGGCATGTCACAATTTCCATCATCATATAGAAGGGCATCATCATGGGTATATCCAGGGGATCATAATGGCGTTCATCCAGGGCACAGTCATTGGGTTTATCCAGCAAATGGTGATGGTCTACATTGAACAAAGTATCATGGCACTCATTCAGGGTATCAGAGGCTTCAAAAAGGGGATCATCATGGGGTTTATCCAGGGCATCATGATGGCATTCATCCAGAGCAGTCATCAGGTTCATCTGAGAAATGGTGATGGTTTTCATCAAACGTAGCATCATGGCATTCATTCAGGGCATCAGAGGCTTCATTCAGGGCATCATCATGGAGACCATCTGGTTCATCATCTTCTTGGTTTGATCCATACTCATATCTTTGAAATGTCCTTTCTCTCTCAGCTTCCACAATATTCTCAATGAATGAAGAGACTGACCCCTCCAGACTGATTGCCCCTCTGCAATGTGTCCAAGGACCAACAATGGCAAGCTTTCTGAGTATGTGTTAGACTGTGATATAATAGAAGAGGCATCAGTTCCCAGTGTGGAAATAATGAGAAATTGGACATTGAAAATCTCAGCTGCCTTTTGTAGTGTGATGTGATTGCTGTAGGTCCCACATCGCGACATGCTATCCAAGTATGCATCCCAGTCAGTTCCATCAACATAGTGAGACAAAAGTGTTCCATTTACGGTAAATGGATAAGACCTGAGATCTTGGACTATTTCATCCCTGAGGATTGCTGCTGATCTGAATATTCCTAATGAAGCAAGCTGATCAGCCATGGCACTAAACTGGCAATTTCCATTGGGTGCTGGGTCAAACCGTACATTCACATGTAAGGAGTTATAGTCCCTCAGTCTGTTTTCATGTGTGTATGGCATCAAAAGTGGATGTAAAGGTTGCACTGACTTTGAAGATTTAGGGTGCATTTTTTCATTTTTTTTTGTCGTGTTGTACTGGTAACATCAGAAACAAAGAAACATTTTTCTTGCACTTTAGCGTCACCAGGAATCTGGAACTGAACTTTGTATTTTGAAACAGCTTCACTGGGAGGATTTTGTTTATATGCATGCTGGATCATCCGCTTACTGCAATGCTTAGTGGCTTTCATTGCCATTTGTCTTTGTCTTCTTCGTTTTTCTTCAAGTCTAAGCTGCTGTTTCAGGGAGGGTAAATTACTTTGTGGATCATTTGTGGATTGTTCACTGTTGGGATTCACAGGACCATCAGACCACAGATGTTTTGTCATTTGGTAATATCTACACTGGACATTCAAAGGCTTCTTCCTCTGCATGCTCTTTGTCTTCCAACAAAGAGAGCTATGTGACATCCATCTCCACAGGAGGTCTCACCTCACACCTCAGTGAGACTCAAGTCCCAAAACTTGATTGGACAGGATCTTTACAGTGACGTGTGACTCTGATGTCACAGGCATCTGTAGAAAGTCTGCTCCCTTCCAACAGAACTCATTTCTCCAACTGCGGAGCAGCTCACACCTTTTTCTGGCTAGGCCTGGAACAGCCCAGAGGCCCAGACCCTTGCTCCATAGCCCCAAACCACTAAAGGGAGGGCAACTGATCACAGACTCTCTAACTTGAACCTGAAAGAAGTTCCAGCAACAAAGAGAACCAAGTGAGTTAGCACCCAGCGCCTAACTCTGCTAAACCCTGAACGACCAGCTTCCTTGGAGTTTCACCTTTGGAACAAAGGACACAACAAAAACTGCAGCTGGAACCATCTTCCCAGCCTTCTTCTGCCAGCTAACAAAGCAGTATACCACCAAGTGACTCTCCCATCCACTCAAGGATCGGTAATGTAACAACAGGGCATAGTTTATCACAGCTTTAAAGGCTAAGCAAGACTGTTTTACTTGTTGTATGTGATTTAATGCTGTCATTGAGTTATTGTTGTGATAGTTTGCAGTTAGGTCATTAATTAGTTGGCTTTGCCAAAGCTAAGTGTTTAGTTTGCTAATACTGTTCACAAACAGATTCTTGCACACAACTAAACAATCTCTGCACCAATCCAGACCGTTTGCAATACAAATCACATTGACATAGACTCATTAACAAATAGGCTTTCAACAGAGCTACACCCAAACAGGCATCTCAAAGTTCCCGCTTCTTTTCCTTTGTCTTTGTCCTGACCACACGGTCAGACAAACACCTCCCCCGACCTGAAGCCAGCTTTGATTCGGCCATTTGTAGTCTTCTGTTGTCAGCCATTTTGTTTTGTAGACCAAACGGCTCTTTGATCACCACACCCGCCTTTGTCTTTCTCTTCTTTCTCTCTCTCTCTCTCTCTCTCTCTCTCTCTCTCTCTCTCTCTCTCTCTCTCTCTCACACACACACACACACACACACACACACACACACACCAAGCTTGTATATAGTTAGTTAGAATTTGTGTGTTTTGGTTTGCTTTGCTACTTTGTGAATAAATATAATTCTTTGGAATCATACCTGCTGTCTGTTTAATGTTGCACAAGAGTGAATAAATAGTCAACCTCTGCTGCGTCAAGAACTCTGAAATCCTTCAGGCGTTACTGTTAATTTTGGTTGTTGTCATTAATTGAATTATTAATCAAAACTCCAAATTAATAGTTTAGCGTATTTTATGAGACTGATATCTTTAACTGGCTATCATTTTTCCCTTTAGGAGAATGGTGCCCCAAGAGTTGATTTAATGTTAATTAAGTCACATTATTTAACATAATTATTAATTATTAATAATTATTAATTATTTCCAATAGCCAATTAAATCCCTACATATTTGGTGCCCCTTGGTGAGATCTAATATATTGATACCAACATATTTGGTGCCGCCGTGTGAGACCTAAAATTATGTTCCCAAAAGTAATTTGTTGATCCCAACATCACCAATGACACTGGATGGAGAACCTGCCAGGGGATGTATCACCATGTTACTTTTTCTCCCATAGTATACTTCAAATGGAGACATCCAACTTAAAACTTCCTTAGGGTCTTCATTTAGCACTCAGGAATATGACGGCAAATGTTTAACCCAGTTAATGTCTTTCCTCTGACAATTCATAAGGTCATACATGTTCTTTTTCCTTAGCACTCTGTTGGTCCTCTCTACCTTTCCTTGGCTTTGGGGATGGTATGGTGAACTCTCAGTTATTCTCACTTGCATTGATTCCATCAGCCTTCACACTGCTCCTCTACACTCTCTGCCTTGATCATGCTGCAAAACTTGGGGTGGGCCATGTTCAGTGTAGATATCACAAAGACATCTTGCAATCTCTGAGCTGTCTTTACCTTTAAATGGTTTCAGCCATGTGTATCAACTAAAGACATCAATCACAGTGAGGATATATCAATATGTGAAATGGCCATGCTTGATCTTCTACTTTCCCATATCAAGGAGGTCAATCTGATGCTGATGGGCCTCGGAACAGGTTTATTTCCAAATCTAGCCTTGTGGAGTTGGTAGTGTCTGGAGCTGTCCAGTGTTTTTTGAACCTTTCTTTCCCTAATAATGAGTATTGCTCATTTAGTCGCTTGTTCAGCTTCCTCACACCTGATCCCTTTGTGTCATCCAGACCTTTTTTTACAATGCCACCAACTGTAGACTTCAAAGCTATTGCCTTCCCGGCACATAGCAAGGTCTCTCCATCCTCGTTCAGAGAATAGAGATTTATATTTCTTCACAGCCTCACCAGAGCACTTTGTTGCACTCTTGTACGTTCATTGACAGGAACATTGAACTCTCCCTTTAGTTTATTTACTATGACTTCATAGACATCCTTAGTCATTGATTGTTGTTGTCCATCTCCCATGCATACAACCCAAAGGGTACAGGCCACAATTATGCTGAACTGTAGAGCTGTCAAAAATAAGTATTATTTTTAATTGAACATATTATGTTGCTGTTATAGGTTCTAATGTAATATTGTAGTTTTTTATGGTTAAATGTGTGACAAACTTTTTAACAGGCCTGGAAGTAATTGTTTGTTCACTCTAAAAAGCTTGGATCCATAGCGTTAACTTAGTTTGCTCAATTTTGAGTCAATAGACAGGATAATCTGTAAAATTTCTGACCTGTTCCCATATGAATACATTCATTTGATGTTTAACAATGAATCTGTCATTTCAGAAACTTTCTAAAACCAATCTAGCTGAAGACACTGAAGCCAAAGTGTTTGGATCTCTCCCTGGTGGCTGGCTTTAGTACACGCACACATTCTATCACCACTTTGTTGTCAGAATGGACATGAGCCAAACTAAAAAGTAACATATAATGCTGGTCCAGTTAGAGAATTTTAATTTGTCCTAATTTTTATGATGAATACAGATGAAGGGCAATAATTTTGATGGTTTATTAAATTAATTAAACTGCATTATTTTTTCTGTTTCATATTTGTTTTTATCTTTTGTCTGCTTTCTATCACATATTTGTATAACATTACCCAGATGTGTGTATGTCTCCTGACATTTCAGTGCACTGATAATGTTTGTGTCCATAACACTCATTTAGTGCAGTTTTTCTTTCTATGAACTTTCAAACTCATTCTTTATTATTATTATTATTATTATTTATTATATTACTGCATCTTGCTAACTCGGCCATTCTGGATGTCACTAACTCGGCTTCTTCTCCGGAGCCTTTGTGCTCCACTGTCTCTCAGAATAACTCATACCGCAGCGGTGCCTGGACAGTGTGACGTGTGTGGTTGTGCTGCTGCCGTGGTCCTGCCAGATGCCTCCTGCTGCTGCTGCCATCATTAGTCATTAGTCATACTTCTACTGTTATTATACACATATGACTATTGTCACACAAGTATACTGTCTGATACTAATACATACTTTCAACATATTGTACCACAGTAGCCAGAACTATAACTATAATATTATTACTTTCATTAATGTTGTTGTAAGCTACTGTCATTACCTGCATCTCTCTCTCTCTCTCTCTCTCTCTGTCTCATTGTGTCATATGGATTACTGTTAATTTATTATGCTGATCTGTTCTGTACGACATCTATTGCACGTCTGTCCGTCCTGGAAGAGGGATCCCTCCTCAGTTGCTCTTCCTGAGGTTTCTACCGGTTTTTTTTCCCCGTTAAAGGGGTTTTTTTTGGGGAGTTTTTCCTTATCCGCTGTGAGGGTCTTAAGGACAGAGGGATGTCGTATGCTGTAAAGCCCTGTGAGGCAAATTGTGATTTGTGATATTGGGCTTTATAAATAAAATTGAATTGAATTGAATTATTACAATAAACACAGTTATATTTGATTTAGTTTTGACCAATGAAAAATCCTACAAGTTTTTAAAATTTTTTCTTAGTTATGATTCATGCTAGAATGCTTAAAATCAATGTTGTTCTGATGTTATCATGTTTTTTCTAATTAAGACATCCATTTTGGTGGTTTATTACATAATGCACCAAAGCATTACATTTTCTGCATAAAAAAGTGTAACATCAGCACTGGTACTTGTACTCGTACTCGTCCTCAGCTTATCCGGGTCCGGGTCGCAGGGGCAGCAGCCTCAGCAAAGAAGCTTAGACAGACCTCTCCCCAGCCACTTTCATCAGCTCTTCCGAGGGAACCCCGAGGCGTTCCCAGGCCAGCCAGGCGATGTAATCCCTCCAGCGTGTCCTGGGACGGCCCCGAGGTCTCCTCCCGGTTGGACATGACCGAAACACCTCCCAAGGGAGGCGTCCGGAAGGCATCCTTACCAGATGCCCGAACCACCTCAACTGGCTCCTCTCAATGTGGAGGAGCAGCAGCTCTACTCCGAGTCCCTCTCAGATGTCCGAGCTCCTCACCCTATCTCTAAGGCTGAGCCCAGCCACCGCGTGGAGGAAACTCATTTCGGCCGCTTGTACTCGCGTTCTCGTTCTTTAGGTCACTACCCAGAGCTTGTGACCATAGGTGAGGGTTGGAACGTAGATCGGCCAGTAAATCCAGAGCTTTGCTTTCTGGCCAAGCTCCCTTTTCACCACAACGGACCGGTTAAGCGCCTGCATCACTGCTGACGCCGCCCCAATCCGCCTGTCAATCTCCCGCTCCATCCTACCCTCGCTCGTGAACAAGATCCCAAGATACTTAAACTCCTCCACCTGAGGCAGGACCTCCCCCCTGACCCGGAGTGGGCAATCCACCCTTTTCCGGCTGAGGACCATGGCCTCAGACTTGGAGGTGCTGATTCTCATTCCAGCCACTTCACACTCGGCTGTGAACCGTCCCAGCAAGAGCTGGACGTCACTGTTTGATGGAGCTAGGAGGACCACGTCATCCGCAAAAAGCAGGGACGAGATCCTTCCATCACCAAACCTGACACTGCTGGCCACACGAACCAGACTCGCGCTCCTTCGGTACAGGGACTGGATGGCCCTTAGCAAGGGGCCGCCAACCCCATACTCCCAGAGCACCCCCCACAGGATGCCCCTGGGGACATGGTCGTAAGCCCTTTCCAAATCCACAAAACACATGTGGACTGGTTGGGCGAACTCCCACGCCCCCTCCAGCACCCTGGCGAGGGTAAAGAGCTGGTCCACGGTTCCGCGTCCAGGATGAAAACCACATTGCTCCTCCTCAATCTGAGGTTCAACTATCGACCGGAACCTCTTCTCCAGCACCCTGGAGTAGACCTTACTGGGTAGGCTGAGGAGTGTGATCCCCCTGTAGTTGGAACACACCCTCTGGTCCCCTTTCTTGAAGATGGGGACCACCACCCCGGTCTGCCACTCCAGAGGCACTGCCCCCGATGACCACACAATGTTGCAGAGGCGTGTCAGCCAGGACAGCCCTACAACATCCAGAGCCTTGAGATATCCAGGGCGAATCTCATCCACCCCTGGGGCTCCGCCACTGCGGAGCTGCTTCACTACCTTGGCGACTTCTGCCCCAGAAATTGGACGACCCGCCCCCTAGACCCCCGTCTCTGTTTCCTCACTGAAATACATGTTGGTGGGATTGAGGAGCTCCTCAAAGTATTCCTTCCACCGCCCGACAATGTCCCCAGCTCCCCGCCCAGACTATATGTGGGCAAGTTGCCGCCTTCCCCCTCTGAGGCGCCGGACGGTTTGCCAGAACCTCTTTGGAGACGATCGATAGTCTTTCTCCATGGCCTCACCAAACTCCTCCCACGCCCGAGTTTTTGCCTCTGTGACTGCCGCTGCTGCGCTCCGCTTGGCCCGCCGGTACTTGTCAGCCGCTTCCGGAGACCCACAGATCAACCATGCCCTGTAGGCCTGCATCTTCAGCCTGATGTACCCCCGCGACTGGCCCCAGCGGCCTTGCGGCCACAGCTCACCACAGCCACCTCGACAATGGCAGAGCAGAACAAGGCCCATTTGGACTCAATGTCCCCCTCTGCCCTCGGGACGCGGTCGAAGCTCTCCCATAGGTAGGGTGACCAGACGTCCCGCTTTGCACAGGACTGCACAGCATTTCTGTGTCTTTTCACACGTCACGCAAATTGAGACCATGTCCTGCATGATTGGTTGTCACCCGCGCTTGCATCCCCCCCCCAGCCAATGAGAAGAAGCTGCATGCAGCGGCCGGCCCACGTGGGCTCTGCGTGCGTCACAGACACACTTACATCCTGTCTGGAATGATGTCAATTCATTAAGAAAGTGATCAGACCCACATATCAGTTTGTTTTCAGTCTCCGGTTATTTTAATTATGATAGATTAATTTATTAAAATGCTTTACAGATGATCTGTAGTTTATGTTCATGGTTTATCCTCCATTTGACATGAACTCTCATGTAAATCAGCATCATATCAGTTTGACCTGTCCTCTCAACTACACAGGCTAAATAAACTGCGCTTGACTATAAGTTTCATATTTTCAGGAAAAAAAAATACTAGACAACAGCTTTCATTAAAGATCAGTCAGATACAGTCAGGGCTTCACATCTGTACAGATGTTATTTTGAGAATCCTCACATCCCACTGACCACAAGTCTCTGTGTTGCTAAATACTTCAATAATTAAAACAGTCCAGTGTTAATATACAGTAGACTACATATAGTTTATTATGAATGTATTTAGTCTCTGATGACTAAACACTACGCTGAGGGCAGGTGTCCCACATTGTCCCTCACAAACTTACTCCCTGTCCCACATTTGGTTTATTGGGACCTGGTCACCCTACCCATAGGTGGGAGTTGAAGATCATCTTGACAGGCTCTTCTGCCAGGCGTTCCCAGCAGACCCTCACTGCTTGTTTGGGCCTGCCAGGTCTGCGCAGTGTCCTCCCCTGCCATCTGATCCAACTCACCACCCCCTGATCAGTTGACAGCTCTGCTCCTCTCTTCACCCGAGTGTCCAGAACATATGGCCGCAGGTCAAATGATACGACTACAAAGTCAATCATTGACCTGCGACCTTGGCTGTCCTGGTGCCACGTGCACCGATGGACATCCTTATGTTTGAACATGGTGTTAGTTATGGCCAAACTGCGACCCGCACAGAAGTCCAATAACTGAACACCACTCGGGTTCAGATCGGGCAGGCCGTTCCTCCCAATCACGCCCCTCCAGGTCCCGCTGTCATTGCCCACGTGAGCGTTGAAGTCCCCCAGCAGAACAATGGAGTCCCCGGTCAGGGCACTGTCCAGCAACCGTCCCAGGGACTCCAAAAAGGGCGGGTACTGCTGTTCGGCACAGAAGCACAGACAACAGTCAGGGCCCGTTCCCCGACCCAAAGGCGCAGGGAAGCAACCCTTTCGTCTACTGGGGTGAACCCTAACATACAGGCAGAGAGTCTGGGGGCTATAAGAAAGCCCACCCTGGCCCTCCGCCTCTCACCTGGAGCAACTCCAGCAAAGGAGAGAGTCCAACCCCTCTCAAGGACTTGGGTTCCAGGAACTATGTGTCAAGGTGAGGCCGACTATATCTAGCCGGTAGCGCTCAACCTCTTCCACAAGGTCCGGCTCCTTCCCCGCCAGAGAGGTGACATTCCATGTCCCAAGAACCAACTTCCGTGGCAGAGGATTGGACCGCCAAGGCCCCCGCCTTGGTCTGCTACCCGATCCACAGAGCACCGATCCCTTCTGGATCCCTCTGCGGGTGGTGGGCCTGCAGGGGGACGAGCCCATGTAGCCGGTTCGGGCTGGGCCCGGCCGGACCCCATGGGCGAAGGCCCGGCCACCAGGCGCTCGCCCATGGGCCCCAACCCTGGGCCTGGCTCCAGGGAGGGGCCCGGTAACCCTCCGGACCGGGTATACATCCTCTTGCTGTTGTCCATCATGAAGGGTCTTTTGTAACATCTGCATTTTGTAATAACTGGTGCAATGTGTAACAGCTTATTACAAAATGCAGCAAACTTTATTACATATTGCGTTCAAGAATTTTATTACAAAATATGGCAGATTATTACAAAATGTGGCGTTATTACATAATGATGTGAAAATGTATTACATTATTACATAATGCGGTGTTATTACATGTGTGGCACATGTGGCACTACAAACATGAAACAAATGAGCAACGATGAGGGATGTTACGCATAACAAAGTTAAGGTGGCACAATAGAGATAAGAGATCTCTTTTAGAGAGAATAGCAGCAGCAGACCAGGATATCATAGCTTCTCTGCGGCGAGACAACTGGTCTTGTGGCAGTGATGCTTGCATGAGCAAAACACTGAATGTGATACCAAGAAATTCTAAACATGCGGAAAAGCCTACAGTTTTCTAAAGAAGATGCAGGACAAGAGGGAGATTTTAGGTGTTGTAGAGAATCCAGCATCAAACTTCTGACAATTAAGGAGTCGCAAACGCACGTGGCAGCCAATTAAACAGCGAAGAAAAACCATGAACACCATTTTACACTGAAAGATGCTATTGCAAGGAATGGAGTGGCTTGACTTTAAAGGCATTTGTATTTTCTGCTTTTCCCAGCCATGCACCAAATCCTTTTGACTTTACATCTGCACGGCATTATCTACAGAGGCGTAGAACAAGGGAAAAAGGCCCTTGAGAAACTAAGCCTTTTATACAGAATATTTATAGTAAACCTCTGCTAATTACTTGATAGGGACTGTATCAATGAGGAAATGAAACAGTGTGTCTGACTCTGTCAGAGGGAGGAGACAGAGAGAAACTTGTTGACAAAAACCTGCCAGCAAGCAGGTTAAGTACACAGAGTCAGTTATCACAGTAAATGACCGAGAGTTCTAGTTACCTATCTTTCTGGAGCAGAAAACAGAGTTTCCCTCATCTCAGGATTAATAAACTCAGACTTTTCATTAAACCCTGCTCTGGGTGTCTCTGAATATACTGCTGCTAATCCTTCCTGTTTGGTCTGTGAAGGGCGTCAAGTCTACTAAACGTCACAGTTTCCTAAACGTCACAATTTTGCACTCCCATTTACAATGAACTGGAGGTCTCACATATCACATGATAGTAAATGCTAAATGGACTTGCATTTGTATAGTGCCTTTCTAGTCTTCTGACCACTCAAAACGCTTTTGTAGTACATGTCACATGCACCCATTCACACACATTCACACACTGGTGATGACTGACAACCTGCTCTACCCCCTGAGCGACAGTCGCTGATGTCTGTTGACTGATGGTAAAGCTTGGGTTCCAGCTGGTAGTTGATCCTAATTTTGGAATATTTTCTGATTTTATTGAATGTAGTCATAAAGTAAATATGTCTCGAGTTTTCTTTATAATAAATTTGTTTATATTAGCTTCTCATAAATCAAGGATTAGAAAAAGGCAGTAAAGCCTTTGATTTGGTGCCAGTCACTCATGAACTGTAGCCTAGTGAATGATAAATTACGCCATTCGGTGCCTCTGATCCAAATGTCTGCACTCACAATATGCAAGAATTTAACATATGACTTAAAAAGCAGCTGTTGAAAAGTGAGAGGCAGTGTGTATTCTTAAAAAAATGTGGTGAGAGTAGTGGGATTGGTCTACAATCAGCTACATCAGAGAAGAAACTTTTGAACTAGAAAGACCTATTAAAGGGTCAATTTAGTATTTTTAAACCCGGACCCTATTTTCCCATGTTTTTGTGTCTAAGTGACTAATGGGAACAACATTTTTTGGAGAGGTTTCAATATTGAGTGAGAGCACTGGAGCCAGCAGTAGTCCACCAGGCTGCAGTGTAACCACTTGGGGCATATTTGCACCGTCAGTATACGTCCAGTAAAAGTGTTTGTTTTTACCACTGACACGCTCATATTGTTGTTCTAAGTGTCTGACAACATTATAGAAAGGATCCCTACAGAGACAGACCTTTTCGTTAAGGAGTAAGATCCTTTTTGTTTAACCAGAGACAGCTCTGAAATTGCCATCACCAATCCCATCAGATTCCATTTAAATAAAGAATAATTTTAGCGTGTATACAGTCAGCATATTTTCACATCTAACTTGGTGAATTCAAGATTTATTTCAATTAAACCAGAGCTGGTGATTGCTGGAACAGTGGAAAAACAAACCAAGATGTTTTTCCTGTTTCTGTCAGCTTTGAATGAAGTGTCTTTTACAATGAAAAAATTACTGTTTATTTCAATGGAGACTGGTGGGATTGGAAAAAGCAATTTGGGGGCTGTTTCTGGTGAAAAAGATTTAAAGCCCAGTTTAGACCAAAGATTTGCTTAGAGACTAGTTGAAATAGGCAACTACTTGCAATGCGCAGTTCTGCAACGTTCAAAAAACCTGCTGGTTCACGCCAATGTAACTAGATGAGACGGGTGTATCATCTCTATGCAACAACTCTCTGTACTTTTTTTTAAAAAAATATGAAAGAGGATCAATCAATCAATCAATCAATCAATTTTATTTATAAAGCCCAATATCACAATTTGTCTCACAGGGCTTTACAGCATACGACATCCCTCTGTCCTTAGGACCCTCACAGTGGATAAGGAAAAACTCCCCAAAAAACCCTTTAACGAGGGGCAAAAATAGTAGAAACCTCAGGAAGAGCAACTGAGGAGGGATCCCTCTTCCAGGATGGACAGAAGTGCAATAGATGTCGTACAGAACAGATCAACATGATAAATTAACAGTAATCCGTATGACACAATGAGACAGAAAGAGAGACAGAGACAGAGAGAGATGCTGGACAGACTGTAATGACAATAGCTTACCTCAACATTAATGAAAGTAATAATATTATAATCATAATTACGGCTATTGTGGTACAATATATTGAAAGTATATATTAATATATGATAGTATACATATGTGCCAATAATCATATGTGTATAACAACAGTAGAAGTATGACTAATGATAACAGCAGCAGGAGGCATCAGGCAGGACCATGGCAGCAACACAACCACTAGTGCTCCACGATTAATCTAATTGCAATCGCGATGTCAGGCTGTGCGATTACATAACTGCATAAAAGGCTGCGATTTGCGATTTAATGTAAATAAAAGTTAATGTGTGTGCCTGTGAACGTGACTACCTCTCCTGTAGTGTGTGGAGTTTACGCCCACAAGCTATCCTGGTGTGTGCAGCACGTATGGTCAGGTGACCAGCCGGCGTGCAGCAGTGACCAACACAGACGCTGAAGAAGAGCATGAGCACGACCAAGAACAGGCTGAGTTAGTGGCGAAAAAAACACAAAGTCTATTACATGGCGATACTTTGGATTCAGGTACGGCGAAGTTGAACAGAAAGATGTGCTGTGTAAAAGTTTAAAAGTTAAAGTGGCCACGTCCCGCGGCAACACGACCAATCTATATCAACACTTGAGACAGCACAGAGAAAAGTAGGAAGAATGCATGCCAGAGAAAGTCAAGCCACGTAATGTTAAAGACAAAGAGACAACTGAAAGCAAATCGTGCAGCATTAACAACCACACACGTCACACTATCCAGGCACCACTGCGATATAAGTTAATCTGAGAGACAGTGGTGCTCAAAGGCTCCGGAGAAGAAGCCGAGTTAGTGACATGCAGTATGGCCGAGTTAGCGAGATGCAGTAATAGAATACGAGAGAGAGAGAGAGAAGGAGAGAAGGTGCTCGGTGTATTATAGGAGGTCCCCCCGGCAGACTAGGCCTAAGTCAGCCTAACTAGGGGCTGGTACAGGGCAAGCCTGAGCCAGCCCTAACTATAAGCTTTATCAAAGAGGAAAGTCTTAAGTCTAGTCTTAAATGTGGAGACGGTGTCTGCCTCCCGGACCGTAACAGGAAGATGATTCCACAGGAGAGGAGCCTGATAGCTGAAGGCTCTGGCTCCTGATCTACTTTTGGAGACTTTAGGGACCATGAGTAGCACTGCATTCTCAGAGCGCAGTGTTCTGGTGGGATAATATGGCACTATGACCTCTCTAAGATATGATGGAGCCTGACCATTTAGAGCTTTATAAGTTAACAGTAGGATTTTAAATTCAATTCTGGATTTTACAGGGAGCCAGTGCAGAGAAGCTACAACAGGAGAAATGTGTTCTCAACTCTTAGTTCCTGTCAGTACACGTGCCGCTGCATTCTGAATTAGCTGGGGAGTTTTTAAAGACTTATTAGAGCTACCTGATAATAGGGAATTACAGTAATCTAGCCTAAAGGTAACAAAAGCGTGGACCAATTTTTCTGCATCTTTTCGGGTGAGGATAGGCCTAATTTTCGCAATATTACGCATCCATGAGTTTTGTTTTAAATGGGAATTAAAAGACAAATCTTGGTCAAATATTACTCCGAGGTTTCTTACGGTAGTGCTAGAGGCCAGAGCAATGCCATCTAGAGAAACTATGTCATCAGATAAAGAGTCTCTGAGTTGTTTGGGGCCAAGAACAATAACTTCAGTTTTGTCTGAATTTAACATCAGGAAATTGGTGCTCATCCAAGTTTTTATGTCTTTAAGGCAGTTATGGAGTTTAGTTAATTGATTACTTTCTTCTGGCTTCATCGATAAATACAATTGTGTATCATCCGCATAACAATGGAAATTTACAGAGTGATTTCTAATGATGTTACCTAAGGGAAGCATATATAGAGTGAATAGGATTGGTCACAGAGCACAGAACCTTGTGGAACTCCAAAACAAAGTTTAGTACGTAAGGATGATTCATTATGAACGTGAACAAACTGAAAACGATCAGATAAATAAGATTTAAACCAGCTTAGTGCAGAACCTTTTGGGCCAATTAAATGTTCCAGTCTCTGTAGCAGAATTTGATGGTCAATTGTGTCAAATGCTGCACTAAGATCTAATCAAACAAGTACAGAGACGAGTCCTTTGTCTGAAGCAATCAGAAGGTCATTTGTAATTTTAACTAGTGCTGTCTCAGTGCTATGATGCACTCTAAATCCTGACTGAAATTCCTCAAATAAATTATTATCATGGAGAAAATCACACAGCTGGTCTGCGACTACTTTCTCAAGGATCTTTGAAAGAAAGGGAAGATTAGATATTGGTCTATAGTTGGCTAACACCTCTGGATCCAGGGTGGGCTTTTTTAGTAGAGGTTTAATTACAGCTACCTTAAAAGACTGTGGTACATAGCCTGTTAATAAGGATATATTGATCATGACTAATATACGAGTGTTAACTAAAGGTAAGACCTCCTTAAGTAGCCTAGTTGGGATGGGGTCTAAGAGACACGTTGATGATTTAGATGAAGAAATCACTGCGGTCAGTTCTTGAAGAGAAATTGGGGAGAAGCAATCTAAATAAATATTAGGTCTTACAGCTGTGTTTGAGGTTAGATAGGTACTATCTGAGGACAGGAGGTCATGAATTTTGCCTCTAATAGTTAGAATTTTGTCATCATAAAGCTCATGAAATCATCACTGCTAAGGGCTAAAGGAATACAAGGCTCAATAGAGCTGTGACTCTCAGTCAGCCTGGCTACAGTGTTGAAAATAAACCTGGGGTTGTTCTTATTTTCTTCTATTAATGATGAGCAATAGTTTGCTCTGGCATTGTGGAGTCCCCTCTTATACGTTTTGAGACTGTCTGCCCAGATTAAACAAGATTCTCCCAGTTTGGTTAATCACCAGTTCCCTTCAAATTTTCGCGATATTTGTTTTAACTTAGGGGTTTGAGAGTTATACCAAGGAGCGAACTTTCTTTGCTTTGTTAACTTCTTTTTAAGAGGTGCTACAGAGTCGAGTGTTGTTCGCGGTGAGCCTATGGCGCTATCGACAAAATGATCAATTCGGGAGAGGTTAAAGTCGGGAAACCTCTGTTACAGAAGGACATGGTATTAAAATCATCATCATCATCATCATCATCATTAAAATCACCTACAATAATAACTTTGTCTGATTTAAGAACTAAACTGGATAAAAACTCTGAGAATTCAGATACAAATTCAGAAAAAGGGCCAGGAGCACGGTACATTGCAGCAGCCGAGAAGGGGGAGTTGCAGCCATTTTTAACTCTAGTCTTAAAAATGTCTGCAACTCCCCCTCCTCGGCTGCTGCCTCGAGGAATGTGGGTATTATTATGACTGGGAGGAGTGGATTCATTTAGACTGACATAGTCATCTTGACACAGCCAGTTTTCAGTGAAGCTGAGTGAATCAATATGATTATCTGATATTAATTAATTTACCAACACTGCTTTAGATGATAGAGACCTGATATTTAACAGTCCGCATTTAATTCTCCTGTTTTGTCTTTCTGTCACAGAAGAGGTTTTAATTTTTATGAGGCTGTTATGCACAACTCCTCTTTGTTTAATTTTAGATTTAGATAATTTGGGTGGTCGGGGGAAAGACACCATTTGTATAAAACTATGGGTGGGTAACTGCACTAGAAGCTCAGAGAAGCATGTAGGACTGCGACTCTGATTCCTGGTCTCAACTCTGGGTTGTCTGGGTTTTGAATTACTAATAAACTTGGCCAGGTTTCTAGATATGAGAGCAGCTCCATCCAAAGTGGAATAAATGCCGTCTCTCCAAATCAGACCAGGTTTTCCCCAGAAAGTTTGCCAATGATTAACAAAACCCACATCCTTTGCTGGACACCACCTGGACAGCCAGCGAGTAAATGATGACATGCCGCTAAACATCTCATCAGTGGTCAGATTTGGGAGGGGTCCAGAGAAAACTAGAGTCCGACATGGTTTTAGCATATTCACACACCTAGGCAACATTAATTTTAGTGACCTCCGATTGGCGTAACCGGGTGTCATTATCGCCGACGTGAATAACAATCTTATTAAATCTACGTTTGACCTCAGCCAGCAGTTTTAAATTTGACTCAGTGTCGCCCACTCTGACCCCAGGAATACATTTGACTATGGCCGCTGGTGTTGCTAACTTCACGTTTCTCAAAATAGAGCTGCCAATGATCAGAGTTTTCTTCTCAGCGGGTGTGCTGGTTTTCTTCTCAACGGTTGGAAACATGAACAGGCTGGTGGTGAACCGTGGGCTTCGGCTTGGTACTAAGCTTCTCCCGGACAGTTACCCAGCCTTCCAGCTGCACGGGCGCTAGCTATGCTATGTGGCTCCACACCAGCTACAGGGGGCTGGCTATTTACCGCAGCTACCGAGTGATTTTCCATGGTGCGGAGCCGCGCTTCTAATTCACCGAGCTTTGCCTCCAACGCAGTAAATAAACTACACTTGTTACATTTACCACTGTCGCTAAAGGAGGCAGAGGCACACATCATCTGGCACACCGAGCAAGAAAGAGCAGAAGTCATCACTAAGTGTAAGCTAATGTAGCAAACAAGGCTAATAACGTGCAAATAACAGCTAAGATTAGCAATAAAGTCGTTAGAAAGAGGAGAGCTATAAGTGCTTAAACAGAACTAGTGTGGGTTAAGATGTGAGGTATATGTTAAGCAACTGAAGTGAGGAAAAACAGAGAGCAAGCTGGTAGGAGTTCGCTAGAGCAGCACAGAGACGCAATCGCAGAAACACCAGAAATGACACAACATGCTTACCGCAGTATGTCAGCATGTCTCTGGCAGTCTAGGATAGTGATAGTGAGATACTGGCTACAGTTGCATTTGTAGTAGTGATAAAACAGAAACAAAATGAGCATCAGATAACAAAAAATGCCACAATAATATAAATAACCAGCACCAATTAATCAGCCAATGAGAATGTGTGTGTGTGTGTGTGTGAACTGGCTGCTGACCGCTGACGGCATGTTTGCTCCCTGTGGCAGGTGCTCTGTCCCCGCCGAGCCCTCTGTTTTGTCCTCACAGTGTGTGGGTGTTGGACCCACCGTCCAACACCCACACATTGGGTCTCATTCATGAAACGTGAGCAGAAGGAATTTGTGTGTAAATTGTTCGCAGACGGAAATTTACTTGCGTGTCCGCATTCATCAATATTTTAGTAGCTCCAATCTTTTCATAGCTACTAACAAAATGTACTCCTGCTCCTGACCACTCGTAGTGCTTGTGTAAATTTAGTAAAGCACATAAATATTGCGTGTCACTATTGGAAATTACAAATTTAATTTGTATTGTGCTCTGTTATGTACACAATACACAGATGCCTTTGAAACACGTAATCTAAACATGACGAAATATTAAAAATATAACACATTTAGTTAAATTAGTTGGCAATTAGCAGGTTTAAGATCCAGATTAGGTTCATGATTGTGAATTATCTATGTAAATCGACTCAATAGATTACACATTCTTTCTACATGTTGAATGATGATAATAAAAATATCCGTAAGGACAGCCGATCACAGCCTCTTCGGCCTCAGTGCCTGGGTTCAGCAGGAGCAGCAGGTGGTGGAACCACGAAGGAACAAGCGCCAGCTGAAAGAATTATTTGAGACAACAAGTTTTGTTTTTTTTTTGTTTGTTTTTTGTGGCTTTTTGATCATTTGAATGAATAAATCTGATTTGAAAAATGTTTAATTTACGTTGTATAAAACAGAGCTTAAGGCTATTAAGATTCAAATAATTTGAAGATGATGCATACAAAACTGCTGTAGGCTATATGTTATCCGTATCATTTGTTAAAATAAATGTTAAATAGCTCTACATTCCGACAGCCATCACTGATTTAGAGTTTATCCATTACGCACAAAACACCTCTGGTTTCCCATTCCCACTTCATTCAAAACCCCACAACGGAATCTTCTGTTTGTTTGGTGACCACTACGCTATCAGTGATGGTTTTCAAAATGTATTATGATACAACACCTTACCGTCTGGGTTTGATGTTGACTCCAGTGGAGGCATGTCGCTGTCTCCGTCAGGAATAATTCCTGACAGAGAGGTCTCCCCAATTATGCCAGCGATGCGCTCGTCTGCAGCAGATAGTTGTGACTGTGAGCCTCCTCCTCCTGTGGCTGCTGTATTTTTTTGTGTGTGCTTATGCGTTTCCAGTTTTATATCAAACCATTTACGCTTCACCTCTGACATGGTTCTTTGTACTACGGAGACAACATTAACAGCATCTGTTACCTCCCTCCAGGCCTTTGCTTTGCCTGTCCCTGTCACACCACTACTAACTGAAGAAAATAAAATGTTTTTTCTTAAGTCCACTTCACCCAAAATTATTTCGATCTCCGCTTCGGAAAAATTCTTTTTTCTTTTTCTCTCTTTCTTTGTTTGCGCCATGACTGACAGGTCGACTGGATGCACCTACACCTCCTTATATGGTGGTCATTGGCTATTCATGGGCGGGGATTTATGCTAATTGCTGATTACCGGGATCACGCTGTCACTTTACGATGGATTGGCATTCATGATCATACACAAGTGTTTATGATCAAATCTGAGTTTCCCACAGCGTTCCTGAATCCGGAGTAGGTTTTTAGTAGCGTAGGCTTTTATGTGCAAATCTACACACAGATTTACTCACTTTTCATGAATGAGACCCATTGTGAGGACAAAACAGAGGGCTCGGCGGGGACAGAGCACCTGCCACAGGGAGCAAACACTCTGTCGGCGGTCGTTTTGACTTGACAAGTGGACTTCACTACAAGCCAACTGGCTGTTGAAACAGGGGACATGCTTTACGTTCTAAAACCAGTCGCTGGTGATTTGACCAGCTGAGTTGACCGTCACAACAACAATGCCGAGCTCTGTTTGTGCTGCTCACCCTGTTGATTTGAACTGAAGTGTAGATCTGTTACTGTAGCAACTCCACCTCGTTGTCCATCCAGACAAAGTTATCTGTGCATGCTTTTGCCATTGTGTCTTCTTTGTTTTGTTTTGTAATCACCGTGTTGTAGAGGAAGGCGCTTCAGCGCAGGCGCATGGCGTAGTGTTGCACTGCCACCCATTGGCCTGGCGTGCATACTACAGCGTTTCCAGTAGATTTTGCGGCTCCATATGAACGGGATTGTTTCAATAACGTCGTCATATAAACGCAGATGTTTTTTAAAATGCAAAGGACAGACTTTTACCGTTGTCGTCTAAACAGGGCCTAAGACTGCATGCTCTTTGTTCATCAAACAAAGGACAGCCATTTGGCACACCACAGGATGCATTGTCACATCTAAGTGAGAGACCTATGACTGCTGTCATAGTGACATGTGACTCTGTGATGTCACCAAGCCAACTTAGAGAGATGCTTCTACTCTCCATCCCAGTCTTTTTCCTGGACCTCGACCAAGGTAGGGTGTAGGCAGGAGGACCTGCTATGCCCTTCCCCCATTTTCTCACCTCTGTATGCTTCCAACAGGAGCTGCAGCCTTGCTCTCAATGTGACCTGCTAAGAGAAGTTAGTGTGCCAAACACAAGGTTTGCAACTAACTTTCCAACAAGGAGAACTAATATATGATGTAAAACTTGCTATAAGGTCTATCAAAACAGTGTAATGCTTGCTGTAAGGTGTATCAAAATGATGTAACACTTGGAATAAGGAGATACTACTATGATGTATTGGGCTGCCCTCTGAAAGCTGAAGATTCAAATCGTCCGTCAAAAACCCCTCAGTCAACTGATATATATGTCAGTCAGTGTGCAATGTTCTTATGGGACAATCAGTCCCCATATTTAGCCGCTGAGTGAGCACTCCTCAGTTTCATGTTGCTCTCCGGCAGCTGCGGCTGCGGACGCAGACCCAGGTTAAGTTTGAATGAGACTGAGATAGCTGCCCGGATTCAGGCAGCTGCAGAGGATACAGTCTGTAACTTTTGTTTGAACTCTAGTGTCTGCCAAAAAATGCACATTTACCATCTGTTGTCAGCGTAATTAGCATGCATTAGCTTGGTTGGCTAACTTGACTTGTTTACTATATTACATGCACATCACTGTCCAGAGGTGGGAACTCGAACCACATGACCTGGACTCAAGTCAGACTTGAGTAACAAATTTAATGACTCACCTTGATAAAATCATAGCAAATAAACATGAACTTTAACACCAAAGACTCATGTCTTTACTTTAACTTGAGCCTTTTGACTTGAAAATACTTAATACCCTATTCAAAACCCAATTACTAAAAGTATGTTATTTAAAAGGGTGCCAGAACTTAATTAATGTCCCTTCATTTCTTATATTGGCTAATGTTGATGCTATTCAGTCCCATCAAGTGAACACTTAATTCCTCAGATGATTCACTTTGTTTGAACGAATGTGACAATGTTCGATCAAGTTGCAGCAGAGAACCATGGAGAACTAATGTTATGTTACTGAGCATCAACTTAAAAAAATATCAAAGATCATTTTGTTACTGTACAAAAACTACATGGTGATCAACAAAAACACAAATTGCAGTATGCAAGACATGTCAGTCGAAAATCATAGACAAAGACACAACAACTTCCAACAAACTTGTTTTAACAAAGAAACAAATTTTTATAAAGCATTGATGATTTTTGTAAATTTATTGTATTATTACCTCCGCCAAGGAGGTCATGTTTTCGCCAGCGTTGGTCTGTTTGTCTGTCTGTTTGTTTGTCTGCAAAATAACTCAAAAAGTTCTGTACGGATTTTGATGAAACTTTCAGGAAAGGTTGATAATGGGACAAGGAACAGATGATAAAATTTTGGTGGTGACTGGTTGAAGCGAAGTGGATAAAATAATAGAATGGCGGGAAATCCGAGCTGCTTGGCGGAGGTCTGCGCTCTCCGAGTGCTCTAGTAATTGTATTATAACTCTTTGTTAAAATGGCATTACATTCAGTGAAAAGCACATTTTGACTCTTTTAGACCTCAAAAATCAAAGTTAAGGACTTGGGACTTGGCTTTTAACTTGTCAATCTTTACTCAGGACTGGAGTGCAAAGACTTGAGACATACTTGTGACCCTGAACATCCCGCTGAACCCTGTTAAGACTCCCAAACTATTTATGTCAAAAAAGGAACCAATAGTGGACCACTCCTGATTCGCAGCCAAATCCGATTCGACTAGTATAAGTCTGAGTCTGGTGCAACCCTAATGATGTAACATTTGCAATAAGGTTTATCAGGACAATGTAATGCTTGCACTTAAAGCTATACCTGGTAATGTTGGAGAGCTAGCAAGATTTGAAAGTGGCACCTCCTCTAAGCTCCACCCCCTGCTCCCCCTCCCGTCAGTGTTCCGTCCAAAGCCACGAGCCCAGACATGCCTGAACGCGCATCCTACAGTCAGCAGGGCAGAGGAGAGCCGAGTAAAATAACAAATCCCCCCAAAGCAAACAAATAATTACCTGTCCAACAGAAAGACAGCAACCTCTGCATCATTTTTCAGGCCCTTCAGCTCTCTCAGTTGTCTCCACCGTTCAAACGCTGGACTGCTGTTGATGTCTGGTTTGTCCTCTCACTTTATCCAAAGCCTTTTCTACCTCTGACTTTGTTTTCTCAGCCTGTTTAGTGGGGTGAGCCATTACAAGTAACACTGGAAGTGGTACTTTTTCTCTGCTATTGTGCAGCAAACTCCTGCTTACTCAGTATTTCGGCTGAGAAGTGTGCTGAATATTTGCGACAACGGTGACGTGATGAGTGCGCGCAGGGAGGAGGGAGGGAGGGACGGAGGGGGGGCTCAGGCAATACGAGACATGAAGGCATCTGATTGGTTCTTTCCATTCGCACCGAATGGCAGGGATTGGTCAGAGTTTTTACAGGCCTGCAGCTGCCACAGAGGTCGGATTTTTTTCATTCCTTTTTCTGAACACATTATGTATTGACTACTCTCAGGATGGAAGGACCATTTCACCCAGTATAACAAAAAGTGTTTCTGAACAGGATTACCAACTATAACTTTAAGTGTATTGAGGTGATGTAATGCTTTAAGTGAGGTGTATCAAGGTGTTGTAACTCTTGCAGTAAGGTGTATCAAGGTGATGTAGAGCTTGCCATGCCCTTGAGGGTCAAGTTAATTTTATTTCATTTTATTTTCTATATAGAGCCAGATCACAACAGAAGTCATTTAAGGTTACCTTTCCTATAGAACAGGTCTATACCTTGTCCTTTTATTTAACTAAATAGCCTTATGTTATTTATTTTATCTACACAACAGCATGTCATTTCTGTCTCTACATGGTCGCGCATTTACAATTCTCCTCTGCTCTCTTTATCGTGCACAGTGGAGTTTCGCCCCGATGCGTGCACACACACACACACATATACACGTGCGAACACATGCACAAGTGAGCACACTAGAGCGTGGCTCGGGCCGCATTTTCTTGAACGAACCCGACCCGAGTCCCAGACAATTATAACCGAGCCCGGCCCGAACCCGACGCAGTTTGTTACCTCACATAGTTATTGTTATGGACAGTGTGTAAATGACCATCAAAAGAATGCTGTTACGCATAGTCACACACAGAGCCTGTGTAGCATAGCACAACACAGCAGCAACATGGCAATTATTATTACATTATTGCATGCTACATGTCTTCCACTTTGTTGCTCCTCTCAAAAATCAGGTCATGTGTCATTCTGCTGCTATCCTGCTCATACAGCTGGCATTGCAACTAACTATACACACTGTGTCTACAAGAAAGGCTGTGATACTTAGCAACATACTAAGAATGGGTAGCAAGCTCCATTATTATTCAATGAGTGAGCTATGCTTTGTTAGTGTTCTGTGGCCCATGGCACTGCAGATAAAGAGGCTGTTAGCTGAGGGTCAAATAATTGGGCCTTTCCAGCCTGAGAGGACACAAAATTGTCTTTTTCAGGTCCCCTCAACACTGGGCCAGTAGACTGTAAGTTTTCTTTCATGTTGGCCTGAAATCTTACCCATTCTGAAGTGCCATGATGTCTTCACATGTATTCACATGACCGCAACACGCCATACCAGTAAAATTTTGTGTTTAAGTAAATCAGATATAATACAGTAAAAACACAAATGGTTTTATATCAACTAATCAAAAGTTATGAGTACGTAAGAATGAATTCAGGTAATTATAGCCCAGTTGAAATGTAAGGCTATTCTACCTTAACATTTCTGATGATATTGGGCTCTAGTTTCGCAGACCGGGCGAGGCGGGGGCGCAGCGCACCTGCACTTCGCCAACTGGGTGTGGCCAGGCAGATTTTGCAAGTTTGGCACACCATGCGCGCTGGCGCAGCAACTCCTCTATCCCACCTCCGTCCCTCCTACCTGCGCAAGTCGGAAAGAGGGAGGAGAGAAGGCATGGAGTGGGTTTTACACACATCACACCAATCAAATGAGCCCCTCTCCTCGCCCTTAAATGCGCCGCGCGAAGGCGTAATGATAGTTTACTCAATTCGCCATGGCAGAAGAGAGCAGCAGCATCCAAACTTCTCCCAAGAGGAAACTGATGTTTTGGTCCGGGAGGTCCAAGCTCGCAGTGTCCGAATATACGGAACTGCGAGCAGACCTCCACGGGCTGATGATGCAAAGGTAGCCTGGGAGGAGGTCACCACAATTGTAAATCAATGTTGCGTTTCTCTCGTGCGCGCGCTCTCTCTTTCTCTCTCGCAGTCTCACTGTTTCTTTTCTTTTGACTTTTCTAAGATGACAGATGCTGAATATATACTCCCTATCTGATGCTGTGGCTGTTTGTGGTTGGCTGAGAGGGATGTGAACTCATTAGTTTGCAGCTGTGTTAATCAAATCAGGTTGGGTTTCCATTACGCGTGTCAAACGTGCCAAACGGTGCCAATCTGCTTTGATCTGACATCAGATGTGACGGGACAGTCGATATAGAGATACATTTATGTGCTGATTGCAGATAGTTGCATTGAATAGTGTTTTTTTGGGTATTTATTGCATCGTTAATGTGCCTGATATTCTGGAAACCTGCCTGTGAGGTTTTGGTGACGTGTGCGCACTGTCCGCCGGTCAGCCAAACTTCTGCTTACACCGGCTGGAGAGAGAGCCCATTGTGTTTTAGAATTATGAATTTCCAAACAAATTTCCAGTTAATCCGATTATCCTGAGTCACCACATCATGAACCAAGTGCATTCAGGGCCCTTGAGGATCTAGAGCCCTGGGGCATTTGCCTATTTCACATTTTGAAGCCAAAGACTTTAAAATTATCTGTGTTTACTGCAGTGTTGTGAGCAGCATAATCAAAAGTCCGTTTACTGACATTGTATTAGTGTGAAGGCCAAAATATCAGTGACCTGGACAAATAAAACCCTCCTGACATTCTTAGCTGGTTGTTTTGACTTTGCTAAAAGATGGATATTGTCTTATATTCATCCTATATATTGTCTCTGTGACCATCATAAAGTCTTTTCTGTACAGGAACATGTGAAATTTCTCACATGTCCAGACAAAGACAGCGGTTTCTGTTAAAGTTAAAGCGATATAAAGCGATATCTGTTTGGCTGATTAATCAGCACTGAGAGGATATTTTATAAACAATCATTATTTTGGCTGATGATTGTGCAGCCTGCAGTTGTCAGGTGGGGATATACATCACCAACCAGAGCTGATGAGGGTGATGTGTGTGTCAAATAATCAGTGGGTAGAGCTCCAGAGAAAGCACCTCCCTCCTGCTGTATGACTGTGTCTCGCTGTGCTGTTCTTCATCTTACTATACGATGACGAAAACTCTGTCTGTCTGTGGGTGTGTCTGTTCCACGTTTTTCTACTCACTGACATGGTCAATCTATGGAAACTGCACATACACATGAGGATTGGCATAGGTAGAAGGTGACGAAGATACTTTTTCAAAAAATTACACTATTATTAGTATATTCTTTTACAAAGTCGATGCATTCACCCCATGACTTACTGTGCACGCGCGTTGATATATGTATCCATCTCAAACAAACATCATCTCAGCTGCAGCCAATAAAGGTAGGCTTATTAATTACTTAATTACATTTACACTGCTAACACGTGCACATTGACGTCACACTGACAAGCTAATCAACTGCCATGTTGTGTAAGTGTATGTGCACATGGGAAGTTGCCCCTCAACTTTGTGCACGCTCGACAGAAACACCAGCCAGCTACACTATAATGAAAGGGAAGCCAGAACCAACCTTAAACGGACATCAGCTGTAGCCGAGCAGCAGAGTTACACTGTGCACGCGCGTCAATATATGCATCCACCTCAAACAGACATCATCTCAGCTGCAGCTGATAAAGGTAGGCTTATCTTACTATATAATGATAAAAACTCTGTCTGTCTGTGGGTGTGCGTATGGGTGTGTCTGTTCCACGTTTTTCTCCTCACTGACTTGGTCAATCCACGTGAAATTTGGCACAGTGGTAGAGGGTCATGGGAGGATGCCAATGAAGCAATATTACATCAATTGGCCAAAGGGGGGCGTTATAGCAACCGACTGAAATGTCAAACTTTGAATGGGCATATCTCATGCCCCGTATGTCGTAGAGACATGAAACTTTGCACAGAGATGCCTCTCCTCATGAGGAACACATTTGCCTCAAGAACCCATAACTTCCGCTTATATAGATTTTCCGCCATTTTGAATTTTTTGAAATCGATCTCCTCCTAGGAAGTTTGACCAATGTGCATGAAACTTGGTGAACATAATCTAGGGACCAATATCTAAAGTTCCCTCTTGGCAAAAGTTGGAAAACTTATTAAAACTGAGCTTCTATAAGGCAATGACTTTAACTATCTGCCTTTCAACGTGCTACCTCAACTACTAATGTACAGTTTTAGCCCACTAACTATCCCACTATTGGCAATGGTACTACTGTACTTCCCCCCTCCCCCTCATTTTGCATACTTGGCGACTTATCATCAGTTGAACTTTCACCAAAATACACAAAACCCACACCAATTGCCCTAGCTATCACCAAGAAAGTCATCCTTACAAACTGGAAAACCAAGCAAACAATAAGGGCTCCAGTTTCCCAGCGCAGGGCAGGGTGGCGCACGGTGGCGAAACCCGCACAGAGCTAGTTTCGAGCAGCACAACCCGAGGCGCTCTCAGTTTGGTAGTTTGGCACACCGAGGTGCGCTGAGATGGGTGTGGCGGCGCAGCAGGGGGAGGTGTCAACAGATCCAGCTTGGCACAGTGACAGTTTCGTGCCAAAAGGCTTCGCCGAAGGTGCGCTAAAAGCTCGCCAGCTGAAACCAGGTCTATTGTCAGCGCAGGTGGAGCGCAGCTGGTGTAAGCCAAAATTTGGCTGACCGGCGGACAGTGCGCACACGTCACCAAAACCTCACAGGCAGGTTTCCAGAATATCAGGCACATTAACGATGCAATAAATACCCAAAAAAACTATCTGCTCTATATCGACTGTCCCGTCACATCTGATGTCAGATCAAAGGGGATTGGCACCGTTTGGCACGTTTGGCACGCGTAATGGAAACCCAACCTGATTTGATTAAACAGCTGCAAACTAATGAGTTCACATCCCTCTCAGCCAACCACAAACAGCCACAGCATCAGATAGGGAGTATATATTTAGCATCTGTCATCTTAGAAAAGTCAAAAGAAAAGAAACAGTGAGACTGTGAGAGAGAAAGAGAGAGCACGCGCACGAGAGAAACGCAACATTGATTTACAATTGTGGTGACCTCCTCCCAGGCTACCTTTGCATCATCAGCCCGTGGAGGTCTGCTCACAGTTGGGATGGACATGATTAATCAATTAATTGATAATTGATCGTTAAGATTGTTTTCGATAACGTAAAATGTTGTCGATCTATTGTGCAGTGTGTCTGTTTTGAAGCAATGGAATGAATTTCACTATGTGGCAGCAATTAGACATTTCACCAGCAGGGGGCAACATTTAACTATTTTTAGGAGACAGAGAAAACCCCCACTGCCTCCAGGCTGCCGTAGAAATCAAACGGAAACATGAAGCGGTCAAAGTGGAGTTTGGTGTGGGACCATTTCAACTTAAAAAATGATGAAGTCCAGTGTAAATATTGTGATGTCGTGTAGGTTAGCGTGTCAATACCTCTGCATCCCTGCAACTTCGGTCCCGTCAGAGCAGGTGTTTTCAGCTGCTGGACTGACTGTCACCAGGCTGCGCTCGCGTCTCAACCCTGAGCATGTTAACATGATAATATTCCTCAACAAGAATCAGTAGGAGTTACATTACTTTGTTCGGAGTGGACAGTCACCACCGCAGCCTTTATGTGAGTCACTTGTTATTGTTTTATGAGGCTCTAGTTAAATAGGCATATTTGATTGTGAATTACGTTTGAACTCATTTGAACTTTTAAGTTACATTTTGGCAAAAATTGTCAGCCATAAGTAATTTTTTTTAAATTTATTATCGTTTGATATGATTGTTTTTTGGAATTGTGTCTAAAAGAGGCTCAATTGTGTTCAAGAGCACAGTAATGTTGGCTCGTTAATTTGTGTGAGGTTTGGCTCAGTGCCAGATGCTTGGCTGCCGGAGAGCGCAGCATATCTTTTTTGTTTAACAGTTAAACATTTAAACTTTAACTGCTTGTCTAAGAGGATTGTTGGACTATATGTAGTTCTTGGAATAAATATTTCATTGAGGAAAAACACGCTGTCTTTAGTATTTTATGTCATGGACATTTAATCGATAACTGATCGTTAATTTTTCAGATTATTAATTAATTATTAATTTTTCAGGTCTTGCGAAACTAGAGCCCTAAATATCAATCACTGGTTACACCTACTCACAGAACATATATCAACGGAAAAAATAACTGCCTCTCGAAAAAAACAAATATCACACTTTCTGAAAACTTGGACTCCATTTATCACAAATCTCAATCTCAAAGTCGATATTGCCTGTTAACGAATGCCACTAAACTAAACCAGACCAGGTCTCCACACATATACACGCAGACAGATACATGCCATACACTCAACATTTCACTCCGCATGCACGCACGCGCACACACACGCACATACACACACATACCTACATAGATGGAGGAGAGGAATATTTTGTCTTTTTCTTCACTTAGAGTATTTATTTTTGTAAGTAATTAGATTATTGTTGTCTCAATGTTTGTTTGTTTTTTTCTCTTTTTCTCTTATTTTTCACTATTATTATTACAACTTTCCATATCTTCTTGTAACTTTTATTGATAATGTTAGTAGGGTTATATTAATATATATGATGACATTTTATTGTATATACACATATTTAATATATTGATAATATTTAATATTAAAGTGACATATATAATGGGATGAATATAAATTAGTGTGGCGGTGGGGTGCGGGGCTGGGGGGTGAGGGGTGGCTGCTCGCCTGGCGCTCTGGGGACATGGCCTGGACCCCAATGGGGCAGGTGGGGGCGCAATCTGCGGGGCCTACTCCCCTCTCTTTTAAGATGGGAAAAAATAATAAATAAAAAATAATGCTAGTCATACTAAGAATGTTCATAACAATAATAATAATAAAAATGATAATAATAAATCAAGAAAATAAATAATATATATATATATATATGTATATATATATATATATATATATATAGAGAGAGAGAGAGAGAGAGAGATAGATATAGATAGATAGATATAGATAGATATATAAAAGTGCAAACTATTGGAAACTTTTGGGAGGTTGGGAGTGTTGCTCCTAGTCGGGCTGATCCCCTCCTAGCTGGTCTGGGGGTGGTCCATAATAGGATGAGGCAGTGTGGTGGGCCGGTGCCCTCTTGAATGTCTGGGCACGGCTCACTACAAGAGGTCCCTCCAACCAAAAAGAAAAAGGAAAAAAATAAAATAAAAAAAAATAAAAAATTAACTACACTAATGGGGGGTGGGCTTCGCCGATCGGGTCTGTCTGCCTCCTGCTGGGGATCCGGATTGAGTTCCTGGGGGGACTGGGGCTGGGGGCCCTGCTTTCCACCCGGGTGCTCTGGTCGGGTCCTGCTCATCATCGCCAAATATGATTGTAGTAATGTGTTGTATATGTGTATATAGGTGTGTGTGTGTGTATGTATATGTGAGGAGTTCATTTCCAAGGGCAGATAAACGCCATTTTAGGGGGGGAAAAAATGAGCTGAGCCTTGTAATTTACTCTTTGCATAGTGCTGTTTTCAAAGCCCAAATCCATTTTAGTGCAATATCTGATATCTCAAAGTTTATGTTTTGTGGCAGAAAACTAATAAAAAAAAGAAATTAAAAAAAATAATTTAAAAACGAATTTTCTGAAAATTCATAATGGTGGAGTTGTCTGCTTTTGTGTATGAACTCTTCTATATATATACTGTATGTGTGTTGTTGTTTTTTTTATGTATACTTTTTATATTACTATTATATTTGGACATATTATTTTATATTATAACACATGGTTATTACCACTAATTCAACGTTACAATGTATTCTACGATCAAATTTTTGTTACAATTCTCTTTCTTTTTTTTCTTTCATGTTTTGTTCTTGTCTTCTTTCTGTTTTTTCTCTTTCCACAAAGGCCAATACACTCTACTCCACACTTCAAGCTACACCAGATCACTAAACTTGGTTACATATATACACACATCGCCTTATACACACACACACACACACACACACAGTACCCATACATTTTCAACTTAGAACGGTCTTCACTCTCTGATTATAAAATAACTACATAAATGCTTTGTTATGTCGGTTATGTTTATCTTGTTTGTTGCTACTAATCCACTCTCTGTATATGCAATTTTACTGTTTGTTTTTCCCCTTTTGTTTCGGTCTTGTTCAAGTGTTGTTTTCCCCGCTGTCCTGTGCTGTGTCTTATGGTCTCTTTGTATGTCTTGTTGGTGATCACTTGTATTGCACTATAAAGTTCAACTAAAAAAATAAAGTTACTACTATACTTAAAATAAAGCAATCGTACTATCAAATTCACAAAAACTCTGTCTCAATACACTGCTCTTCTTAATGGGTTCAGTTGACTATTTAATCTGCAATTTCCTATGACCTGTATCCCAAACACACACCATGTGAAACTGTACGTGGGCAACTGTGCACTCAATGGGTATGGACTAGTTATAACATGGATTTACATAATTTTACTGACTGAATAGTAACAGCTAGTCCAGCGCTATAGTACCATTAACCCTGGAGAGTAAGTCTGTTGTTGTGTTTCATTAGTAATTTCACTTCCGCACATTTATTTCCTCTTGGTCCTTGGTATTACGGATCAGCATACTTCGCATGGAGACAATGGGTCAAAATGGGTCAGTACCACATAATATCCACAAGAGGGCGCTCACTGCCAAATTAGTGTCACGAAAAACAAGATAAAGTGGTAAAGTGCACTGATATCTATTTTCTGTCCTCTGACAACATTCAAGTCTTAGCAGCATCATGTTCAACATATGACATTTAGTGCAAAGTAAACTGCAGTGCAAAAATATAAATGGACTATACACTAGCCTTTAAGCCTTATAGATAACTGAACAAGAGGTAGACTTGTTGACTTGTGTTACTGACTTCAATAGATACAGTAGAAAACATTATCATTCATGACCAACGTCAAGTAAAAAAACAAACAAGCTAAGCAGCCTATCAGAAACAATGGTCAACGAACTATGTTGACATACTGCTTAATGCAAACTGTAGTACAAAAAGAAAAACACCCTAAAAAGGTTAGACTATACACTATAGCCTACTGAAAACAAAAGAAGCCTGAATAAATAAAATATGAATGACCGTCATATTTTACAAATGAAATTTAAAAACAACAGCAACAAAAAACGTGCTGGCCACAAATCAACTCAAAACATGTCTGGCAGACTACAGATTGTTTGCCAAAAAGACGAGACGCTTCACTTGATCAGCAGCGAGCGCTGAGCGCTTTTGTTAACAATGTTGCCTGCCGAGGAAAACACACGCTCTGATCTAACAGAAGTACCGGGTACAGTAAGGTATTTTTTTGCAACCTGCGCGATGTAGGGATACCTCGCACTGCCTGTCGTTTTCCACCATAGGAGTGGATCTGCATCGGCTGGCAGCAGTGGCTCTCTTTCATATGTGTTAATCTGTTTGCAGATTGTGGTCTGCTGCACTGGGTTGCTGCTGGTAGACTTGGGAAAATAGATTGCCCATTGCGGAAAGGGACATTTTATTTTGGGCTTTATTTGGCACGGATAATTCTGCGCACTCGACCTCAGACTTCTCTGCTATAGCTGTCATCTCTGCAAGCACTTTAGCACCGACCTCTTGTTGCTTTCCATGATGACTCAGGCAGTGGAAGCGAGGATCAAGATAGCTGGCAGTACATGAAAACATCACTGTCTTCTGGGTAGCGCTTCTCTAGATCAACAGTTATCTTTGCCTTCATTTCTTTCACAGCTGTTGTATCATTAACATCCGTAGGCTCTCTGAGACGAGACAGTAGCATGTGCTTCATTGGGAGAACAGCTGATGCTGTCGGGTATTTATCAGTCGATAATGCCTCGGTAGCAACTTTGAATGGCCTGAGAACGTCCTTTACTGTACCTGCAAATGTAACATAATATAAATATTTCTATATGAAGAAAAAAACAACAGCATAGTAACGTAGGCCTATTGATCAAACTTCTAACTGTAGTGTAGGCATATACAGGTCAGGAATAGTAATTATAATAATTATTATGATCATTTAAATAATTTATATATAGGCCGCTTAGTACTCACTTTTTCTAGCTGACTCCACTCCTGCGCCGACAGCTCAAGGTTGGCCAGCTTCTTCTCCAGGATGATCGCAGCCACCGGTGCCTGCTGCTCCAGTGCCCGACAAATCATGTCATGAGTGCTGTTCCATCTGGTCAGACAGTCATTGATTAGTTTGTCCGTTTTCACACCCAGTATTTCTGCTTCTCTTCCAGGAGGAAACTATGTGTGGTTGATTTGCTGAAGTGGGCAGCAGCGTGTTTCACTTTGCTAAGACTCGTCTCTATAGCTCTCACCCAAGGCCTTTGCGCACAGCCAGGTTAATACAATGTGCGAAACACGGCACATTAATGCATTCCATGTGCCTCTCCACTGCATTCACATAATTGGATGCATTGTCTGTTGTCACGTCAATGACCGACTCCCATTTCACTCCAAACTCCCCCAGCCCGTCCATAATGCAGTTGGCCACGTTCTCTGCTGTGTGGCTGTCTCTGAGCTCTCCTGTTTTAAGTACAAAGTTCCTCATTTCCCAGTCATCGTGATGACATACGCATCTGTGGCGAGGGAAGTCCACCCGTCTGTGGTCAACACAACGTCCATGTCCCCCTGATCATGGTTTTCACATTCTTGGCGATGGCATCGTACAGTTTAACAATCCTATTGCTAATAGTCGCCTGGGATGGGATTTGATAACGTGGGTTGACTTTGTGGATAAAGTCTTTAAAGCCATCTCCATCAACTATACTTGCTGGTCACATGTCTTTGCAAATGAATGCAGTTAACTTTCTGGTGATGGCTTCTTGTTTTGCAGTAGGCAGAGCAGCAGATGGGCTGTAAAAGGCTGTTAGCTTTGGTTATTTGGACACCGGTCCCTCTGTCTCATCCTTGCTTTCATTATATTCCTTGGCGTGCAAAGATTGTAAATGCAGCCTCAAACTCGTGGTACTGTTGCTACATGTCATCTCGTAATGGCATAACCTGCAAACTGCTTTGGCTTTGCTCACAACTTTCCCTCCTACAATGAGTCTGACCAGAATCCAAAAATTGCCACACATCACTTTTCAGATTATCTGGTTTAGTAATAACTCCATCCGGCGTGGAGTCGTTGGCTTCCCCGGAGTTCCCGGGTTCCTTTTCGGGCTCGCTTGGTTGTTTTTCGGTAGTGCTGCACGATTTGATAAAAATGTGGAATTCAGTTTGGGTGGACAATATCACGATTTCTGTGTTTCCCCTACCATTACATTAGGGGGGCACTGACCTGACCTGACCTGACATAGTTATTGTTATGGACAGTGTGTAAATGACCATCAACAGACTGAGCACAGTCAAACACGGCTCTTGCACAGCAGCGCAGCACGGCACTGTACACACAGCGGAGCGAGCCTGTGTTGTGTTCAGGCCTTGTCACGTAAATGACAAATTCCAGCACGTGAACAGGCCACAACACAACACAGCAGCATGTCAAGTGGGCCGAACCCGAGAAAAGTTTTGCTAAATTTTTTCATTTGTTATTATAGTTTGTTATGGAGTCCGTGATTTCCCCGTGACACTTACAAATGTTTGCGTAACTGTGCTTGGATGTTGATTTATGAGGCTCTGGAGGCTTTCAGTTGTCCCTTTGTCTTTAACGTTACACGGCTTGGCTTTCTCTGGCATGCATTCTTCCTACTTTTCTCTGTGCTGTCTCAAGTGCTGATATAGACTGGTCGTGTTGTCGCGGGGCGTGGCCACTTTTAAATTTTTACACAGCACATCTTTCTGTTCAACGTCGCCATACCTGAATCCAAAGTATCGCCATATAAGGCCTACTTTATACTACATGGATCAAGTGACCCAATTCCGATTTTTTCCTCTCAAGTGACACAGTTCAGATCTGTAACATGAACAGGAAAAAGACGCAAGATATTGGATGTCAAATCAGATTCAGGCCTCCTTCATATGTGGAAATATATCGGATATGAATCAGATATCTGCCAATAGGTCTGTAATCTAAACAGACAGATCGGATATTTCCTGGCAATCCACGTCGTACGTCATGAATAATGTGACGACAGCGCATTTTGATGACATGCTCATGACCGAGGGAAAGGAAGGAAAGCCGATTGCACGTCAATCATAAACTATGAACCAAAAAGCACAATCTATCCGAGTGAGACAAACTGCTTGATCCCCGTCTCCAGTGTACCAGCAGAGAACCTGCAGAACCGAATCAGTGAAAAAACACAGCGGGCTACACAGCCTCTCTACCTGAGCAGCTGAAGCTGCGGCTCACACCCTCGACACACAGACACACAGACGGTGCTTCTGCATGCCAGCCACACGTGTGTGCACCTGTGAGAAATAAATATGTGAGGTGTACGCTGCTTTTCTATCTTTGTTTTCCCTTTTCTTTCTTTCTCTCTGTCAGCGACATACACTCCTAACACAGGACGGGTTGTTTTTATTGACTGCGCGGATCGGCTCTGATAGCATCCAAATCAGCATGTACGCATCAGTCATCCAGCCGCACCCGTCTGCAGCTGCATGGACATTTCCACCACTCTGTGTAGGCTAAGTTACCTTTTAAATTAGGTGGAGCAGTGCCAGCTTTCCAGGTGATTTATTCTTTAACGATTAATTTCAAATATTTAAAGTCAGTCTTTAAAATTGCTTTCAGTAATTTAAACATTTCCATGCGCGTAGTAATGTCACTGTAGCAAATACTGTGGTACATAGAGTGTGCCAGTAAATCCAGAACTCTGTTAGCGCTTTTAGCACTTCCGGTTCTCTCATCTAAAAGTCAATACGTTTTTTGAATGGGATTTTGGTAAAATGCCTCAAATAAGGTCTGTGGTTAACAAAAGCTTAAGTGAGTTTCAGGTTTTGTTCTACGAAATAAAACACGTCAGTAAATACCCTACTTGTGAACATGGTCCAAAACTAACTTTTTCACTTACCAGCCAGGCAGTTTTTTGTTTTTTTGCGGGAGGCTCCGCAATACCTGGCCAGCATCACCACATGATACTTTTTCTTACTTCTTCTTCTTCTACGGGGGTTCAGAGCATGGAGGTACATTAACACTAGGTTCGTTCGAGATGAGCCAGGCCTGCACAGATTCAATCACCGGCGATCGGCGCACAATGCATACTGGTTAGTTTTGTGTCCGACTTCATCCCGACTTGCTCTGACGTATTACAAAAGTGGACGGCGATAAAACCGCGAGAGCGAGGCGGCTGCAGTTTTTAGAGCCAGGCGCTGCAGTTGCTCTCCACCAACTGCAGCGCCTGGCTCTCACCTGATCTAACAGCTGATTGGTTTAGATGTCGACTCAACAAGATGACGTTTTAGATACAGAGTCTACTGTATATTAACACTGGACTTTTTAATTACTTAAGTATTTAGCAACACAGAGACTTGTGGTCAGTGAGATGTGAGGATTCTTAAACTAACATCTGTACAGATGTGAAGCCCTGACTGTATCTGACTGATCTTTAATGAAAGCTGTTGTCTAGTATTTGTTTTTCCTCTGAAAATATGAACCTTATAGTCAAGCACAGTTTATTCAGCCTGTGTAGTTGAGGGGACAGGTCAAACTGATATGATGCTGATTTACAGGAGAATTCATGTCAAATGGAGGTTAAACCATGAACATAAATTACAGATCACCTGTAAAGCATTTTAATAAATTAATCTATCATAATTAAAACAACTGATATTAGAACAAACTGATATATATGGGGCTGATCACTTTTTTAATGAATTGACATCATTCCAGACAGGATTGACATTGTGTTTTTTTCCGCCAACAACTCAGCCTGTTCATGGTCGTGCTCATGCTCTTCTTCAGCGTTCATGTTGGTCACTGCTGCACGCCGGGTGGTCACCTGACCATATGTGCTGCACACACCAGGTTTGCTTGTGGGCGTGATGACAACAAACTCCACACACTGCAGGAGAGTCACGTTCACAGGCACACACATTAACATTTATTTACATTAAATTGCAAATCGCAGCCTTTTATGCGGTTATGTAATCGCACAGCCTGACATCACGATTACAACTGCGATTACATTAATCATGCAGCACTATTTTTCGGCCATGTTAACGTGTTCTCCTCCTCACTGCTTACTGTGTGTAATGCTGGTGGTTTGTTATGACACGTGACCGCAAGTGCTCAAGCTACATAGATAGATAGCTACATAGAGACGTACATACATGTGTAAAGGACAGACAGACACACACACACACACACACACACCGGAAGAGAGTCAGCAGCATGCCCCATGCTCTGAGCGGCAGCCACGCCCACTAATCTAATATTAAATTTCATAACCGAATGTCCATTTTTTTTTTCCATATTCAACGGTTATTCGACCTTTGACCGATATTATTTTACCAGCCTTAGTGTGCGTGCACATGTCTGTGTGTGTGTGTGTGTGTGTGCGTGTGTGTGCACGCACACGTGCATCGGGGGGAACTCCGCCTTGCGCGACGCAGAGAGCAGAGGAGAATTGTAAATGCGCAACCATGTAGAAACAGAAATGACATGCCGTCTTGTAAATAAGATAAATGACATAAGGATTTGGCTGATAGGTGGGTATACTGTAAAAGGCCAGAAAAAGAGGTGGGTATATACCGTTTACCTGCAGAACCTACACCTACACCAATGAATGTATTGGAAATCCAACTAAATAAATCGTCGGTTGGTGTGGGAGAGGATTTTTTGGGGGTGATTTTTACCAGCCTGATAACCAGCTTATGGCATTTTACATGGTATACATTAGCCTAGCGACGAGCGGAGATTTCCTCTGCTCATATGAAGCCAGGATAAATCCCGAAGTATGAATCCCCAAAATGATACATAACGCACGAGACTTAAAATGCTATTTTAGTGGAGGCTTTACTGTCTTCACAATTTATTGTTTCTTATCTTTGAAATACAAGTAAATATATGCTTCGTTTCCACTGAGGGAAATGGTGTCAGTATACAGAAACAGACAGGAGGTCTGTGTCACCGCGATGCTGAGCGTGAGGGTGGGCGAGTTCAACGTTGTGTACACAGCAGGGGTGTTTTGAAAACACCCACACACACACACAGGTAACTCAGCCAGTCCCTCCCACCGCAGGAAATAATGGATTAATCCTGGAAAGCTATTGATGTAGCACTTTTCTCCTTATGAAAGTAACATGCCGATTATTCGACCAATGAGAATTTGGTCGGACGAGAGCATAGCGACCAAATAATCGACCAGGAGACTACAGCCCTAGGGGGGAGGGTGCTTCATAAAAGACGCTTTTCCTACTGCTCCAGACACTTCTTCCATCGACACTTAACATTAGCACTGGACACAGAGTGTGTGCTATGAACATGCTCTTAATGGATACTGAACTGGTTACTGTTGTGGCATTCTTCACCCCACACTTAACCATTATTTTCATGTGTCAGGACATCTCATAATGTATGTGTATGTAAACTCACATACAAACAGTTGCTCCAATGGATCAGCCTATTTCACCAGCTATTAAGTAACTGCAGATATTCCTCTCTGAAAAGTTGGCCCCTCCAGGACTAAATTATGGCTGATTTCATTCAGTTTATACTCTTCATAGGATGTATCAACCTTCTTCAAGTACAGCCATAGTGCAACATATTCTGGAGTATCCCATTAAAGCTACAGTAACCTGGTAAGCCTGGTTCTGAACAGCCTAAATGTGTGTCAACTCAACCGTGATATGTCTGCAATTGTTGGTGAACTTTACACTAACTAGTCAGAAAAACAAACAATATGATGATAAAAGACATAATGATGAAATGAGTCAGTATAGGCCAACAAAAATAGAGAATACTTATTATCCATGACCGCTGACAGGGTTTAAATGCTGCAGTGTATGGACAGCTATAATCCCCAGCTCGTTCAGCACCATACAGAAATCACTGAGAATGGCAGGTGTGTGGAAGACTCAATGACACATCTGTGCAAATGGCAGATGAATAAGAAACCTCAAAAGGTTCAAATTAAGTTGACAGAGATATAAATACTCACGTTGCTCAATGATCCCTGTAAACATCCAAAATGTGATCAAAGTCAAGAAAGCACTCAGAACCTGGATACTAGTGTGCATGGATTTGGTTTAATCTATTTTTGTAGCAGTGAATTTTGGGTGGCTACAACTTTTAGAGCATTAATGCCACCTTTTGTTTGTTTGTGCACACAAGATAATTTACTTGTGCGAACAAGATAAGGTGATAGCCTATTTTAAAAAATATCACCTTACAGGATATTAAAAGTGCAGTGTGTAGGATTTAGGAGCATGTATTGGCAGAAATGGTATAGTTATGGCTGCCTATTCATAACTATGTTTTCATTAGTTAATTATCATGTGAAAATAAGAATCATTGTGTTTTTGTTAACTTAGAATGAATCATTAATATCCAGGGTTTCCCACATACTCATTTATTTATGGCGGCAGTCTAGTACTTTTCAGTTCAGTTCAGTTCAGTGCGCATTTTTCTGTTTCTACTATATGCTGTGGATGGTTCCAATAGAACTAGGGCTGTAGTCAACCAGAGAAAATCCTTGGTCGACTAAAGTCACACATAATCTTCAACTAATCGACGAGTCTGGGAAAAAAAAAACAACTGCACGTTATTTTTACTTCTGACTACTTCTGACTTACTTCTGACTACTACTTCGCTGAATGTAGAGTCTGTATATAGAGACTACCGCAGAAGTAAAAATAACGTGCAGATCCGGGCAAACCCCGGAGATCTTGCCTCCGGAAGAAGAGCGGAAGAGCCCTGGTTTCCGATTGTAGGCTGTTTGTAGTCCGCGTGATATTGACCAATCACATTTGAGCCGGCTGCAGTTGTTGCCAGGTTTAACGGTCCGTGTGGTGAACTAACGAGGCAGAACATAATTGGCGTCACTGCAAACTCTGAATCCATCACAATGGTTCAGCATATTTACTTATATGAGCGGGGGGAGGAAACGGAAGTCGGAAATGGAAATTCGCCTCCTCCAAACCGGAATGCCAAAAAATCGGGGGTCTGCCCCCAGAGGCTGTATTGCCGTCTGCCAGAAGTCAGACGCCGAATACAGCCGATGGGTTCCGAGAATGCTTCTGCGGTGGTGTGTCTGTGTCACTTTGCAGTTACACCTCCAAAACACCAGTCGGTGGTGGAGGACTGTGTTAAGTGCTGTAAAGTTTTTTATTTATTTTTATATAGTTGATTCAAAACACACATTAAATATGGCTTAATAGAGACAATTTCAAACACAAGTACGTAAACTGGCTCCACTATAAATCACAGGACTGACAGACAAACACTTGTCTTTATCTGGACACATTTCCCCCACCAATACCACATGCTAATGTTATTAGCGCCAGCCTATGGCATTTTACATTGTATACATTAGCCTAGCGACGAGCGGAGATTTCCTCTGCTCATATGAAGCCAGGATAAATCCCGAAGTATAAATCTCTGAAGGATAAATCACACACACGACTTAAAATGCTATTTTAGTGGAGGCTTTACTGTCTTCACAATTTATTGTTTCTTATCTGTGAAATACAAGTAAATACAAGCTTCGTTTTCACCAAGGGAAATGGTTTCAGCTTACAGAAACAGACAGGAGGTCTGCGTCACCGCGACGCTGAGCGTGAGGGTGGGCGAGTTCAACTTTCTGTCAACAACGGGGGTGTTTTGAAAACACCCACATTTTCATAGCACTTTTCTCCTTATGAAAGTAACACGGCAATTATTCGACCAATGAGAATTTGGTCGGACGAGAGCATAGTGACCAAATAATCAACTAGACGACCAGGAGACTACAGCCCTAAATAGAACCATTCTATACCGTCCCCATTTTTGGTCACCCTTCTGTTGGGGTACCTAGCACACAGATCTGGTACTAAAAGGTGGAGCTGTGAACACTGCAGTATGTTGATTGGTCAATAGAGGATGGTCACTCTTGCTCAGGGCTGAGTTGTGGCTGGTTTTGAGGCTCATGTAACCACTGTTCATACCGTGCCAAGTGTTACATATATTAGTTAACTATAACTGTAAAATGAAAGGATGTTTTGCTGCCTCTTGCAGCAGCTGTAGACTGAGAAAAAAATAACTGGCAACTTTTAAGGTGGAACGTTTACTTGTAATGTTTCTCAATGCATGAGTTGACGACGTGAATCCATCAACACCCCTCAAATTTCAACATGACAACTTTGACAGTTCCATTAGTTTTTATTGGTGGTGATAGCGGCATTTGGGACATTTCCCCCCCAACTAAACGCACAAAGTCTGAGGTCTGGGCGTCCTTTGGGTTTCTGAAGAATGCCGAGGGACAGCTGGTGGAGGACAACTATCCTGTGTGCAGAACATGCAGAAACAAAGTTGCTGCGAAGGGTAGCAACACTACAAATCTGCTGGATTATTTCCGTGACCATCATCCACAGCTTTACAGCCAATGCAAGTTATGCTATGCAAACGTCAGTTATTGTGTGAGGGACTTCGGTTTTACTGAGATTGTCATAATGTGTAACTCTCGACGTATACGGGACATTTGAGCCATATCTGTCCTCCTAAACGGCAACTAGGTTTTCCGTTTTCGTTTAAGACACTTAGGAGCTAATACTAGCTGAGTAGCTAAGAGTAGCTAAGTGTTTCAAAACGAAACGGAGCTGTAAACACTGAGCGGAGCCGACAGAATATAAACGGACGTAACGTAACGCTAATTGAGATCAACTATGATTGAATCACTGTGATTATGGTTATTGTATGGCGAGCTAGAATCGATATAGATGGTCAGTTATGCTGTCTTGACATAAGCTCAAGGAAACAACATAAAACGCTGCTGTGTTAACCTTTGGTTAACCTCTTGGTTAACCCTGTGTTAACCAAGAGCATGCACTCCTTTTGTCATACAGGTAATCCTCTGACTCACATGCACACTTCTAATGTGTGAATTATTCTGTGTAATGATGACCATTGCCCTTAGGATTTTTTTGGTTTCTCCTGCACATTTGTGATATCTATTCTATATATTGTAGGTTTTTTGTTCTACTCTTGCATTGTTTTGTTTTATATATTTTTCCTCTTGTGCTAATAAATAAATAATATATAAATTGTTTACATATTTTGCTGACTGTTAAAATGCACCAGACAAATAAGCTTTGTTCCTGTAATTTGTTTACATATTTTGTTCATTTAAAATAAAATTTTCTGTTGCTGTGCCAATCCCTTGCCCCTTTAATGTGAAAGTTTCATTTTAATATAAGATTTTGGCTGTTAACATTTTAGTCTGATAAGGAAGTTACAAGATTTAGTGAAGTTATTTCAATATATCTATTTTTTGGACATTTTACAGCGCTTAAAAAATATTGCAATATTATTGTTTACTGTGATAATTTGGTCACTATAATCAAGATATCAAATTTTCCATATCGTTACATCCCTACAACAACCCCACCCAGATTTAAGAGTACTGTCTGCAGTGGAAAACCTGTCTGCAGAGTTACTTTTGGTTCCAAAGGCACCATACTGAAAGTGTTTGCTGGAAACTAGGCTGTACACTCCAATTCCATAGGAAACACTGAATATCTACATATGAAGCAGGTGGCTTCCACAGAGTTTGCTATATTGTTCAGTAGCCGAGAACAGACAATTCAAACACTGGCTCTTGTTGGGTCCATTCGCGTTTTCATGTTGGCCACTGTAGTTATTGGCACATGGAAGAAGGTTCAGTTCTGCAATCTCACCGCTAGATTCCAGTAAATCCTTCTGGACTTATAAGGGCTCCATAGTTATGTGATGATCACTGGTCAGTGATTTTTGACACAGTGTGGCTAAATGATAAGTAAATGTATAGGATAACTCATCAAGGTAAAAGATAAAAATCCTCATGGGCAGATACATTTGAGAAATTCTTATTGTTCCAAAGTCATACAATTAAGTTAGAAACTTTAATTAATGCAAGGTCTGTATTTTGGGTGCACAAAAATAAAAATTGTATTTAAATTTCACTCATATAGCTGAATATAAGCTATCTATCTATCTATCTATCTATCTATCTGTCTGTCTGACTGTCTGTATGTCTGCACACATACTGTGGCCTCTGTACAACTCTGCAACATCTGGCTAAGCAATTCTGCCGGACTTCTCTGGCAAAATGAGAGCAACCCATGCAGCCTGTGTGACATTGCAACAATCCATTAAATTAACCTGGGTTGCAATAGGTCCGAACAAACGTCGCATTAACGCGCTGAGCTAGCAAACACTGCGTAGTATATCCTGACTGCTGCTGCTGCTGCATGAAGAGTTGCTGCCTAGAGCCAGAATCCTGATGAGGATGATGTCAGTGGTCAAGGATAGGAACACATTTTTCCAACATCAGCCAAATGACTGCATTAGACAGTAATGAGCAGGACAAAACCACCGCATCCCTCTGTGCTCATATTGTGCGATCCCAAACCGAACATGCTTTACGAGCTTCGAACGGTTACTGTTAATGCCGTAAGTGCACGGATGCGAAAACAGATGTGTGCTAAATCTGTGTGATCAACGCATCGAATTAAACAGAAATGTAGAGAAAGGGCAATCCATCACGATGGGTTGCAGCAAGTGGAGGTAAAATGCATAATCTGTGTTTCCCTGCATAGGCCAACACACGGTACTGCAAATCAAACGCCTCATGTCTTACCGCATCAGTCCGGACAGCCAGCCTCTGCTTATCCATTTTCTGTCAATGATGCGATACGAGGCAGTGCGATTGTGGTCTCCCAATGACGACATTGGACATGTGCAAGAGGTAAAACTGCAATATCCGCCTTATTGGTCAGACTCGCGGATTTTTCCTCCCATCGTTGGTTGATCGCTGCGCCACCCCGCTGCACCATCCACATCTATGTGGCCGTAACCACAACCCAACCACCCACCCTGGCTCTCTCTCTCTCTCTCTCTCTCTCTCTCTCTCTCTCTCTCTCTCTTTCTCTCTCTCTCTCTGCCTCCATCACGCCTGCAGCACTGACGCTTTAAATCTCCGCCAAGGAACTGTGATTGCCTACGTCCTCCATCTGTTTGCCCGTGACAAACATATTTCCATAAGGGAAATATGTTGTGCGCACTGATTCTCCCAGGAAGAAGAAACATTAACATTTTAGAGGCCCTCCATGACCTTGCACTCAGCGCCACCGACAGGATTTCCTACTAGCGTTTTGCAAACTGTAAACTCGAGTCAGCTGACATAATATTAATTAGCATTTGATCAGGTACCTGCAGAGGGGGAGGCTTAGGGCCTCTCTGGCTCTTTATGTCCAAAGTGCCCTTTTGTCATGGCTTTTTTGTTTGTTTTAGTTTTTAGTTTTTGTGAACTCCTCCATGGCACTTATAAAGACGACCATGTAAAAAACTGATAATAATTTTGCAATAAATACATGACCTGACTACTGCCAGAGAGTTTACAGATGACCTTTCACATGCTGCAGGTGAAAGGTCATGCGGCAAGTCACAGGGTTCATCCCAATACCGAGGGTGTTTCTCAAAGTCAAGGATCCTTCTTTGGGAGGACGGGTCCTCCCAAGAAAGGATCCTGCAGAAGCAAGGGAAGAAGCTGTCCCCAGGTATATGTCATTAACCCTCAGCAGACTGAGGGGATTTCAGAGTACTATGATCATTTTGGCACTCTAATGTTGTACAATTTTACCAAATGTAGCAGTATTTTCAGAGTCATGGAACTGTAGGGAGAATATATTTCTGGATCATACTTGTGGAGTAATGAAATAAAGACAACAGCTGAATATAGTTCTAAATTATTACTACAGTATTTGCGCAGACTCACACACAGAATCATTCTGCCATTTCAAAGTGATCCATATTTTATGTGTGTACCACCACACACTCCGCTACAATAATATGAATAGCGGATCTGATCTGATTAGCTTTGCTGCTGTGAAACAGCTGACCGCCCCAATTGTACATTATACCGCCGGGTAATCCTCTGAAATAAGTTCACCTCAAATGAGTGATGCTTTGACCCGCAGGATATTCTAACATCTTTACTGAGGCCAGTCTCACTGTGATTCCCCTAAAAAATACACCAGTTGAAGCTGACAGAATGAAAGCCATTATCTTGTCATTATCATGTGAATAGTGGGGGGAGGAGACACTTGTACTCCATCTCTGCTTTAAATGATCGATTTAAAAACTTTTATGTTTTATCTAAATCTTGTTATTTTAAAAGTCTCATTCAGTGGTGAACACACTGGAAAGTGTAAATTATGAGGTCCTGTATACTTTTTCACACTTGTTTGATAAAATATCCTGGAGATATAATTCAAATAAATGACATATTTATCTAAATCCTGGCCCTGCCTTCACTTCCAGCAAAGCATTGTGGGGATTTTATACCCGCTGAGGATCCACACATGCATCCTTGGAATTTCTCTGAAAGAAGGACTTAGTCCTCTGTGAAATTTGGAAGGATCCTTGACATTTGAACTGTCCTTCAGCAGGGGTTGATGACGTAGCGTCCTTCAAATTCAGGGATTTGAGGATCCTTCCTTGACTTTGGGAAACACCCTGGGTCAGGGGCGTATGTTTGATTTGAGCTTTGGTAGGGAACATGTGAGACCATGCTGAAAAAATTTTCAGCACTAATTTGCATACTGTTTTGAGCTACAGATCAGATGATCTTGATGACTGTTTCTTTAATCAGCTTCCTGAGCTGATGCATTTGGCCTACAGATGATAACAGTATAATAACTGTAGGCGGCTCTATACTTTATAATATTATCCACACATTACAGCACCATTATTCCACAATCATATCTTTTAATTCTCAAGTTTTTGTAGTTTACACATTAGTTTCAGAATTTTCATAAAACAATAAAACAGATATAGAGTAGCCTAACAAGCTTACCTAGGAGTTTGCAACAGTTATTTCTAATGTTACATACCAAAACTGATTTATTACTAGCTAAAGGCAACTGTTATGACAACATGACAGCACCTTATCTCTGCCTCAGCAAACGTTACGAGACCTATTAGCTACAGCTAGTGCTAGCTCTCTGACTAGCTGCACCACCGGCTAGCAACGTTACAGTTTACATAGGCATTTAGGATGCAAACTAAACTATTAGCATTGATACAACTCTGTACAGAAAAATAATAGTCATTTAACATTTTATTCCCTATTTTCAGTAACTTCAATCTTACTTGCTGCCTAATCAAAATCCTCGCTGTTGCCTATCGATTGTGCTTTGACTCTGAGCTGCGGAGCTCTCGTCTGGAGACACTGACTGAGAGGAGGCTTTCAGCGGGGAAGGAAGCGAGGACACACAAGTGCAGCCTTCGCGGAAGTCTTTTACTGACCGACAAACCCTCCTGATTGGATATCAGGTATTGATTGGACAGCGCAGCGCAGCAGCTGATCGGACTGATCTGATACATCACAATATCAGTGGAATGTCATTCTGGAGGGAAGACAGATAACAGATTAAACTCAAATGTATCACTGCCACATTTTATATTTTACTTGTTCTCTGATTCACCATTGAGTTAAAAATCTGTACAAGAAAAGGAAACCAGCGACTTTCTTCATTTATTAGACAGATTTTTCTCCTCACAATCTATTACTTCCCTTATCTACATTTATCGATACAGTTAGGCCCAATCCTTATACCAACCCCTTGTCCACTACCCCTTAGCCCTTGGCCCTACCCCTAGCCATTGCCCACTACCCCTTGACCCTCGAAATGAAGCAATGAGGGGTAGGGGTTGAAATCTTTCCCTAGGAAATGGGACACCACTCACTACGTCACCGCGTTGGTTACATTCACGCATAGGTAACTATTTTAAACAGGAAGCTGCGAGCCATCTACATTTCCAACTGGCATCTACAATGGAGTCTCTGGTTGAGCTCATCCTACCTATCGTGTTTGCTGTATTCATCATGCTTCATTTGATGAATGACAGACGACAGGGGACTTCTGCTAGCAAGTCCAGGTCATTGGTCCGACATCCCATTAGTCCGACGGTCCGCAGTGCTGAACGGCTCCCGGCGGGCGTATTTCTACCTTGATGGTGTGCCGCGACCAGCTCTGGGTCAGCTGGGAAAGGCTTGAGGCGGAGCAGGCTCACAGCTTATGTGTTTGTCACTTTCTTTTTCATTTTAACCCACACCATGATCTTTTCCTGATCCTAACCAAGTGGTTTTTGTGCCTAAACCTAACCAGACCTTAACCACAGGGCATCATGATGATTTCGGAACGGACTTCGGAACAATGGATTTAATATGGTCGGAACAATGGGCTGTCGGACCAATGGGCAGTTCCCCTGCTAGCTAGCTAGCTAACCAGCTAACTTTACAAGGCAGCATAGTTATACTAGCTGGCATTATATTGTTGTTATTGTAATGTGAAAAATCCGACAATTTTGCAGAACAGGACAGATGACAGACGCCAGATAGTGCGAGCTAGCTAGCTAGCTAACAAGCAACCTGACGACAGTAACATTAGCTATGTATGAATTTTTTTCCCCGTCTCTTGCTCGGTGGTAGCCATGGCGACGTCTACCCCTCGCTGGCAAATCAGCATCTGAAATCCCTCGCTCCGCAGGGCTAGTTTCATACCCACTACCCCTCGTTATGCCCCCCACTCCTACACACAAAAAGGAATTGGGACACCACTACCCCTTGTGGGAACGCGTAAATGTAGGGGTAGGGCCAAGGGGTAGGGCTATGGGGAGGTATTGGGACAGGCCCTTAAAGTCACGGAGAGTCCGTCTGTCATCAAGAAACACTTAAACATCAGTGATCATCATTTCCATTCAGTCACACCTGAGGCTAATCATTCTTGAGCGTCGGGTTGATGAGTTGAAACATTTGATCGAATAAATTATTTCAGGTGTTCAAAGACATCGTGATTATATTCTGGGTTATTAAATAATGAACTCACAATCAGAATATCAATAAATACAGAGGCAAATAATGACTAAATCATATAAAACATATAATCATATAGTGTGACTCTGAGCAGGACACAGTACAGATTATAAATACAGAATGCAGGTTGTTGTTCATGTGCAGGTGATTGTTAGACAGCTCTGCTGCCCTGTCACTGTTAACTGTATCTGTATCTTATATATGTATAAACTAAGCACAAAAAGTAAGGAAATTTGTGTTTGGTAGAATATTTCTTTGTTGTAACAATGCTTCTTGGCAGTAAATCTTATACCGTTGGAAAGCCTGTTTATTTCCCTTTTAAATCAATCAATCAATCAATCAATCAATCAATTTTATTTATAAAGCCCAATATCACAAATCACAATTTGCCTCACAGGGTTTTTCAGCATATGACATCCTTCTGTCCTTAGGACCCTGGCAGCGGATAAGGAAAAACTCTCCCCAAAAAAACCTTTAACGGGGATTCACTAGCAAGGACCACACCACAACAATATGCAGTTTAAAGATTTAATAAAGATGTGATTGTCAGAGAAATGGTTATGAATGGGGTGGTGATGAATGGGGGAGTGCAGATTTGCAGGTGAATGAACGGGATGGAGATGACGTCATAGGAGGGTCGGACTGGGTGAGGTGTAGATGTGGGCGGAGAGACTCAGTGTGGGGGTTCCGTCTCGTGTTCGGATAAGCCCGTGCTGTTAGGAAGCCCCCCAGTCGACGCCTAGAATGAGATGAGGATAGGTACACAGCAGATTGACAAGAGAGAGGAACAGAAGGGGAGGGAGGGTGGGTTCAAGAGATCTGACAGGCCTGTGGTAGAGCTGTGCTGGTATATATACGTTAGTCAGGTGATTAGAGAAGTGGTTGAGGTGTGGTCCTGCTCCTGAACCTAAGTTAAACAATTAACTCCATTTCACTAGCAAGGACCACAGCACAACGATATGCATTGTAAAGATTTAATAAAGATGTGATTGTCAGAGAAATGGTTATGAATGGGGTGGTGATGAATGGGGGAGTGCAGATTTGCAGGTGAATGAACGGGATGGAGATGACGTCATCGGAGGGTCGGACTGGGTGAGGTGTAGATGTGGGCGGAGAGACTCAGTGTGGGGGTTCCGTCTCGTGTTCTGATGAGCCCGTGCTGTTAGGAAGCCCCCAAAAGAGTCTCTTAGTCTGTCGTGTGCTAGACAGAGATCATTGAGGTTATTGTGGATGTAGGTTTGATATGCTTGTGAAGACCAGCGGCCGAGGACCTGAATGCCTTTGTCTGAAATTCCTGATCTGGCGGCTGAGGAGGCAGCGCCGATGCGGAACGAATGGCAAGAGTAATGGTCTGATGAAATTCCGGAGAGACGGAGGATATTATGGAAGTGTTTCTGGAACCAGAAACAGGTGGCCATCCTCCCTGTTTCGGTGAGGAAGAGGGGATCTTGTGGTGAAGCGTGGGTGGAATACCGGGTGTGACTTGATTCCAGTGTTAAGTCGACTGTGGGAGAAATGTAACCGGAGCGCAGAGTGCGTATGCAGCGGCAGAGCAGATCGGAGGTGAGAGGCGTCTGGCTGTCAGTGCTGGCTCGGGCTTTCGTAAGCCTTTGATTAGCATGGTGACGTGAGCGTAAGAGATTGACTGACAAGGGATGCCGGTGGATAATTTATGGAATAAATTGATACCAGCCAGATATGTTTGTATGCTGGAGGCCCGGATCTTTGTTACAGTATGACAGTGTGTGATGAAGTTGCACATGGACATGGCATCCAGAGAGGGAAATGGTAGATGATAAGTGGCGTGGTAATTCTTGAAAGAATTCCAGCCGGTGAGGTAAGCAGATAGTGTGCTTGGTGCTAAACTATTAACTATTAACTATTAAGGATGGTTTCTTGGGAGGTGCGAGTGAGATTTGCCAGATGAGGATTTAATTGAATATGGTCGCTGAAAACGGTGGGATTGGTGTGGGATGGACATCCGAGTCTGGAGCCAAGCATCTGAATTTCTGGAAGGAGAAGCGGGAGAGTGAGTCAGCGATGGCGTTGTGGTGACCGGGAATGTGAGACGGACGGAGGATGAATTGATGCTGAGTGGAGATGAGACTGAGTCTGCGGGTGAATGGCATGATGGCTGGGGAACGGGAACGGGCTTTATTGGTTATATCTACTACTGCTGTGTTGTCAGAGTGAATAGTGATGCATTTTTTAGACCATTTGTGCCCCCAAATTAGAGTGGCGATGATCACAGGGTACAGCTCGTACAGAGCAGACGAGGGAGAGCGTGACTGCATCGAGGGACTCAAACTCGGAGGGCCAAGCAGCAGCAAACCACCTCCCCTCGTAACACCGGCCTAAACCTACATAGGGAGCCGCGTCCGTGTAGAGTTGAATGTACTCGGGATGGGTGATGAAGTCATCGTAGAAGAATGAGATGCCGTTCCAGGATGACAGAAATTGCTGCCACATGCGCATTTCCATTTTACAAGTGTTGTCCAGAACCCCGCGGTCGTGGAGAGAGGGAATGGATGCAGCTTTGGTCAGCAGTTGAGAAAGAAAAGATTTTGCCTGTGGAATTATGTGGATGGCATAATTGAGGTGCCCGAGGAGAGCGAGCAGCTGGCGTTTGGTGCACCTGTCTGTCAGGAGATAATTACACAAGAGCAGCGAGATGCGCTGCACTTTCTCCAAGGGCAGTGAAGTCTGGAATGACAGTGAGTCCAGAGTGATGCCCAGAAACTCGATGGACGTGCCAGGTCCTGAAGTTTTTTCTTCGGACAGAGGGACACCGAGGTCGGAAAATGCAGACGTAAGTGTAGTGAGACCGTGGCGAGGAGGTGAGGACGGAGGAGTCACGACAAGAAAATCGTCAAGGAGATGAAGGACGTAGGGGAGCCTGTAACTGTTGGAGAGGATCCAGCATAGAGCCTCGAATAAAGAGTCAAAGACTTTGGGACTGCTCTTGCAGACGAAAGTGAGGCGCACAGAGAAGTAGTAAGCCCCCTTCCAGCAGTCACCATAATAACACCAGAAGTCGGGGTGAATGGGCAAGACCTTGAATGCACTGGTGATATCAGCCTTAGACAGCCATGCCCCATGTCCCACCAGACGGATCAGTGCCATGGTGTGGTCAAGGGTGGCGTACTGCATGGAGAAATCCAGGCTAGGAATAAGGCTGTTGATGCTCGGGATGTCGGAGCCGTATGGGGAAGACAGGTCAATGATCAGCCTCTTTTTCCCCGAGTATTTACGTGTGGCGACACCAATGGGACTAATACGGAATACAGAGAAAGGAGGATGATCGAAAGGGCCTATCATAAATCCCTGTGACCTCTTTTGCCAGTAACGTGTCGACAGTGTCGGGCTCAGTGAGAGCGGATTGAAGATTGTGACGTGTGGGAAGAATCGGGAAGCACCTCCATGCCAGGGTGGAAACCGTGAGTGAAGCCAGAGATGAGAAAATCAACAAACTGCTTATCAGGGTGATCACTGAGAGCAGCAGCAGCGAGTGCACGTACCTTGATGGGTGTGCCGAGGTGACGTTCTAGTCATGCTGCTGTGTTGGTGGGATTGTGGGGGCAGGTGGTCCTGGCGTGAGTGCCCCCACAGAAGGAGCAGACGTGCAGGAGGCGGCAGCCGGACGTGTTGCAACCCCACTGATTGAAATTATTGCACACCATCCTGCCGCCCTGATAGAGAATCGGCCGTCCTCGCTTGTCGACACCCTTTGACACCGGTACATTGACAGTGGGACATGCGTCCTTGGCTCTGGGGATGACAGGAGGAGGAGGTGCAGCAGAAGACAGACGGTCGAAGATCTGGGCATTGCGTGGAGTGGTGGGGCGGGAGTGCGATGGAGGAGCCATGATAGTGCATGCAGAGGCCGGGTGAGAGGGGGTGCCGCATAAGTCGCAGGAGAGGGAGGAACGAGCTGCGAAAATGCGGCAGTATATTTCAGAATCGAGGACCCCCCAGTACATCCCCTGATTTAGCTGCTGCAACCGGCCGGCTGCTTGTGCAGCAAAGTGGACATAGTAGCTATAAAATCCCGCCCCCCAGAAACGCAAAGCCATGTCCAACACGATGGACAGATAGTCGTCCAGCTCTGATCGACGGTAAGGAAAAGCAGAGCAGATGACATCGTGAAAGAGGGAGAAAGCTAGAGCAAACTCAACAGGAGTCAAGTCTTTAGACCTGGCTGGCAGTGACTGCTTTAATAGAACTGGGCCAAGGACAGTCTGCAGTTCCCTGGGTTGACTACTGTCGAAAAAAGATGGCTGAATGAGCTGGGCTAGGTCTACATAATTACCGGACAATATTTGCTGGCGCAGTGAGTGCGAGACAGGTGAGGGGCGGTGAATGGCAGAGGCTGGCGGAGCTGGTGGTGTGGCTGTGGCCAGAGTGTAGATGGCAGCAGAGGAAAAAACATTAGGGTGTTGGGGAAGGGAGGGGGTAGGGGGTGGGTAGGGAAGGGGTAAGGAGAGACACGTCGGAAAGAGAGTTGAAGGCAGTGAAACGCCTGCCGGAGGAGCCCCTTGTGCTGCAGGACGGGGCTCCTGGGCTGCGATGCCAGCCAGAACAGGATAGTTGGAAGGAAGGGTAGAGGAAAGGGATGTGGGGATGGAGGATGTGTGTGCAGGGGATGAGAGTGGAGGCCTGCGAGACAGGGAGGAGAAGAAGGCAGATATTGCGCGTGACATATTTGCATCAGAGGGAGCAGGCACAAGGGGTGATACGACCTGACCCCCGGCTGGGGGAATGAATGAGAGAGGCTGCTCCGGCTGGAGTAGTGGAGGCGCCGTGACGTCACCGACGGTGACGCTGGCGGGAGTAGGCCTCGGAAGGGAACCCGGAAGTGCGGCCGGCTTGGGAGAAGGAGCTGTGGTCTCGGGAGCCCGGACCGTGGCTGAATAGAGCTGGAACAGCCTGGACTTATTGTCGCTGCGGTGGAAGGGGATGTTTTTTGCCCTCAGGAACCGCTGGAGCCGGGCGATGGTCCAATCCCTGATGTCGGGCTCTTGTTGTGGACGTGGAGATGGTGGAGATGGCCGAATGGAGCATGAAGGAGCACCGTGGGAGCAGCGAGGTCGACTAGACGCTGCACCACTGTGGGAAGGAGGAGGAAGAGACCGCTGCTGACTCCCACGGTTGTGGATGCGTCGTCGATTTCCCAGGAGGCCTGAGACCCACTAGGAGTCGGGGCGATCTCGTTGATGGAGCCCAATGGAGAACCACGGCGAGATCGAGGGATGTGGACCACAGAGCGCAGCCGGCTCCCCTGGGAGTGTTGAGAGGATCACCTGGCTCAAACAGGGAGTCGTACAAGTCGTCGGAGTCGGACCCGGACGGGTTGACTTGCAGCACATGATCCATCTCAGTGAGTACACGAAAAAACACACTTGCTGAGATACGTAGGGTCGCCAGTGTTCGAGAGATCTGTCAGGCCTGTGGTAGAGCTGTGCTGGTTTATACACATTAGTCAGGTGATTAGAGGAGTGGTTGAGACGTGGTCCTGCTCCTGAACCTAAGTTAAACAATTAACTCCATAAAAAAACGGTAGAAACCTCAGGAAGAGCAACTGAGGAGGGATCCCTCTTCCAGGACGGACAGACGTGCAATAGATGTCGTACAGAACAGATCAACATAATAAATTAACAGTAATCTGTATGACACAATGAGGCAGAAAGAGAGACGGAGAGAGAGACAGAGAGAGATGCAGGAGGTAATAGCTTACAACAACATTAATGAAAGTAATAATATTATAATTATGATTCTGGCTACTGTGGTACAATATGTTGAAAGTATGTATTAATATCTGACAGTATACTTGTGTGACAATAATCATATGTGTATAATAACAGTAGAAGTATGACTAATGATAACAGCAGCAGCAGGAGGCATCTGGCAGGACCACGGCAGCAGCACAATCACACTATCCAGGCACCGCTGCGATATATTAACCTGCGAGACAGTGGAGCACAAAGGCTCCGGAGAAGAAGCCGAGTTAGAGACATCCAGAATGGCCGAGTTAGCAAGATGCAGTAATAGGATACGAGAGAGAGAGAGAGAGAGAGAGAGAGAGAGAGAGAGAGAGAAGGAGAGAAGGTGCCCGGTGTATTATAGGGGGTCCTCCGGCAGACTAGGCCTAAGTCAGCCTAACTAGGGGCTGGTACAGGACAAGCCTGAGCCAGCCCTAACTATAAGCTTTATCAAAGAGGAAAGTCTTAAGTCTAGTCTTAAATGTGGAGACGGTGTCTGCCTCCCGGACCGTAACAGGAAGATGATTCCACAGGAGAGGAGCCTGATAGCTGAAGGCTCTGGCTCCTGATCTGCTTTTGGAGACTTTAGGGACCACGAGTAACCCTGCGTTCTCAGAGCGCAGTGTTCTGGTGGGATAATATGGCACTATGAGCTCTCTAAGATATGACGGAGCTTGACCATTTAGAGCTTTATAAGTTAACAGTAGGATTTTAAATTCAATTCTGGATTTTACAGGGAGCCAGTGCAGAGAAGCTAAAACAGGAGAAATATGATCTTGTTTCTTAGCTCCTGTTAGTACACGTGCCGCTGCATTCTGAATTAGCTGGAGAGTATTTAAAAACTTTCTACAGCTACCTGATAATAGGGAGTTACAGTAATCCAGTGTAGAGGTAACAAAAGCGTGGACCAATTTTTCTGCATCTTTTCAGGTCAGAATAGGCCTAATTTTCGCAATATTACACAGATGAAAAAATGCAGTCTGTGAGGTTTGTTTTAAATGAGAATTAAAAGACAAATCTTGATCAATTATTACTCTGAGGTTTCTTACGGTAGCGCTTTTAAATGGTGCCACATTTGTAAGGAACATGCATTTTTGAGCAGCAGAGCTGAGTATGTGGGTTGCGCCCATGAAAAATTTGCCAAATCTTCACTTTCTTTTTTTTTGCTGTTGCTATTGACTCTTGTTTTGAGCTTCTGGTAGGCCTACCCCCAGGTGCTGACAATCAGGTGAGCATGGGCCCTGCTGCCATAATTTTGCTACAAATTTCCTTACTTTTTGTGCTTAGTTTATTACATTATGTGTGTGCAGACACAAACTCCATTAAAACTTTCTATAGCTGTTGATAAAGCCTCCTGACAGCTGATCCAGCTGTAATCAGCTGCCGCCGTCATTAGAAACAGATGTTGCTTCACGTGCTGCTTCGGAGGAAAAGACGTCTCATTTCTTTAAAAACACATAGGGTTCATCCCAATATCCCTCCTCGACTCCCCCGTCCTCTATCATCGATCACTTGACCTGGAAATTGATTGAGAATCGCCATCTTGTAGGACGTCTCAATTCGTTAAATGCACTCGTGCATTTGTGGTGCGTTCGTTTTGTACTCAGTGGTCGGAAATTCCCAGTTCCCAGTAGGAAGTTTAAACTCGAACTTGTCCACCGTCGTCAACTAGAATGCAAAAACTGTTGTCAGCTCGGAGGTGACGTCATTCCCACTTCCGATTTCCAACCTCCGAGTACAAAATGAACACACCATTAGTGCTTTCGAGCGCGTTCAGAGGAGAGGGAAGCAAGGATACACGAGTGCAGCCTTCACGGAAGTCTTTTACCGACCAACACACCCCCCTGATTGGATATCAGTTATTGATTGGACAGCACTGCAGCTGATCAGACTGATCTGATACATCACAACGGTTTCATCCCAAAACCAGATTTATTTATTTATATTTTTCAATCAACTTTATTGAATGTAACAACCTTGCAAACGCAACATATGCAACAGACTTTTTTCAAACAGTCCATTACAAACAGATATAAACATTTACCAATGAGAAAGCAGAGAATAGAAAAGGAGAAAATTATATAAATAATATATAGTAAAAAAAGTAAAATAAGTACACAAAAGTAAAAAAAATCAATAAATAAAAATAATTCAAATAAAGACAAACATAGTACAGACATTGATCGTTTTAAGAGCTTTTTTGTTTTACGAATGAGATAGTGTTGCTATGTAATGTTCTATTTCTGATTTAAATACCAAAAAAAGAGGTTTTTGTTTTGAGAATTTACACTTATGAATGTAGAATTTGGCAACAAATAAGATTAGATTTGTGAGAAAGAAAGCATTAATGTCCTTCTTATTATAGTCAATGCAGCCAAAAATGACATTTTGGTAGTATAGAGTAAAATTTGGGAAAATATTATTGATGGCAAATTAATTAATGTCTTTCCATAGTTTATGTGTAAATTCACAAGACCAAAATAAGTGTGAGATGGTTTCCAGGCGCAAACCACAGAAAGAACAGTTCACATCAATGCAAACTTGTGTAAAAGCACTTTTGTTGGGTAAAACCTGTGGAGCAGCTTGAAAGAGACTTCTTTGGTTTTGTTTGTTAAAAGGAACTTCTGTGGTAGGGACCAGATTTTTTCCCAGTCAATGTTAGGGACAGATTTACTCCAGAAAAAGAGAGAGGGGAGGTGGAGACTAGATCGGCCTGAAACAAGGACCTGATTTTAGAGCTGGAGCCTTTATAGGTGGAGAGACAGATTTTACCTAAAGGAAGTTGAATTGGGTCTGGGGGTGACATTATCAAAGGCAAAGATACATCAATTGTTCTGAATAACATACAAAGACCAGAAGGAACAGCATCAAGCAGAACTTTTGGGCTTACTGGAATCTTATACTTTACAAGGAATTCTGAGTAACTGTACAGTTGCCATTCTTTGTTAAAGAGCTGACTGACTAGTACAGTAAAATACCATTGTTGAACCATTTATCATAAAATAATGACTTGTTCTTATAGACAATATTAGAGTTGTTGCAGATATAACATCTCTGTGGAGAGAAGTTATGCTTGTACAGCAGAGCCCATGCCAAAAGAACCTGTTGATGGAAGTTGGAAAGTTTAATTGGGATTTTTTGTATGTTATAGTTGCAGAGCAGAATGAATTTTAGGCCACCTAACTGTGAAAAGACATTATGAGAGATAAAATTCCAGGTGGCAGTAGAGTTTTTGAGATATTGTTTGATCCAGTATATTTTAAATGTATTGTTGAGTGAGCTAAAGTCTATGAAATTTAATCCTCCTTTATTGTATGAGTTTAAAACTACAGATTTCTGAACATAGTGAGTTCTATTTTTCCATAAAAAAATATTAAGCATCTTATCAACAGATTGATCAACATAGGTAAGACGAGAGATGACTTCTGCCTTAGTGATCAGAACTCTGCCTTTTAAAGACAGATCTCTTTGAAGCCACTGGTTAAAAACATTTTTTTCAATGAGAGGAGAAAAGTTTAAATTGGCTCTGGATTTTCTATCCTTAGTAATATGGACACCAAAGTTTGTAACAGAATTTCTTACAGGAATATTACAAAGTGAAGTTGTAGAACAGTTATTCCCTGGCAGCAGTTCACATTTATTGAGGTTAAGGGAGAGACCAGATGCTTTAGAGAAGGATTGAATAGTACTGATCGCAACAGATATTTGAGAAGCATCTTTAAGAAACAGGGCAGTATCATCCGCCAGCTGACTGATTACAATTTCATTGTTTGCAATACTAATGCCTTTAATAGGACTGTTTTTAATGTGTAAATTGAGAAGTTGGGCAGCCAGTAGAAAGAGGTATACAGATAAAGGACACCCTTGCCAGACTCCACGATTTAAAGGGAACAATAGGAGAGGTGCCGCTGCTTAGTTTAATAGAATAGTTTCCATTAGTGTACAAAGTCTGAACCGATTTGCAAAAGAATTGACCAAAACCAAACTTGTTTAGGGTTGACATTATAAAATCATGCTCTAAAGAAACAAAGGCTTTATAAAAGTCTAAAAAAAGAATAAAACTATCACCATGAACTAGCTCAGAGTAGTCTAATATATCTAAGATTAATCTCACATTGTTAGAAATATGTCTATTTCACATAAAGCCAGACTGACTCTCATCAATAATCGTGTCAAGTACAGATTTCAGTCTATTGGCTAGTAATAAAGCGAATATTTTATAGTCATTATTTAGTAAGGAGATAGGGTGCCAATTGTCTAGCAAGAGAGAGTCTTTTTTTGAGCTTGGGGATGAGTGTAATTAAACCCTGATTTAAAGTAGGGGGCAGATGCTTTCAGCAAAAACTTCTTTTAAAAATGGAACCAGGCTTGCTGAAAATTGCTTATAAAAGTCGGCAGTAAAGCCATCTGTTTATTGATTTTTAGTTGATTAAACTATATTGCGAACTGTATTGCACCAAAAAATGCAAATCATTTATCTAAGACTTTACTCGTGCTGTGTAGATGAATCAGATGCACACCATTAATCTACATGCAATCAATCCCTGTTTCCGTCTGTCCATTTTTTGCTGTATTTATTTACTTATTAATTTGTCTGATTGATTCATTTATATTAATGTATTTTTCCTCAGATGTTACCCTGGTATGTCCTCGCATAACGTTATATAATGGCTATTGTATTCTCTTGGCTTTTATTTTGAAAGACCCATATTTATTTGGACTTCCGGGAAGCTCACCTGTCTTACTTTTCTTCACGTTCTTTTCAAGAGGAAAGATGAAAACAGACATTGGAAGAAACCAAAATGAATTTGTTTTTTCTCGTTTTTTCGTTTGTTTGATTCAGACAACAAAAACAGCTCTGTTTAATCATTTGTAGTTTCTTGTTTAAAACGAAGAAATGAAAAACCATGGTATTTCCGTTTTCCAGTTATTTGGTTAAAACGAAATATCAGACTGACAAAAAGTACACGGACTAAATAATGGTCCGATTTTGGTTTCTTCCAATGCCTGTTTTAATTTTCCTCTTGAAAAGAATGTGAAGAAAAGTAAGACAGGTGACCTTCCCGGAAATCCAAGTAAATATGGGCCTTTCAAAATAAAAGCCAAGAGAATACAATAGCCATTCTATAACATTAACGTTATGCGAGCGCATACCAGGGTAGCATCTGAGGAAAAATACATTAATATAAATTAATCAATCAGACAAATGAATAAGTAAATAAATACACCAAAAAAAAAAATGGACCGATGGAAACAGGGATTGATTACATGTAGATTAATATTGTGCCTTTGATTCATCTACACAGCATGAGTAAAGTCTTAGATTAATGATTTGCATTTTTTGGTGCAATACAGTTCGCAATATAGTTTAACCAACAATTACCAGCAATTACTGTGTGCCCCCAGCAGCAATCAGTGCAACGAGCCACAGGTGGTGGCGAGCACAGGTGACATTCCTTTTTAAGCAGCAGGAAAGCAGCGTGGAGAGGAAAAAAGAAGGCAGAGGACCTCAGTGAAGGGCCAGATGGCGAGAGGAGACCGCCACCACCACAGGAGAACAACCACACGCCTGAAGCGCAGCCTGTGTCCGTTTGGCCTTGTAACTCCAGCCTGGGCGAATAGCGGGACGCTATTCCCCAGGCAAAACGTGAGTGTTGTTTTGTTTGCATGTGTTGAGCGGCGGACACAGAAGGCCGGCTGCAGGGCCAGGCAGGTGTGGGTCGGAGGAATATTGCTTTTCACAATTGTGCTCTCAATTTTCTGTTTTTGAAAGCATCACCAGTTAAGGTTAAGTATAGATGCGTACCCATGGCTGCAGCAATGATAGTTTTATTTTTTTCACTTTGCTTCAGCTACTTGAAAGTAACAGTCTACCCAAAGAAAAAGATTGTATGTTTCATGCTTGAATAAAAGAGTGCATGCTTGTTCTACATTAACAGCAGAAAATTTGGTGCAAAAGGGACAGTGAAGTGGTCGTTGCTGTCATTGAATCACCTGACAAGACTAGCACTTACCCACTTCGTCAGAGTGAACTCAATTCCCTAGCACCACACAAGTGGCTGCTGGGTGAGGTAAATATTTCTTACATAACAAACATCACCTTTGCATTCATAAATTTTCTGAAGTTACCAGAGAAATCATTTATGGAATAATTTATTTTTCAGACAGTCGAGTGCTACCTCAGAGCCATCCTGAACAAGAATGGTTTGGGCAAAAGAATATACCTCTCAAACCATTACTCAGCTGGGGTAATAGTTTTTGGAGCACGGTCTGACATGAGTAATCACTCTTTGCGCAAGGTAAATATAGTTAATTTTTATAAATGAAAATGTATTAAACTTAAGCATTACCTTAAAAAATGCTTTTGTTTGCTACTACTGTATAAGGTTGACTTTGACAACTATGACGGAGTGATAGGGGCCATCAATGCAGGAAACAACCACTGGAAATTCCTGGTAAGTATTATATAATATACACTCTGCCTCACATTGAATGATAAAGTAATAGTGAAATTGTAATGGCATGTAACTTTTCCTTTAAGTATCTGCACAAGTCGAACGGAAATGCGTACATCATGGGTCCCATGGGTCAGGCTGAGGACAAAGACTCAGGTGATGCTGCATCACGGTTTCGGTAGGGTGTGGTAATTTTAATAGCATATTACTATGTACCACCTGATACCGGACAACTGTATGCACAATTGCATGTTATTTAATTTTGATTTTTTTATTTTACAGCCAAAAATATCAAATTATCTGTATGTACTAATAATTTCAATGCTTCTTTTCTCTCTTTTTAGCAAATTATGACAATATAACAGTAAGGCTAATTTTTTGTTTACATTTTTTTTTTTAACATGACAACCTTCATTTCATCATCTAAAAAGTGACATTTTATGTCTACTCTGTATTTCAATGACAAAACAGATGGCTGAAGATGTGGTGGAGGCTTTTCCTCTTGTCCCCCAGCAAATCCAAATACCCACATTGCAAAAAGGCCTAAAAGATCTCAGGATAAACATGGCAAAGACTATTCTGCAGTGCTCTGGTTTGTTGAATCTTCTTCTTCTTCTTCTTCTTCTTGTTATTGTTATTGTTATTATTATTATTATCATTATCATCATCAGGATCAATGACCTATACTGCATCCAGTCACCATAGATGTTTGAGCTTCATTTTAATGGAGTTGTCATGGGGTCCATGTCTAATACAGTCAGTAGTGTCAACTTCTGTAAAAATGTTTAGACTTACATAGACCTGTATATTGATTTTCATATCCATTACTTACCAACTCTGAAATCAACCATGAGATAGTTTATAAAATTACAATATTTCAGTCTTCAGTGAAAAGGACCACTGCTCTAGTTGTGGCCAGAAGTACTCAAAAGGACAGAGCCAAACCACAAAATGGGTGAGTGTACTTAAAAAAATAATCTATTAAAAAAAGTTGGACATTTAAATGATGCTGAGTAGCAGTGTAAAGCAGCGCCTAAAATGGATACTTTTGGAAAAAAGATCTGATCTTAGGTATTCAATTGTAAATATGATAACATATGATAAGACCATAACGTAATACTGTTGGATATGTGATTTTAAAAATCTATTTCAGATTGAATGTACCAAATGCAGAAGATGGTACCATCCATGTTGTGTGGCAATGTCTGATGCAGAGTGGGATGAGGAAAACACTGCAGCCTCATCAAAATGGCAGTGTGGTCTCTGTTGATTTCAAAAAGGTATTATGTGTCAGAAAACTTTCAACATTGACATTGAAAATGTATTTTTAAATATATAATCTGTGATGGCCCTTGGCCATTTTGTGTTTTGCTGGCCTCACTGTGCTCCTCCCTTCCCAGGTTCTCCCTGCCTGTCTCCCTCCCACCTCACTGGGGAGAGCCACTCCACCTGTGGCCTCAACTATAAAGGCATGGCCTTTCAAAGATGGCTCTGTCTCTCCCGCCTGGATGGCTGGTTTGGTTTGGTGTGGTGTGGTTTGGTTTTGTTTGGTTCTGTTGGCTCTTTTGAAATTCCAGAGAGATATTTCAAAGTAAAAGTGAGAAATATTCATAAATTATGTTCAATGAATACTAATTGTTTCTGGGATGATTTCACATGATTTTCTGGGAGACAATGGTTGTGAAAGATCAATACCGAGCTTACAAACAGATGCCAAGTTGAATGGTGTTTGTAGGTTGAAATTCCACAGAGGTATTTCAAAACAAAGGTGAGAAATATTCAGAAAATATGCTCAATAAATACTAATTGTTTCTGGGATGATTTCACATGATATTCTGGGAGATAATGGCTGTGAAAGATCCATACCAACCTTACAGATGACAAGTAGGATCATGTTTGTAGGTTGAAATTCCAGAGAGGTATTTCAAAACAAATGTGAGAAATATTCAGAAAATATGTTCAATGAATACTAATTGTTTCTGGGATGATTTCACATGATTTTCTGGGAGACAATGGTTGTGAAAGATCAATACCGAGCTTACAAACAGATGCCAAGTTGAATGGTGTTTGTAGGTTGAAATTCCTGTGAGCTATTTCAAAATAAAAGGGAGAAATATTCAGAAAATATGCTCAATGAATACTAATTGTTTTGGGGATATCCAAGGAACCTACTGTCCAAATACTGTTTTGATACACCTCACGGTTCATGAGTTATTTGCCAAAAGATAAAATGCTTAATATCAGACCATATGGTGGCACGATTGAGTGAATGAAAAATAACCTCCTGTGAGACTCTTAGCTTTCTGGTAATGACAGTATTTGTGTGTTGTCATTATTGTTTTGGTTATCTGGACTGAAAAATCAGAGATTGCAATTTTACGACGGTCCCTAAACACTCCGGCTGCCACACGGTACTCCGAAGGACATTCAGCGTTGTTCCTTGAGTTTTCACCACAACCACTGAGGTTGGTGAGTCGATGAGACCTGTGAAATGTCTGGCTTACTTATCTCTACAAAATAATACCAACCTGGATGAAATTGGTGCAGTTTTCATGACGCTATTGAGGTTAGAAACAGAAAAAAACAAGTGAATGTCGAATATAAAACCAATTTCACTTCGCTGGCGCGGCAGTCACTTTCACGCCCTGCGCCCTCGTCGCCTAACTAGCAAATGATCTTGCGCTTCTCTGGAGCCGTTTCTCAATACTCAAGTTCGGCAATTCGGACTTGTGGACTTGGCAAGTTCGGACTTGGTAAGTCCACGCGAGAGTCCGGACTTTCCGAGTACGGGAGTACAGTCATTTCTGCTTTTGGAACAGCAGCGAACTTGATGATGTCACCACCTCCGCTCGCCTTGGCTGTTGTACTGTGTTGTATACATGCATTTAGAATAAAACAATATAAACACAGCCCAGCCCTGCGTCTTTTCATTGTCATTGTAAGAAATTAACGTTTCAACATATATAACTGACTCACAAAAATATATAAATAGCCAAAATATTTTCATAAAATGTATTTTAAAACCTTTTCCCCTCAGCTGGCTTCTGATTATAATCAAAAGTCAGGTGCGGGGGGGAATGTTTGTGGAGAGTTGGTGGTTATTGTGATCGTGAGCATTGGCGAGTTGGAAATCAAAAATCAATAACGGACATGGATCGGAGAAGGCGTCTTGGCGCAGTTATTGCAGCAGGATTACTGTACCTGCAGGCTGAGGAGGAGGCTGCCCAGCTGAGGAGGCAGATCCGAGAATGACAGCGGAGAATGAGGATGAGGCTGAGGATGAGGATGAGACGTGCGATGCGTTGCATGTCTCTATTGTTTGATATGTTTGTCCAGTTGTGGACAAAGTACCCAGGAATATCACAACAAAGAACAAAACTCAGTCACAAGTTAAAGTGTTGCATACCAAAACTGACTTGAGTAAAAGTATATGGGTATTGTCAGCAAAATGTAGGACTACTTAAAATTAAAAGTTCAAAGTACTCATTATGCAGAGTGACCCAATTTCAAGTGTTGTGTTCATCATATGCGAATATGTATTGAGTATTAATTGATCAGTGTAGGCTACATGTGAGCAGCATTTAAATGTTGTCATGGTAAAACTAATTTTAACACCTTTCACTGGTATACTAGTCTAATCTATAACAACACACAGCAACTTGTAAATATATCAAATATATCAAATTTGTACTTAAGTACAGTAGCTACTTGAGTAAATATACTTAGTTATTGTCCATCACTGCATTTGTCTCATCATTATGCTTTCTGTCTACATTTTTATGTAGACTTGACTTGGAAACTTGGTAAACCTAGAAAAAAACAAAAGTAGTTTAATATTGTATTAAGTCTAACATTTTATTGAAGTGTTGAGTTGTAGATTGTGGTGCTGTTGAACTGGATTACACTGACAGCAGTTTCTCATTTAGTCTATCCTCACCAATATAAATGGGATCAAACAGGTCAGATGTTAAGAGGACATCAGGTATACAATTCATATCAGATAATCAATATTTAAAATGCTGTTGAATAAATACTACAAGAAAGACAATTAATCTTTAAATACAATAAATAAATTACAATAAATTCTTAAAATCATTATTGAATGGTAAAAACACATGGTAAAATTATTGAATGGTAAAAACACATAGGCCTAAATAAGCAAAAGAATGCAAAAAACAATAACATGTTACAACATTTATTAATATAAGAATATATCTTATACTGAGACTGAAAATTGCCCATTAGACATTCCCCAAACGAATTACATTTCATATTTAACCACTACAGAGATATCAGCGACGAATTTAAAAGGACTACCCGAGAGAGACTGCTCTCGGTGGGGCAGCCTGAGCGCTCATACACACGTTTATTATCTATGAGCGCTGTCACCGCTAGATGACAGTGGTGTCAGCGCTCATAAACACATGAGTGCTGACACCACTGTCATCTAGTGGACCTCAGTCACATTCAAGTGGGCTCTATATTAAAACAACGACCACGGGTCTGACGTTTAAACTACGCATGAAAACACTAGGCTACGTTCTGTGACAAAACAACAGTAACATATCGGTATGGCTTACAATTGTGCGCCTTTCCCTCACATTTTCCAATGATTGTTGCGAAATGCATGCTGGGATACCTGTCTGTCTGAAGTCGATGCATCCCCGGTGAAATGGGCGTGGCGAGAACACATCCGGGAATTTGGACTGAACTTGGCCAGATGTGAACTTTGAATTGGAACAGTACTTGGGCTGGACTGATGACTTGTCACAAGTCCACAAGAACACAAGTCCGCACAAGAACGTATATTGAGAAACAGCTTGGGTGTGTTGGTCTAAAAATGAGGAGTGGTCAGGCACAGTCATGGCGCGTTGCTAGTTAGATGACGTAAAAAGCAAATGCGCCAGTGACCAACAAAAACCTGGCCTGCGTTCCAAATTGCATACTTCTACTATATACTTCTAGTATGTACTGCAGTATGGGGTGCCGTTTGTAAAGTGGCTCACGCTGAAAATAACAAACATTTTGCCACATTTAGCTTCAAACAATGTTTAAAAAAGTGTTGTGAATTTTTTAACATCACCTTTTACCTAATTTACAGCAATATTTGTTAACTTAGAAATATATTAAATAGTTAAATCTAAATATTAAATGTGGCACCTAAATGTTAAATCTAAATATTAAATCTAAATCTAAATGTTAAATCTAAATGCTAAATCTAAATGCTAAATATTTAGCTAATTGCTAAATATGCAAATTCACACTGCCGGACACCGGAAGTACCAAAATAAAAGCTCGAGATGGTCAGACTGTGTTTATAGAATCAAATAACGAATTAAAACCAATTTATCGGGGGAAATGAACACTTGAACATACATTAGCGTGATAACTACCTAAAATAACAAGAAACATGTTTGGAGAAATATTATTTGATGTGTACTTTGAGTTGTTTCGGAGAGACTAACAACCTAAGCTAAGCTAACAACCGTTAGCTGTTAGCCCCGTTAGCGGTGTCTGTACTCATTAACTCTTAAACAGTCCCTGAAAAAAATATCTTTTCCAGCGGATATCTTAGTTACAACATGATTGAGCTAGCAAAGCAGTTTTGTGTTGCGATGTGTGGTATATATTCAGTTCTGGGAAATCACGATGTCTAGAAAGCATCAGTGGCCACAGCAGCAAAGCTAACATCAGGACGTCATCTGTTAAAAGCCTCCCGTTGTCGGATACGATATGAAACTACTTCAGTTAGCTCAATCATGTTGTAACTAAGACATCTGCTGGAAAAAAATATTTTTTTCATGGACCATTTAAAGTTAGAGTCATTACAGACACCGCTAACGGGGCTAACAGCTAACGGTTAGCCCCGCTAATCTACGATAACCACGTTATTAATTTCAGAACATGATAGTAATGTTTGTTCAATCATTGTGTTTATAGACTTTACAAACACCAGATTAGTCTAAACGGTGATATAGTGACGTGAAAAATGTGAGATATTCATATATATATGTAGCTAAATTTTGTTGGATTTCTACCCGGACGTATTTGTAAACAACAAGGCGATTCCCTCCGAAGGGACACTAACAACTCAAGTAACGTTACACATCAAATAAAATTTCTCCAAACATGTTTCTTGTTATTTTAGGTAGTTATCACGCTAATGTATGTTCAAGTGTCCATTTCCCCCGATAAGTTGGTTTTAATTCGTTATTTGATTCTATAAACACAGTCTGACCATCTCGAGCTTTTATTTTGGCAATTCCGGTGACCGGCAGTGTGAATTTGCATATTAGCTAAATATTTAGTTTTACCCAGAACATTTAGATTTAACATTTAGATTTAAATTTAGCATTTAGATTTAATATTTAGATTTAACATTGAGATTTAGATTTAGATTTAATATTTGGATTTATATTTAGCATTTAGATTTACCATTTAGATTTAATATTTAGATTTAACATTTAGATTTAGCATTTAGATTTACCATTTAGATTTAATATTTAGATTTAACATTTAGATTTAGCATTTAGATTTAGATTTAATATTTAGATTTAACATTTAAGATTTAGTTGCCACATTTAATATTTAGATTTAATTATTTAATATATTTCTAAGTTAACAAATATTGCTGTAAATGTGGTAAAAGGTGACGTTAAAAAATTCACAACACTTTTTTAAACATTGTTTGAAGCTAAATGTGGCAAAATGTTGATGTTATTTTCTGCGTGAGCCACTTTACAAACAGAACCCCATACTGCAGCTGCCCTTAAAAAGTATGTAGTGTAGTATGCAGTATGCATGCAGTATGCAAATGTAGTGTAATGTTTACTGAAGACATATACTGTACCTTTAAGATGACTTTTAAAAGATACGTGTTGAAGCAGTGTACTCTGTGCACTGACAAGACACCCACTAGTTTATTATTTCATGTATTCCTATGACACACACACACACTCACTGAGCACTTAAGCATTGTGGTGGAGAAGTACCTAGGCATCATTTCTAAAAATAGCATGAGGATGGGCTCAGAAACACTGGTGGAAAATTAGGGGAATTACAGCTTGTCCTGAGAATGACTCTGGTAAGAGGAGGCGGCCTTAGATTGTTCAGGAAAAACATTACGAGTACAAGTAAAGAGGTGGGGTTTAGGATGAAAGGAGAAAAAGTGAAGACTCAGCAGAAAATATGACACCGTTATGGTGGTAGGATGTAAGGAAAAAAGTGGAAACTCAGCAGAAATGTGACATCGTTACGATCAGAGCCAAGTGGGAAGGATTAAGAAAGAGACGACTCAGCAGAAAATATTCACAATAAAAACGAGTGCGCAAACAAAGAAATTTCAGTCTTGCTCCGGAGTTTGAGTCATTGAGTTGTGTTGTGTTTGTTGCCTGTGAGCACATTAAACTCAGTTGCATCTGATTCTACGTGTCTCCAGTGATTTTTAACCTCTGAGTATTTGAGTTTTTGATATCTAATAGAAAACAACGAAAGTCCGTTCGAGAAGAAAGGAACGAGGTCGCGAGCTTTCTGGCCCAGCTCTAGACCTTCAAATTTATGCTTCCACACATACTATTGGGACACACTACATCCGCCATCACATCGCTCCCTGAACTCCGACCCTCTTGCTCACTTCCGCTGCCGTCCGTAGCACCACATTTGAATATTTTGTTTTGTTGTACTTTGGAGATGCAGCAAATCTCCTCTCGTCGAGCTCACCAGAGTCGTGCATACCGTCGGAGGTGCCGGAGAGCTCTGTTGCTGTTATGTCGTAATGTATGTTGTTGTTTCTACTAAACTGACGTGTTCACGTAAACAGTCCCAAGCCTATTATTAGTGACCTGTCTATTGAACTAGTCACCAGTAGGCTTATTAACCCCCTTCACACACAGCTCTCTGTTGCTGGCAGATGTTTGTTGTTAAATATATTTACAGCTGTGCAGCTGCTGGCACTATATTCTGTCTGCACGTGAAGCAGCCTTACATTCACATTACTTTTATTTGTAGTGTAACATACTTGCACATTCTTACTACATTACTTAATACGTATTTGACTTTTAGTATTTATATATTTACTAGTCTATACTGCTCATACCTGGCCCATAGTGTATTCATATTTAGTCATATGCATTCATTATTTATACCACACTTACACCACTGCCTGTACTGGTAGAATCTTCTATATTGTAGTCATAGTTGAACCCTAACACTGATTATACTGTAATCACAATAAAGTTGAATGTTGTAACCGTGTTCTTGCAAAATATGGGGTGCCGTTTGTAAAGTGGCTCACGCTGAAAATAACATCGACATTTTGCCACATTTAGCTTTAAACAATGTTTAAAAAAAGTGTTGTGAATTTTTTAACGTCACGTTTTACCACATTTACAGCAATATTTGTTAACTTAGAAAATATATTAAATAGTTAAATCTAAACATTAAATGTGGCACCCAAATGTTAAATGTTAAATCTAAATATTAAATCTAAATGTTAAATTTAAATCTAAATGTTAAATCTAAATGTTCTGGGTGAAACTAAATATTTAGCTAATATGCAAATTCACACTGCCGGTCACCGGAAGTACCAAAATAAAAGCTTGAAATGGTCAGACTGTATTTATAGAATCAAATAACGAATTAAAACCAACTTATCGGGGGAAATGAACACTTGAACATACATTAGCGTGATAATAACTACCTAAAATAACAAGAAACATGTTTGGAGAAATTTTATTTGACGTGTACTTTGAGTTGTTAGTGTCCCTTGGGAGGGAATCGCCTTGTTGTTTACACATCTAACTAGCTCTCCGCCATGGGCTCCAATCGCGCCTCTTTTAAAGGGAATGAGGGGTGACACTCTGATTGGCTTATTTTTTTTATTATTAATTTTTTTTATTTAGCCTTTATTTATCCAGGAAATGTCCCATTGAGATACAAGATCTCTTCTTCCAGGGAGTCCTGGCCAAGACAGCACACATAAGTTCCATACATAAAACAATAGGACAACACACATAAGTTTCATACATAAAACAATAAAACATACATATACGATGAAAACATGAAATATAAAATATAAATGATACGCCCAAAACACACCCATGACTAATTCACAAAGTAAGTCCAACCCTTTTAGACTCTCCGCCATGGCGCACAGGCTGCATCCCAAGTCTCTTAATTGTATACTGCTAACAAAGAGCATGGATACCAAGAGGTGAACCTCCGTTGAATTTTTGCCAACAGCCACTAGGGGCGCTGTCGCCATTTTGGACTGTTGAACTTGGACTGTTGCGCCCAGACAACATTCAAGATGTCAAGGAGAGAGGAGAAAAAAAGTAAAAGAAAACAGTGTAGTGCAATTAACTGCAACAACTATCAGTGGAACACCCCGCACCTGACCTTCCACCGTTTCCAGAAGGATCCCGACAGGTAAGAACTCCTGAGGTGTAAGTTTTAAAGTGTTTTAATATCAATTTAATATGCCAGTTTTGGAGGGAAGGTAACACACACATAATTATAGATATATATATATATATACATACATACATACATACATACATACATATATATATATATATATATATATATATATATATATATATATATATATATATAATGTGTAAGCTGTCATTACCGTCTGCCCTGCATCTCTCTCTCTCTCTCTGTCTCATTGTGTCATACGGATTACTGTTAATTTATCATGTTGATCTGTTCTGTACGACGTCTGTATGTTGATATAACCCCCCCCCCCCACACACACACACACACACACACACACATCCAAACTGAATTGAACTGGACTGCATTCATACTCCTCATACTCCCCTCAACACTCTCACCTATCTGAACCAAATGACCAAATGAACTGAACTCTGAAACCTCTCTCTCACCTACACACACGCACGCACACATAATTTCCTTTTATTTTTTTTATGAGCTGAGTGAATAATATTTGTATTTGAATTTTGTGTTTTCCTGGGGTTGACTATTGAAGTTGAATTTGATTTCTGTTTATTGCACTGACATTATGAATTAAGACATTTTTGAGTTGTTTGATTCTGCTTGATTGAATTATGAATGAATATAACGACCCTTAATTAATCAACTGGATTTGTGGTGTTTCTGTGTTTCTGTTATTTTGTAGTGTAGAAGTAAGCAGTTGGGTTATTTTACTTGCATTTTACTCTTAACAAATTTGACAGGTGAGGGTTTAGTGTCCACCTGTCTGGCGGCCAACATTTTTTTAATGTTTCTACGCTACAACATACATATACATCCAGGAAATAATTCTATAGGTCATTCTTTGAATTTGCACAGGGATGAATTTACACAACAGCTACAAAACATCTTCACATAAAAAGCTGGACATCTGGGACACATTGTCCATCAACTGTGACAGTGTTTGTGCAAGAAGTCTTGTCAATGTAGTCCCTCAATCTTAATGGTATTACTGGAATTATAACATTTACTTCTTTTTTTTCAAATAAATTTATTTAAATTCTAATTAGTAATGTCCGTTATATCACTGAAAAAAATAACTATAACTAAACTAATAACTAAAATAATAAGATTTACTTAAAAAATCTATTTTAAGTATTTGCACGCAAATGCTTTAAGTAAAATTTAATGCTGCAATATCAAGTAACACTCACTTGCCAGTATCAAGTAAATTTTACTTACCACAAAACATAACAGTTGTGAAGATATTAAGTAAATGTTACTTAATTACATCTAAGTTTTAAGTTATATTTATTTAAACAAATTAAGTAAAGTCTACTTGTTTTTTCATAGGCAGGAACATAATTTTCCTCAAAATTTTAAGTAAATTTTATACATCTGTAGTATTTACTGTTATGAAGTAAATAAGTAGACTTTAATTATTTTCTTGTGCTTGACATTTTAATTTACTTGGTTGCATTAAATTATATTACTCACTAAAATTATGTAGTTGTTGCCAGTTTTCTTTTGATCAGTGTTATCAAATAAATGTAACCAATACTCGATACATTTAATATATACAGTGACCACAGTTATTAGAGCAAGAATTCAAGAGAAAAAACCGACTTATGCATGCTTTATAGACTTCCAAAAGGCTTTTGATTGGGTTAATAGAGATTTACTTTTCTTTAAACTAATCCAGTATGGTGTTGATGGAAAATTTTATAAAGCCATAAAGTCATTATATCAGGCTCCTATAGCGTGTGTCCAAGTGAATGACTCGACTACAGGTTGGTTCCCAACACCATACAGAGTGAAGCAGGGAGATGGACTATCTCCCACTCTTTTTGCCATATTTGTAAATGATTTAGCCCTAGAGATTAAAGACTCTGGACTAGGTGTAACTCTGGACGATGTTGTTTTGGGTTGTTTACTTTATGCGGATGATTTAATTCTTCTGGCAGAGTCAAGAGACACCTTACAGAAGATGTTGAATGTTGTTCATCTCTGGTGCTCTAAATGGAGGCTTGTGTTCAACCAGACTAAAACCCAGATTATGCACTTCAGAAAAAAGGGTACTGCAAGATCCCCACAGAACTTCTTACTGGATGATATGCCTTTGGAATTTACTGATTCTTATAGATACCTGGGCTTTACTTTGGATGAATTCATGTCTTATGATGTGGGGATTGGAATACTTGCAGACTCTGGGGGAAGAGCTGTAGGGTCAATAATTAGTAAAATGAAATTCTGTAAAGATATTGGTTACTCCACATTCTTGCAGCTTTATGAAGCTTGTGTATGTCCAATTCTCACTTATGCAGCTGGAGTATGGCTAAATAAGTAAATTCTATTCAGAACAGAGCTATGAGATGTTTCCTCAGGGTACATACATTTGCCCCCAGTCTTGCAATACAGGGAGATATGGGGTGGGAGCCTATGGAAATTAAACAAAAGGGAGAAATGATACGGCTGTGGAATTGCTTTATTAATATGCCAGAGAGTAGATTAACAAAAAGGGTTTTCAACTGGGATAAGGCTCACAGTCACCCCTGGACAAAGGAAATTCTTTGTATTTTTAGGGAGGCTGACCTTGCGTACATTTTTCATAACATGCTCTGTTGTAACGTCAATATGTTGAAACAAAAGTTAATTCTCCAGTATAAAGAGAAATGGTCAAATGACATATGGCTAAAGCCCAAGCTTAGATTATATATTCAAATGAAGCAGAGTTTTGGCCCTGAACCCTATGTTACTTCCTTTCTAACCAGAAGCCAGAGGTCACTGTGTGCTCAGCTGAGAGCTGGTATCCTAACCCTCGCTATTGAAGTGGGGTGGTTCACTGCGGTACCTGAAGACAATAGGATATGTAATGTCTGTGATCTGAAAGAGGTTGAAAATGAATTTCATTTTATGTTTTATTGTTCACAGTGTGAGGACTTAAGGGTTCCCTTGTTTGATGAAATGCAAAAACAAAAAGCTGATTTATTTTGGGCGGATGATGGTCAGAAGTTGGAGTGGTTATTTAAGACTGAGGTTTTTAAGACTGCTAATTTTATTTTCAAAGCCTGGAATAGAAGGCAATCCTTGCTCTTTAAGTGAGATATATCAATGGATTAGATTAGGGTTCACTGTCCTAATCATGAGGACTGTTGTGTTTACATTCTACTATTGTACATCTGTATTATTGTACATTTGTTTTGTATCTTGGTTGTTTCCAACTTGTATGTTTGATCATTGTTTCTGTTTTTGAGATAAAGTGTCTTATAAGCCCATAAGGGCTGGGCTTCTTTGAAGCATGACACTTAAATAAAGAAATCAAATCAAATAAAAAAAAATATATTTATCACATATATCACACAACTAAATTACAATACAAATAAACCGTTTAATTTTTAATAACATTTTAAACAGTTCAACAAACAAGTACTGTCAAAGTAAGTCCACTACTATTGTGGATTGAATCGCCCAATCTTTTATGGGGCAGCCATAAATTTAACATTGGCATGACTGGCATCAAAGAACAAACAGACAGTATTACACAGTATACACTGCAACCAGTATACACTATTTAGTATTAGGACACCTGTGCAATGTAATGCAATCAAATACAATAGCTCTGCCATACAATCTACTTTAACTAAGCCTTTTAAAACAAAAACATTTTCAGTTGTTGACATTGTCATAAAGGTGATAATTATATTTATTATTGAAATTGTAGTGGATGGTGCTGGTGTACTGGAGTGCATCATATTGACAAGTGTTCCTAATATTTTGGCCACCCCATTAACATACATAAGGGGGCAAAATATTAGGAACACTGTCAATATAATGCACTCCAGTAGACCAGCACCATCCACCACAACATCAGTAATAAATATACAGTCAAATTATCACCTTTATGACGATGTCAATAAAAACTGAACATGTAGATGCTTCATAAATGTAGAATTTATGGCAGAGCTGTTGTACTGGAAATAAATAATAAATAAATCATGCTACATCCTCAACAAGGGTCCATGCATGATGCTACATTTTTCTCCTCTAGGATGACAAAGTCATGACATGCATTTAGGAAAGCAACTTCACGTCAAGGTGTTTACTTTTGGGGACAGTTTAAATCCATCCAGCTCCAGCAAGAGTTTTTGAAAGACTTCAAAAGTGTAGCGCAAAGTGGGAGGGTATGCCAAGTTGAGGGCATAAATCAGTCCCATGAGCAGTGAGCAAGCTTTCACAGTACTGTTCCATCCTGGCAAAATCTCATGGCCTTCGACAAGGATGGATACATTGACTGGATCCTTATCAGCACCATGGACGAAGAGTATTTTCAGGATGTGGTGATTGACATCACTCCGGCTGTCCTCCTGCATACAATGTACAACAAAAAAGCAGAATTCTATTGAGAACCAAATAATAGAATTGCGTGATTCATTCAAAGTGACTTCATTATCAGGGAAGAATGAACACAGGAATATCTCTGTTCCTTTGTCTGCTTTCCTCTTAACTTGAACATTAAATAACATTAAATTCTTAACCCGTGTCATTAAAAATTATTTTAAAATTATTAAATCATGCTATACCAAGCAGTCTTTAAAAAGTTCCTCTTCTTTCTCGCCAAGGTACAGTATAAGGCTGCGGGTAACGGTTTCACGTCTCATCCCAATGCTCTGTTTCTGCCAACAGATTAAGAACATGAACATAACCATTATACATACACAATGAACTGTCAAGTGAAAACACAAGTGCATATGTTAGCTCTTGTGATTTAAGTGCATGGAGCCAGAGCGTGCAGGGGCATTGAATCTACCAAGTGTGAGGGTTGTGCTGTATACATGTATATGTGTGAGTGAGAGAAAAAGTGGGTCCGTCTCCTTATAAAAAATATGAACAAGCAAAGCAAGCACACCTGACTCAGTCTGTCCAGGAACGGCCTCATCTTGGTCCCCATGACACCTCCCTCGGCTTTCATCAGCGTAATAAGTTTTGGTGTGTAGTGGTCAAGTTTGTGCATGAAGTTTAGCTCCAGGGGAATTGTAGTTAATCTCCTGAATTCCACCTTGATGTGAATGGACAAAAGATTCACAAGTACATCAATAACTAGCCAAATAGTCTGATGCAAAATGAAGGGAGGGTAAATTCTGTTTAGGGCGTTTTCAACCCTGTAGATACTAATGGTGGACGCAAACGCAAACTGTTTCCGAAGTGGTGGCAGTCACTTGAGTTCAGCCGCACACGTGCATTCGGAAGGGGCGCATTGATTTACACAACCGTAGCTCGCCTCAGAGGCGGAAGCAGACAACCGGTGGAAAATAGGTCCTATAACTAGCGAAATAACTGTCTACTGTGACGGAAAAAAGTTGCTAACCCCAAATTAGTGCAGACTGGTGAAAATAGAGACACTTTATTATGAGTATCGATACTAAAACTGACATGTTTGGTATCGAAAGTATCGGTCTGCACAAGACCGCATGGCACAGCCATGCTAACGATGCTAGCCATGCTAACTAGCTGCTAGTCACCATCGCCCACCAGCGAAGTCTCTTTGTATCCGCACGCTGGTGCTCTCAAAGACCTCAGGTGCTTCAGTCAGTAAACGTGTGTTTTAAAAACTTATTCTGGGGGCGTTTTTATTTATACTTTTATTTCTCTCAAACAGTCATCGATATCTCTCCCTCACTCTCAATGCATAACAGTTAACATTAATTCACAGTTCTCTGGCCTGTTACTAGTTAACGTTACTTCAATGAAGTGTTGTCACAGTACCAAAATTGGGACCCACGGTACGACACCACTGAAAGTATCACGGTTCTGAGTAGTATCACAATACCACAGCGAAAATGAGGCAGATGTGCCTTTTGTCATTTATAAAAAGATGAATCACTTTTCTATAATACATCAATGATATTTCAATGGAATAAATTACTTATTGACTTATTCATACTTCAAAAACAGCATCAATAAGTGATTAACATAGGGGGGATCAAAATAAAATAAATAAATAAAATAAAAATCAACCAAAAATCAACCAGCCACCCTCCTCCCCTGAAAAGTAAAGTAAAGTGCGGTGAAGTTTGTGGACCGTTACAAAACAATTTTTTTTTCGCAAATGCGAGTAAAATGCTTGTACCGTAGAATCCTGTGGAAAACAAATCACTGTAGCATAAACAAATCTAGCCTACGAGTAAAAATAAATAAATAATAACTTCCACTGCTCAAAGATACTCAATAGCTCAGCTAATACCTACAAACCACTGCAGCGGCGCCGACGGCGCATGGAGACTCACCCTCTTGCGATTGGACTTTAACTTATCCCACAGTAGTGGTACCTGAGGTACCATAGTACTACGGTACTCCAACATTATGGTATCATATGTAACGTTACCGTCGTATTTTAGTACCGCGGTCTACCGTTGGTACCAGGCTACCTTGCAACACTACTTCAGTATCAAAATACACGCGGACCCATATATTATCACAAATTCAAAACAGAAAGGTAATTAAAGCTGCGAGCAGCAATGGGCGGGACCTCGGACCCTCGCTGTCGTCCTCCAGCTCACGTAGACAGTGCAAATTATTTGTAAGAGTCAAAATGTTGATAAAACAAGCAATGTCAATAGAACGCAAGGTCATTTTTGGCAATAGAGGGACTTTATATTACAGTACATTACAATATGTATTTAATTTTCAACCGATGTATTAACTAAAATGTACCTGTAATTTGTCAGGTATGGAAACAAAATGTCTTGTCCAAAACATCCACATTGAAATGAAATACACTGTCATGATTAAGTAATTATATAATGTTAACAGCAACATGGTGTCTGTCCTACTGTTAAGAATTGAAGTGTTCCCCATGTACTGTAAAAAACAAAGGTCTGAGGTGACAGTAATGAAAGTTGCAATAAAAAGTCCTCTATGCTGAAGTTTTAAAGTCACCACCACAACGTTATATGATCCATTTCAATGATGACATGCTTGCCCAGAGGCGAAATTTCGACGTAACTGCCTGTTCAATTCACATCAAGCGCGATACAATTTTGCAAACAGCCTAAATGATTTAGCTTCTAAAAATAAATAGCACCAAGGCAAAAGAGACACACACAAATGTGTGTGTGTGGGAGGAGGGAGAGAGGGAGGAGGAGGGAGAGAGGGAGGAGGGAGAGAAGGGAGGGAGAGGAGAAAGGGGGGAGGGAGAGAGAGAGGGGGGAGGGAGAGAGAGAGAGAGAGAGAGATGGGGGACAGGGAGGGAGAGAGAGAGAGATAGATAGAGAGAGAGAGAGAGAGAGAGAGAGATAGAGGGAGAGAGAGAGAGGGGAGAGAGAGAGAGAGAGAGAAAAAGAGAGAGAGACAGAGGGAGAGAGATAGAGGGAGAGAGGGGAGAGATGGGGACAGGGAGGGAGAGAGAGAGAGAGAGAGAGATAGAGGGAGAGAGGGGAGAGATAGAGAGAGAGAGAAAAAGAGAGAGAGACAGAGGGGAGAGATAGAGAGATAGAGAGAGAGAGAGAGAGAGAGATGGGGGACAGGGAGGGAGAGAGAGAGAGAGAGAGAGAGAGAGAGAGAGAAATGGGGGGACAGGGAGGGAGAGAGAGACAGTTTGCTGACATATTGACATATCTCACATTTACATACTTCCTGTTTGTGGCAGAGGGAGTTACAGATTGCACTAAGTATACATAATGTTGTATGCATCAAAAAGACAGCATTTAATTTTCCTGTCAATTACATCAAAAGAAAGGTGTTTGATGAGGCTACTGTGTTGTTGAATGTAACATTTCCTCAAAGATGTATATTCTTTCCTGATGTTTGTAACACTGTTACTGACTTGTACTTGAAATGAGGTGATTTACTGCAGCCCTCCAGGTCAGTCACTTGGGTTCAGAGACATAAAATTGATAAAATAAATGGAAATACTTTTAAGGTCATTTTTAAAGTAATTTAAAACCTCTTGACCAGTTGAAAGCTTGAGTGTACAACAAGTGAATGCAATCACTGTCAAACTCAATTTTAAAAATCTAAAGGTTTCTTATGAAGTGGTGTGACCTTTTGTGACCATATTTTGAAAGATGTAGACATTAGCCATGTGACCTAATTAAACTTTGACATGTGTGACAATCATACAAAACATCCATATTCATTTGAAATCATGTGACCTAGTGGAAGTGTACTTGATGTGTACCAGCTGTTGTGAAGATATAATTTTCTAAATGAGTCAAAAGAGATTGACCTGGAGATCTTGTATTTACATGTTTTTGCTATCAGGCATTTATTTAGGAAAATGTAGGAATGAGACACATGAGCTGGTCAGTTTGGTCAATGTTATCCTGTCTCACACACACACACACCCACACACACGCTTGTGTCTGTCAAAGTGAAGCTTTTGTTATGCTAATTAAGGACTGCATGTGGCTGACAGGCAGACAGAGTGAGAGCAGAATGGGTTGAAAATGTCTCGAACTAGTCCTTCCAGTTCCCAAACCGTGGGTCCTATCTTCAATCTGAAGGCATCACCAGATAGATAAACTTGTTCTGAACGCAGAAACATAAAGCTTTTATGTCTATGGACTCAAAAATGTGAACTTAGTCACAAGTTTACGATGTGTTGGCCCTCATCTTTTCTTACAGAGATCATCATGAGGATTTGTGTCCTGCACCTTAGAACGCTTCTCAAATCCAAACCATTTCAGTAATGACAAAGTCCTTCACAAGTAATGTTCACCAGGGTTAGAGCTGTAATGTGTGCAAGTCTGAAGCAGTTATGATAAATGGTGTAGCAGCAAATATTTTTGAGAGAGAAAATTTGTGAAAAACGTCATCTTACATTGAAAGGGCAATAGCTCACTTCCTGTTGGACTTAGGTCAGGGGTTGCAGCGCGACATGTGTAGGTCTTGATGAGACAAACGAGCCAGTGTTGGTTTGATTTTTCTACGGGATTCCTACCAGTCGCAGCAGACATTTTAGTGTGTCTAGGTGGCACAAAAAAAATCATCATGAGGTTTTGTAAGACATCACCTGGAAGATGCCATTAAATCCAAACCATTCGAGTAATGAAAAAGTTATACAGAATATTTGATAAGGACGCATTGATCAATAATGTGTGTGAGTTTGAACAATACAATACAATATGATAAACGGTGTAGGACAAGTTGATTTTTTAAGGAATTTCGTTCTTTTTAAGGAAAAGAGCATTTTTGAGGCGAAATCTTACTTTGAAAGGGAAATTAATTAACCAACTTAAGTTCTCGGTCAGTTACCGTAGTAACAGACTCTATGAACCTAACCTGGTCGGGACCAGGTTTTTCTCAATGAACCTCGAGTGTCTCTCTGTCTCTGCCCTCTTTCAGAGCCACACACTCCATTTGATTTCCTCATTCATTCAGTCAGCAGGCGAGTTTTGGCGTAGCCTAGTTCTGCCGTCTGTCATTTTAATAAATCGTTAAAAAAAATCAGTATATTAGAAGTCCATTAGGCGCAGTAGGTGGCGACTTTTTTCACTAACATGGCATGTCCTTTTGATAACGATCCCGTGGATGAAGGTGCAGCATTACTGCGCAGAGAATTAAATATTCGTCAGGAGATGGTTATCAGACCGCGCATAGATGTTTTAGCATTTCCACACAATTATCTTTTTGAGCGGTACCGTTTCACGTCACAGTCCATCATCTACATACACAACCTAATCCGTCCTTACATTTGCAACATTACCAATCGTAGTCATGCTCTCACATCCCAGCAGATATTGTGTGTTGCACTGCGTTTCTTTGCAAATGGAAGTTTTTTGTACACTGTCGGAGATGCTGAGCACTTGAGTAAGGCAACTGTGTGCAGGGCGGTCAGAAAAGTGTGCTCGTTTTACGGGCATCTGCCTTCTTTCTGTTGGCTGAGTAGAAGTCTGTGTTAGTTTAAATAGGCTTAATTATTTAACAGAACATGATATAGATGAGAAGACATTTATGTGTGTGAAAACAGCATTATGTTGGGGATAAAACAACTGCACAGTCAAACAGCCACTTAATATTTACTTTACAATGTAAAACATGATCAGAATGAGGTTCCCCCATGAGATTATGCCGAGGTCTTACCTGTTTGAACAATGTTTTTATATTTCATCCTAAACTGCTGCCAAGTGCGCTTCTCACCCGCGGGATTGCACCTAAATGAAATAAATTAATAGGCTACCATTCAAGCAGTTTTCCCCTGTAATATTATTGTGATTGCAAAGGACAACATTTAAACTTACGCATTGACCCGAGCAGCAATGTTCTCCCACGCCGTCTCCCTCTCTTTTGCAGCTGCAGCGGTGTTGCACTTCCTTTTGAAAACGTGTGCAAACTCGCCGTATGAGCGCATTAAGATTTCTAATTCTAGTGGGGTGAAAAACGCTGCCCTCCTCTTCCCCGTTGCCATGGTGACTCGTCGAATCGGGGCTCCATTGATGCTGGCTTTTTATAGTTGTGGTGCATTTTAAACTGTGGGTGCCGTTTGTCAATTTACATCCATGTGGACAGATAAGTAAACTGTGCGCAGATTTGCAAAACTGTACCCACGGTACAGTTTATTTATTTTTCTCCTCCCTGAGCTTCAGGACAATGACCACAAGAGGGAGTTAAACCACCTTTTAACATTATTTAACATTAGAAAACAGATGGGATATCAAATATAGACTGATGTACCAAGTACATTATATACACAGTAAACCTCTGGTAATTAAAATTTGCACACACAAATAAATATCATCCTGAATTCACAAATTCTTTATTTATTAGTGCTGTTTATGCACTCATCTAACTTTTATCTTTTAGTTACAGGACTGATGTTTTCCTAACTAAAAAAACACATTACCCTGCTCTGCCTCTGATTGGCTAGTACTCGCTGGTATCAGGGTCAGAGCCAATTAGAAGCAGGATGCGGGTGGGAAAAAACTCTGCTGTCTCTAGATGTGTTCGAAATCACTCCCTATCACAGATATAGCGCACTATATAGTGTGTTCGCCATTTTGTAGTGTTGTTCGAATTCTCCGCGGTTAATTTCATTCACTGGCTGCATCCCAAGTCTCTTATTTTATACTGCTAACTCCTAACTCCTGACTTGAACCGGAAGTCGTTCAAGGTCTGCCATCTTTAAGGCGGTCTCATGTCTCTTATTCCTGCCAGTAAGGAGTTAGCGTTAGCGTTAGGCGTTAGGAGGGATCTGTTAGGTGCGATGAGTAAGGTAACACGAGAGGTTCCTAACAGGAAGTATTTTTCAGCTTGAGGCCTTGACGTATAAATACCCGCCCCCTACGTCTAAATACTCGCCCCCTACATCTGGCTCATTTGAACGAGATGGCGGAGAAACAGCACAAGTGTACCCGTTACATGCATTCTTTGCAGTGAAACGCTGTAATTCACATGCCTACGTGACTACAACGAGTAACATTAATGATATTTCCTGCAAGACTGTCATGTTGTAATTAAGTTTATTTCATTCACAACCCGTTGCGGTGTTCAGCGGACTGTCAGTGATGTGTGGCTGTTAAATGTGCAGCTGCTCATGTCCAGAACCACACGTGTTGATATAACACCATGCACGCACACACAAACACGCACACACACACACACACACACACATTTACCCATCATTAATTGTCCTGCATGTCATGTGAGTGGAATAATGTTTAATAGGCTGTAGGTAATATTAATTATTAATATTAATATTAATTAATATTATTACTTTCATTAATGTTGTTGTAAGCTACTGTTATTACCGTCTGTCCTGCATCTCTCTCTCTCTCTCTTTGTGTGTCTCTCTCTGTCTCATTGTGTCATGCGGATTACTGTTAATTTATTATGCTGATCTGTTCTGTACGACATCTATTGCACGTCTGTCCGTCCTGGAAGAGGGATCCCTCCTCAGTTGCTCTTCCTGAGGTTTCTACCGTTTTTTTCCCCGTTAAAGGGTTTTTTGGGGAGTTTTTCCTGATCAGCTGTGAGGGTCATAAGGACAGAGGAATGTCGTATGCTGTAAAGCCCTGTGAGGCAAATTGTGATTTGTGATATTGGGCTTTATAAATAAAATTGAATTGACTGAGGTAGACTGACAGGTCTGATATGTCTTATTCACTCAGCAGCTGACTTGTTGAATGATGGCGAGTAGATTTAATAATAGTGATAATAATAATGATGATGATAATAATAATAATGATAATGATGCTCATCACAGTGACAGTGGCAGGGCTACAGACCATTCTTTAACGTCTTCCGCAAATGACTCAATAACAATAGTAATACATGCAAAAGTGTGTGACCAAAGTCATGATGGCGGGGGGGGGGGGGGGGGGGGGGGGGGGTTACGGCTTTGATCAGCGAATATAATGGGACTTGGGGTGTACGCCAAACGCTGGCTCCGTTACGCAGCAGATCCAGCTGTGGTGCGGTCACCAGAATAGGACGTCGCTTTATGTGACGCTTCAGAGTAAGGCTGTCTCATGTCTCTTATCAGCAATCCTCGCTCCTCACTCACAAATACCCACAATGCACAGCAAATGTGAGTGAACAAACGATGTACCCTACATTTTACTCCCGTATACCACAATGCAATGCAGGGAGAAGAAGAACAACAACCACAAAGAGAAAAGAAACGAATAGGATGCTAGCCGGTAACGTTAGCTCACGAGCTAACAATAGCCACTTAGTTCGCACGAGCCAGGTAGCTTGTAGCTCGTGCACTATTGTGGGCTATTACAGCTCACAATGCAGACACACAACTGCTGACAAAAGCTGACAAAACCAAACGTCCACACCATTGGCATTTCAACAATTTATTGACAAAAAGTACAACCACCATACAGTTCAATCATCCTCAAAGTGCCCGGTTTGTTTACATGATGCTCGGCGCGTCCACTTGCGTCACAGGAGTATGCGGCGCAGCTACTGACGCAACGACGTTCAGAAAATTTCAGTTAGTGTCCGAAATCTCGTTCAGTCATTCCCCATGTAGTGCACTATATAGTAAACACCAAATAGGGAATAGTGAGTGAGTGAGTGAGTGAGTGAGTGGACGGTTTCGAACACAGCTTCTGTGTGTATGGGGAAAGGGGAGGGACAGAGGAAACAGGCAAGACAAACTATCCTACATTTAAATAACATATCGAAAATATCTGCTTGACAACTCATTATGGAGCTGGGAACAAGCCCAAATAAGCAACTACTCTTTAGAAACAAGCCCAAAAAAACCGCGACCCACGACTACCAATATTTGTAAGCGACTTTACAGAAAAACAAGCCCAAAGTCGCTTATAATAAGCGGACTTGGCAACACTGCTTTCTTCTAACCGTCCTGTTGTGTATTTTGGCAGAGAGTACTGTGCACATGCGTCGTGCATGCGCGTCAAAACATGCCTGCGCGGATTCTATACTTTCAGAGTAAAGTTTATGTAGTATTTCTAGGTTTATGTACATACAACTACTACAAAAATAAAACTTATTCTGTCCCCATAATTCATGTATTACATTAATAAAATGTTTAATTTTACCTAAGAAACTCTAGTTCTCACTGAATCTTAAAAATACAAGGTAGAAATTATGACAGTTACTCTAATAGAGTTTACTGCACCAACAAGTCATTTTTTCAGTGTAGTCTGTCTGTGGATGAGTAACAATAGTAAATGAAATGTACTTCCTTCTGCTAACTTTCTGTATACTGTACTTGGAGTTGTAGGCATTTGGCTGTCTGAGGAGACTGTGAAGGCTCACCTACCAGATGTTTCTCAGAACTACTCTGATACTCAAGTGGTGCTGCTGCACCAAACTCTCTCCTACTCTAGAGTGAGGTATACCTGCAAATCCCACAGCACCTTTAAAGAGCTGACTGGTATGCCCCCTCATGGCACAAGAGCCTTTCTGATTATTTATGGCATAATGATAGTGTAAGGGAGTGAGTTTATGTTCACCAGCAGAGGGCGGTTTCGGTCCTTTTTGGCCCACTGTAGGTTTTTTTTTTTTTTTTTTTTGTGATACAACTACATTCCATTCAATATTTACATGTTTATTGCAATTTCTTTCTTTTTTCCCCACCCATACATAATATATATATACACCCAGTGAACTGTTTTCATCTTTGTCCAGATACATGCATACATTCTTATCTTATCTGCACCTCTGTATGCTTACAGTCATGAGAATAAAAATGTGCACATATGTATACACATTCAGATTTAATACAAAGATGTGAAGCAAAACCAAGGCACAAACGAATAAAAAAAAAAAACAGCCACCAAACCGTGTGTGTGTGTGTGTGTGTGTGTGTGTTCCTGTGTGAATGTGAATCTACTTCTCCACAAACCGTTCACAATACAATGATCATGTCTGTCTTATTCATAAAATTCATTATTTAATTCATTTGATTCATTAATGGCCTCATAGCTCGTCCACTTAATCCATCGTCTTCTGTGCTCGGATTCTTCATTTCTATCTGTATAACTTACCCTCTCCATTTCATAAATCTCTCTTATAGTTAACATTTTTTAATTGATGGACTTCCAGATTTTAGCCACATCCTTGTGATCTGTTTCATAGCTGCAGTTCTCAGAATTCTATAGAGATACTGATCTCTTTCCTGCGACAGCTCAGGTGAAGATTTTCCTAGAATAATATGCATAGGATTAATTGCTTTTTTTATTTGAAATATGCTCCTGATAGTTGTTATAACTGAGTGCCAAAATATTTTTAATACAGGACAGAAAAAGAAAATATGTGAGTGGTTTGCCTTTGTCTCCCCGCACTTTCTCCAACAATTCGACGTCACAGATGTGTTAATTTTGGAATGTACCTCTGGTGTAATAAAAAATCTTGAATATAGTTTCCATGAAAATTCTTTCCAATACTTAGAGTTTGTTGTTTTGTGAATCTCTCTGCACATTTGCTTCCATTCTTCTTTGTTAACCTGCTGTCCTAGTTCAGACGTCCATTTTTGTTGAGTATTAGTTTCCGCGTCCATACTATTCTCCAGAATTTTGTATATTTTTGACAGCGAGTTTTTTATTTCCTTATTATGACTTTTGCTTAGAAAGGTAATTAAAGGGTGCATTTCTTTTGCACTTTGATTTCTTAAACATTTTGTAAGGTATGTCCTTGTTTGCAAATATTTCTAAAAATTACTTTGTGCCAGATTGTATTTAGAAACTAATGACTGAAATGAGCTTATGATATTGTTGGTCATCATATGTAAATATGTTTTCAATCCTTTTGATGCCCATACTGTACTTTCAAAATGTTATCTGTTCTGTTTTGGGATCCCATGCCATTTCCCGCAAGTATACTAAATCATCATTTATTTTATGAGTTTTGCGTATCTTTTTCCAGCTTTTGTCATGATCCTGTTTTCAGTTAGTTAAGTTACCCATTTTGTGTTCATGTTTTGTGTCTTGTCCTGTACTTCCTGTTTTATTTTGAAGATTCACCTGTCTCTCCTTGTCTCCGTAGGTTTTACTTCCTGTCTGGTGCTGTCACACCTGTTTCCTGATTGTTCCTCCCCAGCTGTGTCTCATCACCCCCTATCACCTCATGTATTTAATCCTCATGTCTTCCCCTTGTCTTGTTGCCAGTTCGTCGTACGTTACAGTCTTCGTCCCAGCACTCTTTCTTGTCTCGTCTTGCCGGTAATCAGAGTTTTGTCATTGATCTAGCTTTTGCCTCACGATTTGGATACCTTAGCCTGTCTTGTTTGATTCTCTGTGTACCGAACCCTGCCTGTCTTTTGTAATAAACCTTGCTTTTGTCAAACTGGGGAAGAATTGAGCCTTTGTGTCCCTTCTGTGCCACGTTTATGATAGCTTTTTAGTGTGTTATCAAGCCATCTGTTTAGTCCTTTGATTTGTGAGTAATCCTTTTTTCTATATAAGGTAATGATTTTATAGATATTGGTATGGACTCATTTTTATGAGAGATGTGTTCTGCTGGGGGGAAACTTGTTTCAATTGAAGTTTTCCTAAATACATTTCCATTTCTGTCTTTTCTTTTATTTCAGACTCATCCTTATATAAATTCTCATAATATTTTGCAAAAGTCTCTGCTATGTCCTCCTTATCGGTTATAATTTTACCGATATCGTCTTTTAATCTAGTAATATAGGATTTACAGGTTTGCTTTTTCAGTTTATATGCCAGGGCCTTAATTGAATTTGGTCCATCATAATGTTTTTGTTTAGTAAATATGAGTTGTCTCTCTATTTCCTCTGTCATTAATTTATCCAGTTCTAAGCGTTTCTTTTTTAGTTGTGTGTTGATGCTGGTATGAGGGTTAAGTTTATGCTTGTCCACCAGGAGTCTAATTTGTAATTCCAGTTCCTTCTTAACTTACTCCTGTTGTCTTTTCTTTTCACATGCATGAGCTATTATTGCCCCCCTTAATACAGCTTTTGCCCCTTCCCATAAAGTTATCTCATTTACGTCCCCGGTATAATTTAATTCAAAGTATTCATGCATTTTTTAATTTTTTCTTTAAACTTCAAATCCTGCAAAAAGAGTTTTGAGTTTAATTTTACCTTTTAAGGTAACTGTCGCATGATCTGATAAAGTCATCGTTCCGATAACACATTCACTAATCAATGAAATGTCTTTTTTAAACATAAAGAAATAATCCAATCGACTATAAGTAGAATGTCTGCCAGAGAAATATGTATAATCTTTAGTTGCTGTATGTAATGTTCTCCATATGTCCATTAGTCCTATTTCTGCACGTTTTTCTCAGTAATGTAGCTGTCTTTTCAGCCCTATGTGCTCCCCCTGTTGAGTCCATCTTAGGGCTAAGGACCAGGTTAAAATCCCCACCAATAATAATTACTCCTTTACCTTGTGTCATTATTAAATCTGTCATTTCAGTTATGAACTCAGGCCTTTCATCTGGGGGATAATAAACATTCATTAGGGATATTTCAGTTGTGTCTATTTTCCCCACCACCAAAACATATCTTCCCTCTCTGTCCTGTACACATTTTGCCTTTTCAAAAGGAATGTGGGCTTTTATAATTGTAGCCACCCCCCTTCTTGCTGAGCTGTATGAGGATGAAAACACCTGTCCATTTGTTATTTTACTTAACGTTTTATGCTCTTCCTGTGTCAGATGAGTCTCTTGCAGAAACAGTATATCTCCACTTTCTTTCTTCAATTGTTGAAATATTTTTTTCTTCTTAATACAGTTATTGAGGCCATTAAAATTTAAAGAAATTACATTCAAGTTACTCATAAGGCAATTATCGATTGTATACGCATGATCTTAAGAAAATTACTTCCTATCCACCTTATTTTCAAACACGGAAGTAAATAGTGATCAACTTCCATGTTTTTGTGCGTGACTTCCGGTCAGCCGCTTTCCCTCATGCTTTCCCTTACTGGAGCTAACGGTGCAAGCTATTTTTTTTCAATTTTCAATTGTTTATGTTAGTCAGTCAGTTAGTTAGTTAGTCTGTGAATTTTATATAGATAACTGTGCCCACGTTTCTGTTATAAGGGAAATTTATTCCCTCTAAACGCCAATAAATCGCACGTCAATCATAAACTATGAACCAAAAAAGCACAATCTATCCCGAGTGAGACAAACTGCTTGATTCCCGTCTCCAGTGTTCCAGCAGAGAACCTGCAGAACCGAATCAGCGAAAAAACACACCGGGCTACACAGCCTCTCTACCTGAGCAGCTGAAGCTGCGGCTCACACCCTCGACACACAGACACACAGACGGTGCTTCTGCATGCCAGCCACACGTGTGCGCAACTGTGAGAAATAAATATGTGAGGTGTACGCTGCTTTTCTATCTTTTTTTCCCTTTTCTTTCTTTCTTTCTGTCAGCGACATACACTCCTAACACAGGACGGGTTGTTTTTATTGACTGAGTTGATCATTAAGCCATAGTGATGCGCGGATCGGCTCTGATAGCACCTGAATCAGCATGTACGCATCAACCATCCAGCCGTTACAACATGATTGAGCTAGCAAAGCAGTTTTGTGTTGCTATGTGTGGTATTTATTCAGTTTTGGGAAATCACGATGTCTAGAAAGCATCAGTGGCTGCAGCTGACAGGGACAGCTAACGTTAACACTAGCAGCAAAGCTAACATCAGGACGTCATCTGTTAAAAGCCTCCCGTTGTCGGATACGACATGAAACTACTCCAATTAGCTCAATCATGTTGTAACTAAGACATCTGCTGGAAAAAAATATTTTTTTCATGGACCGTTTATTGAGTTATTACAGACACCGCTAACGGCTAACGGCTAACGACTAACAGCTAACGGTTAGCCCAGCTAATCTACGATAACCATGTTATTAATTACAACAAGTGCACACAGAAATAGTAATGTTTGTTCAATCATTGTGTTTATAGACTTTACAAACATCAGATTAGTCTAAACGGTGATATAGTGACGTGAAAAATGTGATATATACATATATATAGCTAAACTCAAGGTAAACTCAAGGTAAACAACAAGGCGATTCCCATTTGCACAGTGGTCAAGAGTGCTGGACCGGAAGTGTCGCACAAAAAAACGGAAGCGTGCTGCCCTCTGTTTCGCCTCCGTGTTTCCGTGAAAAATAAGGTGAATATCATTCCATGAGGATCTTTGTATTGTACTATATATCGAACTGTGGAGTGTAGATAAAATGTAAATCACACAAAGGGGAGTGCAGCTAAATCAACCCAAATTAATAACATAATAAAACCAAAACATGACTTCCTGATATGCTACGTTCCTACTTGGGTAGCTTACTCTACTTGTCCATGCTCTCTTCATTGCATGGCAAAATGTGCATTCTACTATAAAGAAAGAACACCGTATCTTTACCAAAACCAAAATTTCGCAGTATACGTCAGCTCTTCCTATTCACCGATAGCCCCTCCCCCTTTTTTGTTTCAAAACTTTTTTTTTTTCCTGTTTTGTATGCTGCAGCACTTGAAGCAAAGAAAAAAAAGAGATTTCATAAATTGATTAGTAAATAGATAATATTTTTCTTATGAAAAGAAAGTAAAAAGGTCTAAGCAAACTGAAATGTTCTCTTTAAAAAAAAAGAGAGACACATATCTATATTTAATCATATGTCAACATACATTTGAAGTTTTGCCCCAGTTTATTTATTTATTTATTTTTAATCGAGTCCCCCTCCCCTCCTCCCTCCCCACACCCCCATCCGAAACACTCTCTCACCTTATTTCAACAAACGGAAAAATCCTAAATTCATTATAGCCCCATCATGTGAACATACACACAGAGCTTTGTAAGCCAATAATATGCCTAAATTTCGGAAGTTTCTGAAATTCATGCCTCAGTGGGAAAGGCCTCTTTTACAATGTAACGTTAATCTCGGTTACTTAATTACACTTCTGCATATTCAGATCCTTCTTTTTATTATTTATTTATTTATTTATTATATAATTCCTGGGGCTTATGAATGCACTCACTTGCATGTTCACATGAAAAAACAAAAAAAAAACAAAAAAAAAAGAGGGGGGTAAGTTAGGCCATTGCTACTTTTTTTTCCTTTTTTTTCCCCCTCTCTCACCCTCTCTACATATAAGAGAACATCTAACTCTCACATACTCCACCTCTCGTCCCACTCCTACCCCGCCACCATACCCCTCACTCCCCACACACCTACCCCCCCTCATCACCCATTCCACCCTGATCTATAGATTCGGTCAGAACATCTCACAGTCAGTCACCTCAAACGGCCCGTCCCCACCCCCTGGAGGAGAGAGAGAGAGGGTAATAGGGAGAAAGAGAAGGAGAGAGAGACACAGATGTATTTCTACGTTTCACATGTTTGTCAATGTCATGATTTAAACTAAACTTTGAAATGATACGATTCCTAGGGAATGTCACTCACGTCTCTGGGCCAGATTGTCCAACCTGTAGCCTGGTTATTAGTGTCCATATTACAGTGGCCCACTGTAGTTTGAGCCTTTTTGACCCTCTGCAGCCACCGCAGTTCAGTTTGTTTTGTGTCTTGTAGAAGCAAAAGTCAAGGTCTAGAGCTGGGCCAGAAAGCTCCCGACCTCGTTCCTTTCTTTTCTAACGGACTTTCGTTGTTTTCTATTAGATATCAAAAACTCATATACTCAGAGGTAAAAAAAAAATCACTGGAGACACGTAGAATCAGATGCAACTGAGTTTAATGTGCTCGCAGGCAACAAATACATCACAACTCAATGAGTCAAGCTCCAGAGCAGGACTGGAATTTCTTTGTCTGCGCACTCGTTTTTATTGTGAAGATTTCTGCTGAGTCATCTTTTTCCTTAACCCTTCCCACTTGGCGCTGATCATAACGGTATCACATTTCTGCTGAGTTTCCACTTTTTCTTTTAGCCCACCATAACGGTGTCACATTTCTCCGTTCTCCCCCTGATGGCCGCCTCTTTACTTGCACTCGTACATAATAGTATCCCCGCTCTCTTTTTCTCCTTTGGAGCCAATTTCACTGTGTAATGCTTTTCTGGGCAGTCTAAAGGCCCATTTATGCTCAACGTTAAATACGGATCCGGATACGGACGGAGCCTTCTGTCCGTGCTCCACGTTCATTTCGTCCGTATTTCTGCACGTTTCCATGAAGCTTACGGATACGGGCCAAACGGAGCAGTACCACCGGAAACCGTGGGGGCAGTGTTGCTGATACGTAGCCGATACGTAGCTCTAGTGAGACACGAAGAAGAAATAACAATTCAGTTTCTCTCATCAGCAGTACTAGAGAAAAGAATTCTCCATCCTCCAGTCACGATGTATTTAACGGCCTCACCGACCACCGGCTCCTACAACGCTGCCTCTTTTTTTGTCTTTTATGCAAGAGGTACATTATCAATATCTCCTCCAGAGTCGCCATGTTTGTTTTTGAGTTTGTTGTTGTCATAAACTTTTGACGCTGGGCTGCCTCCTGGTGGATATATTGGTTAACATCCATGCCAACGTAAAGGGCGCATGTAAGTATGTTCCACATTCCGTCGTGGTCATTCCCTGGCCTGGGATCTCAAACGGGGGCTGGTCATCTGACATGGCACGTTGTGAGTTGTCAGCGGGGTTGAAGGGGTTGATGGGAGTCCACTTTGGGATGTTCATCAATGGCGGCTGCAACAGATTATCAAGAGAATAGTCAATAAAACAAGTTGAAATATTACTCCTATAGTCTGTAAGATTTTTCCAACAGAGAACTTTTCTAACCAGTCAAGAATTGATGAGGTTTTGTTCCAACTGTAGTGTTGTACTTGTTGGTCTCTTAGTCTACGTATGTTTTCTAAAGCTTGAGTCAAGTTGCCATCTTCACCTGTATTCATGGGGATGGCTGTACAGCGCTCTTCCCCTATTACATCACAGACACCTTGGTCTGGGGCTAACGTTGTTTTGATGACATGTCTGTTCTGCACAGTCATTAGGGATGTAGCATGCAACTGTTCACTCACACCTTCCAGTGCTGCTATAGACCAATTTATGAACCTCTGTTGATTGTACCACAAATAGTTCACCCAGCGACTATTATGTGCTATGTATTGGTCGTTCATTATGGTCCCTACAAATGGCATAGCACCTAATCCTCTACCTGTCCCTATCCAGTCATCTCCTATGGCCTGATGTTCTGACGGGATCCCTTCTGGCACGTGGTCCCATGTGATGTATATTTTCTCATCCTCTGGCCAGGGTTTTGGACCCCCAGTTGATCTGCGTACCCTTTGGCCCGTCATCAGCCAAACTTATTATAGTGATTGGTCCTGTCAGCATGACTGGCGCACCAATTCCAGTCCAATTGGCTGACAACATTGCTTTTACCTGTCTATCTTCCTCGCACATCCAAAATATATCTGCTAGGGGATCCGTACCTTTGCTAAGGTCATAAATCCAAATCCATGTGGCGTGAGTGAGATTGCGCCCCATGACGTATGAGGTTTTAGCTGTGCCGCTTACCACCTGGTGACACTGAATCTTAGCTTTTTCTACGGTTCAACACACTTTTGCGATCCAAGTCTGATTAGTTTGCTTCTGGGTGGCACTTTCCCACCGGCACTGGATCAATTGTTCCGCCTCGAGTGTGTTGTTGCTGCTAGTGGAATAGCCAATGTAGCCACTGGTAAAACATATTAGATCTCCACGTGGTAGTTCTAATTAGTTCGGTGTCTCGTGCTGGCGCGTTTCTGGTTCTCCTGCGGGGTTCTGATTTTAGTTCAAGCCATTGCTGAGCCAGTTTTACAGGTACTGTGTGCCCGGTGTCTATGTTGGCACAACCTTCATTGTCACACCAGACTCTTGCTGTCACCATCCCCTCTGCTCTACATTGTGGTCCTATAGACCGGCCATGCAACCTAATATTTCCTGGACCTTCCACCAACACATCATCATAAGCGTTCGACTTATAGTAGGTCAGCTGCACTATTTCTCCGCTAGGCATCTGTCCTTGTTGTACAGCCATGGATCCTAGTGTGAATAAACAATGGTCAATCTGCCCCTGATCCTGATCGCTCTGTTCTGCTCCCTCACTTGGCTTCACCCCTGTCATGATAAGCAGTAATGTTAGTAGCGCTGTCGCTATTATCCCTGCCTGAATTCCTCCTCCTATACTGGTCTGGCTTCCTACATCTGAACTTCTCTGGCTGTGTGGCCTGCTGGTCTGCTGTTCCCTGTTCTGAGCCTGCATCTCCTGTGTCTGCACTCTCTTAGCTCTCTGCTGTGCCTGCTTCTGAGGTGCGGCCTTCTTCTTCTTCTTCTTCTTCTTCTTCTTCTGCAGCTTCCTCAATTTCCTCTGTTCTTGCTGTCCCTGCGCCCTCATTATCATCCCTGCGGCTGTCAGGTGTCGACTAATGAGACTCATCGTTAGCCACTGTGGAGGAGGTGCTCCCCTCCGTGGTGCTCTCTGGTGATACCCTCCCTGGCAGTGACCCACTGCTGTCACTCTGGGCCCTGCTCCGATTCCGCCTGCCCGCCAAGCGTGATGATCGCCTTGTCCCTTGCTCCTGCGGGAAGGCATCACTGAAGGTCCTCTGGGATCTCGACTTGTATGTCCTCTGTGGCCCCTTTCACCTGCTGGAAGATGGCCCTGTGGATATGGGTTAGACTTCGTAAATAGTCAAACATTTCATTTTGCAGTTGCTCCAATGGGGGCCCTTCGTAGGGACCCCTCAAATATGGTATTGGCATGGGTCGACCCGTAAGCATTTCATGCGGTGTTAGATGCGTGATTCTGCTGGCTTGTGAGCACATTGACATTAGTGCAAGTGGTAAAGCATCCACCCAGTTACGCTTGTCCCCGCTATCTGCTACTATTTTTGCTATTTTTGTTTTCAGAATCCCATTTGCTCTTTCTACTGCCTCCTGTGATTGAGAGTGGTAGACATAGCCAAACTTTTGTTTGATGCCTAGTTGCTTCAATGTTTCTTGTATTACAGTAGATACAAAGTGTTTTCCGTTATCCGATGATATGGTGTCCGGCATCCCAAATCTCGGGAAGACTTCTCTGTTCTGTGATCTGATCGGGCTGTGGCTGTTGCTTCTACCCATCGGCTGTATCTGCATATGACTACCAAGACGTATCTCATTCCTCTTACTCTGGACTGTGCTCCCATGTCTATGTAGTCTAACATGAGGTGTCTAAAAGGACCGTCTGGAGGTGGTATATGCGCCAGTGGGGCTGTGAAAACTTTCCTGATGTTGTACCTTGCGCAAGTTTCGCATTCGCTTAGTACTCTATCTACAGTCGCTGCCATGAATGGTGACCACCATGTTGCTTGCAATTTCCATAGGATCTCCCCCCTTGCGCAATGGTCATACCATGCGCCCAAATTATCGCATGTCGCAGCAACAGGGTCGGTAGTACAAAATTGCCGTGACTATCTTGCCAGAGACCATTTGTTGGTCCCTGTACTTGTGTTCTGATGGCGCCATGCTTGATCCACAGTCGTTTTTCAGCCTCACTTATTCTGTTTTGTGCAGCTACAAGAGAAGGCATGGTAGTGAGGAGTTCACAGTCTTGTATGGTTAAATATGGGTACCATTACTGCACCTATTGCTGCCTGTTTGGCTGCTACATCAGCTAGGTTATTACCTTTGACTATCAACGAATCAGTCTTTTGGTGAGCTGGACATTTAATTATGGCTAGGGTTTTGGGGAGGAGCATAGCCTCCAACATGTCTCCCCAGGTGGCCTCCCCATGTGTGACTGGGGTGCCGTCTGCTCTGCGAAAACCTCTCTGTTTCCAAATGTTTGCGTGGATGTGGCACACTCCATATGCATATGCTGAATCTGTATATACATTCAGTGACTTTCCCTTTGCTTCTCTACATGCTGCTGTTAGAGCTTTTATCTCTGCAAGCTGGGCGGAGCAGGGCTGAGCAAGTTTACATGATCGTATAGTCACAAAATCCTGATCGTTATTGAGCTGTACAATTCCATAGCCTACATGACTGCCTGTGGCGTCCCGAAAGCAGGGGCCATCAACAAACAATGTGAGGTCAGCTGAAATGGGCTGACTGTGCAAATCTTCTCGAGCGCGCATAAATTTGTCTGTGTCATGAAGACAGTCGTGGTGTACCTTCTGTGGGTAGAACCATTTTGGTGGCCGGATTAATGATGGTACAACGTTGAATGTCGAGCTCAGGAGCGGACAGGATGACCTCATATCCTGTGCGTCTGGCCTGTGTCAAAACAAATCTGGGACTTGTCAGCAGGGCATGAAGCTGGTGAGAGGTGTACAAAGTTAGAGGATGTCCCATTGTTAACGAGGATGCTTTTTGAAATGCAAAGACAGCTGCGGCTAGCCCCTGATAACAGGGAGGCAAACCGGCCTCTATGTTATCGAGCTTAGTGCTGTAATATGCTAGTGGTTGTTTACCTGTGGGTGTGTCTTGCATCAGGATGGCACACGCAAACCCAGATTTCTCTGCTACGTAGAGATGAAAAGGCTTGGAGTAGTTAGGAGTGCCTAACGCTGGAGCAGACTGCATGTCTATTTTTAAGGCTTGGAACGCACCTTCTGCTTCCTCCGTCCAGGACAGCTGTGTTGTGTTGTTGGTCTGTCCTGCTGCTCTTAGTAAAGCTCTGAGCGGAGCAGTTTTTATAGCATAGTCACAAATCCATGGCCGACTGTATCCTGTCATGCCGAGAAAAGACAGCATTTGGCCCACCGTCTCCGGCTGAGGAGCCTTACTTACTGCCTCTAATTGAGATGGGGCAATGCACTTTTTATCCCTACTCAACTGTCTGCCCAAGTACTCTACAGACTGCTGGCAGAACTGCAATTTGTCTTTACTGACCTTGTGCCCCCCCCTCTGCTAATGCTGTGAGCACTGCAATGGAATCTTTTTGACATTGTTCTTTTGAAGAGCTACAGACAAGCAAATCATCTGCATATTGTAGTACAGTGCTTGGCACGTTCAAATTAGCTAGGTCCTGTTTCAACACTCGGTTAAAGATCGACGGCGAATTCGAAAGTCCTTGAGGAATTCTGGAATTCTGGAATAGACATATTGCTGACCTCCATAAGTGAATGCAAACAAATATTGAGAGTCTGGGTGTAGTGGTACACTGAAAAAGGCAGAACACAAATCAACGACTGTGCACCACTGTGTGTCGGGTGGTATGTTTGAAAGCAACGAGTGTGGATCTGGCACATGTGGCGTCTCTGTTTCCACCACTGCATTAACTGCTCTTAGGTCGTGCACTAAACGATAATCTGAGGAATTTGGTTTCTTGATTGGAAAAATGGGCGTGTTGCAGAGACTTCTAGTTTTGACCAGAACTCCGGCTTTTACCAAGCCCTCAATTGTGGGTCGGATACCGTCAATGGCATGCTGCTGGAGAGGATACAGGTATGGTAGTCTAGCATACGGTTTTAGTGTGATGCGAACAGGTTGCGCTGATTTTATCAAGCCTACGTCTGTTTTATGTGCTGTCCATAGCTGTGGTGGAACTTTACTCAGCAACTGTGCATGTTCTTCTGTGACTGCCATCTGTGTAGGAGTAGTACCATCTACAAGTACCTTGTCTGCGACTGCTTCATCACCTGTCTTAGTTGAGATTCTGATGTATTGTTTGTCATCTGAAATGTGGATGTATTCTCGCACCTGCAGTGCACGTCTGACCATAGGACCCAGATGATGAGACTCATAACCTTCTGCTATCATCAGTGTAACGTGTGGTGCAGAATTTGGCACCTGAAACCATCCTGCTAATTCTTCTGGGAGGCAGACGGCTGCCGCCACACCTTGAGGTCCTGAATACATGTCTTCACTAGTGATCAGACATGGTTTTTTTATTGAGCACTGCATCCCAGCATTTTTGATAATCTACATGAGTCTGGTTTGTGTCATACACGAGCGTGCAATGCAGTGGCAGAGTGGGACTATGTGCTGTGTCAAAATGTAACCTGACCCATGGTTCCCACCCAATCCATGTCTGTTTGAGCTGAGACTCTTCTGGTGTCAGTTGGAGCCAGTAGACAAACGCCTGTGGTGTCTCTGTGGCGATCACGGGCAGCTGTGGCATCATGCTTTGTGGGGGGTCTTCAGAGAAGTCTAAATATAATCCATCTTGAGTACATGTGATCTTAGTTTTGAGAAGTCACAATATACAGTATCTCTGCCTAGAAGGTTCACTGGCGTATGAGCTGAGTAGAGTAGGGGTGCAAATATGACTTTACCGGCGATGAGCATTGGAACGAGCTCTGTCAATGTTATGACTTGTGATTTCCCAGAGAAGCCTATGGTCTTGATGGATGACTTAGAGAGGGGAGTTTAGAGGCTTCTTTTCCAATGCATGAATATGTAGCCTCTGTGTCCACCATAAAAGGATATGCTTGTTCGTGGATGACAACAGGTATATTTGGTTCGTCGTGTGGCTGTAATGAAATGACTGGTGACATTACTTCCCCCTCAGGCTTCTCTGGGCAGCCCTACCATAGGCGCCCTGTCTCCGTGTTTGGCCAATTTTCTGCTGGACCTTCCCATGGATTGACCGGACACTCCCTATGTCGGTGGCCGGGCTGGTTACAACCCCAGCATTGATAGTCAGATGCAGCAGGATTCACTCCTGGATATCCTGTGTTCATTTCCGGGGGGCCTGATTGCTGATAGGGTGCGGCTTGCTGATAGGTTTGCTGTTGCGGTGGCTGGGGTCCTGGAGGAAAGTTCGGTCCCCCTCTCCATCCTCCTCGGCCTGCTGGTCCTCCCCTAGGTCCGCCTCTGTCTCTGCACCAGCACAAGGTGGCGTTTGCATTGTCAGTGTCCTGCGTGTGGGGAGCATCTTCTTTCATCTGCTCTTGGCCTTCGTGTCCCTGGCCAAGGTCACTGTGAACCTTCCCTCGACTTGGCCTTCCATTGTTGTTGTTGCTCTTGCCTCACTTACCGAGCGCAGGGGGTATGGTCCCGTCTCTGATGATGATGTGTCTTGTAGGTATGGTGGTGGTGATGCTGGTAGGGGTGGGGATGTGGGTATCACATCCGTCGGTGCCTGTGGGTCCTGTGGGTCCTGTGGATGCTTGCTGCACTCCATTGACTCATTTAAATCTAGGCTCAAAACATATCTCTTCTCAAAAGCATTTGTATCCCCCTGACATGATATTTTAATCTCCCACTCTGTGCTTATTTGTGCCTTGATTTATGTATTTATGTATGTTGCTGCTATGGCTTTGGTTTTTGTGTTATTGTGTTTCTTCTATATTTTTTCATTTTTTATGTTCAGCACTTTGGTCAATGTGAGTTGTTTTTTAAATGTGCTTTATAAATAAAGTTGACTTGACTTGACTTTACTACTTGCACCATTTGCTTCCTACCCCCTGCTTGTCTAAACCACCCTAATACCTCCCTTTCTTTAGCCCTTTTGTTCTTTTTCTGATAACTCGCCTTAGTGTCTTTTGCTTCAATGTGTCTTAGTTCTGACTCCACCTCATCGCAACATGCCAGGTTGAAGGTTCGATCTTTAGACCAACGATTTTTCCCTGATGTTCTTTTGTGCCATTTGGTCACACAGTGTTGGATTTGGTTTCTTCAACCTGGGTGTTGTGTCATCACTATCTATATGGGTGTCAGAACCCCTTTCTCCATCTTTCCTTGGTTGGCTCCCATGAAGTCTTGTTTAACTTCACTTGCTCTTGGAATTTGTGGTTGCTCGTCTGTTTCTTTTGTGCATATCAGTACTAGTAATTTTCCCTACTGTGATGGCAGTTTTATTTATATATATATATATATATATATATATATATATATATATATATATATATATAAATATATTTATTACAGGGGTTATATTCTAATTTATGTGACCCGTCTCCTAGGGGGACTTTGGTGAAACAGCCAAATTTTTCTGTCTCCCAAATCAACTTTTCTAGGCACGACAACAATCCGCAACCTTGGATTAAATTCCACTCCGTTCTCTAAATCTTGAAATACTACCTGGTTCAGAGGAAGTGAAGCTATGGGTCCGTTTTTATAATTGTCACACAAATATTGCAGCAGTGGATCTAATGAGCAGGGAGTCCACAAATCATTTAAAATCGTCTCCCGCCGTACACTTGGAAATTCTTCCTTAACTTGTTTTAAATTGGTAAATTTAATAATTATCCAAAGTTTCAGTCAAATCTCTTGCTCGTCTTGCTACTGCTCCTCACCCTCGTTGTCTATGTAGGTTCTTTCTAACCCGAAATGTGTTCTTTATGCCTCTAGTTTCTACTGAGCCATCAGTCATGCAATATTCTTCAGCCCAAATTTTGTCACTACTGCTGTCACCCTCTTCCATCCAACTCTTAGCAGCCTGATTTTAACTTATCTCCTTTTTTTAATTTATTTTTTTTATTTTATCACTTTTTTTAGTTATCTATAAAGCTATATTTATTACTTATTTTATTTATTTATAATGCTATATTTGTCACTTACTTTTTTATTTATCATTTATTCCTATTTTTATTTATTTATAAAGCTAAATTAAGATAACAAAAATTTCTGTTTTATTCTCCCCTTAACAGCCAACCAGTTTGTATGGAGTTCACCCAAGCAACTGGTTCAATCAGTGAAACATATGGACTTTCGTTGGCACCATTAGGTTTCCAGTCCCCAGACAATTTGTTGACACTGTTAGGTTACCCTTGTCTGGTTTTATTTCACTGAGACACTGTTAATAACTACCACATTTAACAACCCTTTAAAACAAATCACATAAAACAAACACACAGATACCAGATTATGATGAAAACATTCAGGCACCAAAATGTCAAAGGAATTTTCTTTGTAATGACCTTTAACCCAATAGAGATCAGAACCGAAGTATTAAATTTTTGTTTTACCGCATACCGCAGCGGTGCCTGGACAGCGTGACGTGTGTGGTTGTGCTGCTGCCGTGGTCCTGCCAGATGCCTCCTGCTGCTGCTGCCATCATTAGTCATTAGTCATACTTCTACTGTTATTATACACATATGACTATTGTCACACATGTATACTGTCAGATATTAATACATACTTTCAACATATTGTACCACAGTAGCCAGAACTATAACTATAATATTATTACTTTCATTAATGTTGTTGTAAGCTACTGTCATTACCTGCATCTCTCTCTCTCTCTCTCTCTCTCTCTCTCTCTCTCTCTCTCTCTCTCCCTCTCTCTCTCTCTCTCTCTCATTGTGTCATATGGATTATTGTTAATTTATTATGCTGATCTGTTCTGTACGACATCTATTGCACGTCTGTCCGTCCTGGAAGAGGGATCCCTCCTCAGTTGCTCTTCCTGAGGTTTCTACCGTTTTTTTTCCCTGTAAAAGGGTTTTTTTTTGGGGAGTTTTTCCTGATCAGCTGTGAGGGTCCTAAGGACAGAGGGATGTCGTATGCTGTAAAGCCCTGTGAGGCAAATTGTGATTTGTGATATTGGGCTTTATAAATAAAATTGAATTGAATTGAATTGAATTTTACAAAGCTTTGTTTTTTCTTGTATAAGCCCACTTCTGTTGGCTGTGTGCACCTTTTATCCACCTCTTACGCTCCCCGTCCTTGTCCAGTCGTTAGTCTATTGTGTCCTCAGTCTTTTTATCTAAACACGTCTATTTATCTTTACCTTATTCACAACAACTTCTATCTTCTCCTATAATATTTATAATTTTTACACTTTGATCGATCTGTTAACTGTTCGCAGTCCCTTTGGGGCTCCTAGCGATTTTTATCTCTTATCTCTTATCTTATAACTCTTTAGCATTCTGTCGCAGACCTGCCTTCCGACACAACACACCTGCCTCTACAAGCGTAAAGGTATGTTGGTGAGATAAACAGCGGTACCCACAGATATGCTTTTATGTATTCTCTTCAGCATTCTGTTCGCACAGACCTGCTTCTCTAACACAACTATCCTGCTTTAGGCGTTGCGGGATAAACAGCGGTAACCACAGATATGCTTTCATGTATCTTCTCTTATTTTTTCTCTTTTTCTTCATGTGCTCTTATCTTCTGCTGTAATGTCTCTGACACACACATTCTTTTCCTTTCTGTAGCTTTCACACACACACATTTTCTCTTTTTCTTTCTCTAGCTTTCATACACACACATCTTCTCTTTTCCTTTCTCTAGCTTTCCCACCCACACATTTTCTGCCCGCTTATCGCTCTCGCTTACACACACACACACACACACACACACACACACACACACACACACACCAAGGTCACGCTGTGTTGCATTAGATTCAGTTGTCTCCAGCAATATATCAGCTATGTTCCAATGTTGTGTTATTAGTTAGTAATTATTACATCACATTTTAGGTTCTTTAGGAGAGGAATTTGTCAAATTCCTGGGCGACCTGGGCGGCTCCCAACACTGCACCTCAGACGCACCCAGTTTAGGCAGAAAAAGGCTCTGCTTACCTTATCTGGTGGCCACCTGTACGTCTGATGCGCAGCCCAGTGCCCCCGGTCTCACGATCTGACTTTCTCGCCCTCCGACGCTAGCTCACCAAAAATGTAGAAGCAAAAGTCAAGGTCTAGAGCTGGGCCAGAAAGCTCGCGACCTCATTCCTTTCTTCTCGAACGGATTTTCATTGTTTTCCATTAGATATCAAAAACTCATATACTCAGAGGTAAAAAAAAATCACTGGAGACACGTAGAATCAGATGCAACTGAGTTTAATGTGCTCGCAGGCAACAAACACATCACAACTCAATGAGTCAAGCTCCAGAGCAGGACTGGAATTTCTTTGTCTGTGCACTCGTTTTTATTGTGAAGATTTCTGCTGAGTCGTCTTTTTCCTTAACCCTTCCCACTTGGCGCTGATCATAACGGTATCACATTTCTGCTGAGTTTCCACTTTTTCTTTTAGCCCACCATAACGGTGTCACATTTCTCCGTTCTCCCCCTGATGGCCGCCTCTTTACTTGCACTCGTACATAATAGTATCCCCGCTCTCCTTTTCTCCCTTGGAGCCAATTTCACCGTGTAATGCTTTTCTGGGCAGTCTATGGCCCAATCCCAATACACCCCTTAACCCTACCACTTGCCCCTACCCCTCCATTTTGCGTGTTCACGCATAGGGGTAAGGATGTCCCGATTCTCATTGAGGCAGAGGGGAAGGTCGGAGTGCTAGGGCTATATGGCCCTCCAAACTTTTCAGAGTTTTTTCAGAGGCACACTTCAAAGCGAGTGCTACGAGAAATCTCCCAGAATGCCTTGTAAATCACCGGCAAGATGGCACGGAAGGCTTCAGAGGCAATGAAAGAAAACCATAAATGTAAGTATTTTCTTCATAACTAAAGATTTAAAGACTATGATAACCATCGGAAATGTCGTTTCAATGCATTATATACATTTGTTCTAACAAAAATCGCTAGTTGTGAGGTTTCCCCGGCAACATACTTGTCACGTCTTTTTATGACGTCACTGACGACTAATGATGACGTTTCCAGGTATGAAGGGTTATCCCATTTCATAGGGGAATATTTCAACCCCTACCCCTTGTAACTTTGTTGCAAGGGGCAAGGGGCACTTGAAAAAGAGGGGTCGGGGTAGGGGTAGGGGCGAAAATGAGAAATGGGATTGGGCCTAAGCCCGCCTCCTCTAGAGTCATATCAGGACAAGATGGAATTTCCCCTAACTTTCCACCAATGTTTCTGAGCCCATCCTCATGCTATTTTTAGAAATGATGCACAGTGAATCCTAGGTACTTCTCCACCACAATGCTTAAGTGCTCAATGAGTGTATGTGTGTCATAAGAATACATGAAATAATAAACCAGTGTGTGATTTGTTAGTGCACAGAGTACATTGCTTCAACACGTATCTTTAAAGGTCAACTTAAAGGTACAGTACAAACACTACAGTAAATCAGTACATTACACTACAGTCTCGTAAGGTAAGGAGGGTTCCCAAACACTGTACTAATGAAACCACTTTATTTAAAGTTACAATGTGTAATTTACGTTGTTGTTTATTAGTAAATATCAACTATTGCTTTCATAAATATATATTTACTAAAGTGTAATGCAATTCACATACAAATGGAAGCTTTCTCATGGGCTTAGAATGATTTCTCTATATATAAACACAGGCAGGGCGCGGTCTGCTGGAGGCTGCCCTCTTGCGTCGCCATATTTGAATACAGTTGAAAGGGATATACGCGCTTCGCCTTCCGCGTTTACCTAGAATTTAACGTCACTGGAGACGGTTAAGGTGAAGATTAATCCGGGACGCTTCTGCGTGAACCTGCTTTGTACTTTTATGATTCTGTCGCACTTTAAATGGAGGACCACACATATGTTTTGCCCCGTAAGAGGGAAACCACACCACCAAATAAAAGAAAAAGATCAGATAAGTGAGGACGGGACAAAACACGAGTGAATATCGGCGTTGCTTATTCCAGGTGGAAAGAACTCCTGCAGGAGAAGGATTTCACAAGGGATGCGGAGGTTGCCTGCTTTTTGCTAGACAGGTAATTCAATTTGATATTTTAAAGTCATTTTGGCTTCATGTTTGCAACTACTTTTCCCTCTCGTCCAAGTTCGAGTGACAGCTACGTTTACGTGCTAATGTTATCCTAGCCTTGGCTAAGGTTTTCCCAGAGCTACAGCTAAATGGTTAGCCTAGCCTACAGCCTAACCTGTTGATTCCTCTCGTGCTGCCGCTAAGGCTGCCACCCTCTCCTCCTCCTCTTCCCTCTGGGTAGCCGAGATACTACCTCCTCACTTGGCCGTTCCTGCACCGTCTCTACCCCCTTGCCCCCTTACTCTCCCTGGTCTTCCTCCTCTCCCTCTCCCTCTTCCTCTTCCTCCTCTCCCTGTGTCCTGTGGAACAACACTCTGGAAAGGCATATATTATAATCATACCAACCTATATTTTCCGCACTGTGCCGTGACTATCACATAAAACATGTTATTTTAGCATTACTGTGCTAATGTTTGCTCGTGTTACCAAAACAATTAGAAATAAAACACTCCTAACATATATCTCACAGATAACCTATATCTCACTGGTAAGCTATAACATATCGTAACATGGTTTAGATTCCTAAATAAATATTCACCTCGTCGCTAGATACTCCTGAAAAACTCGAAAAACTCGTGGATGATGCCATTTCTGCTGTCTGCGCAAGGCTTTTTGTCCTACGTGGCCACTGTCACTTACACGACGGGAGGGGTTAGTGAGTGAGCGTGAGTGAGCGCTGCAATCTAGAATTTGACCGCTGATGTCACTGTTACTCATCATTTTTACACACTGAGGCTTTAAGCATTAACATAACTGTCTGTTGTAATTTTATTAAACACGCCAGTCCCAAGAGTGGTTATGTTAAAGATGGGACAGTTCCTGTAATTTTATGTTGAAATGTGTTTATACTGATGCACTAACTGTGTGGAGCTAGTTGTGTTGTAGCTGGCTAATCAGTAACTGTAACAGAGGCAGCTGAAGTTTATTTTATTCTGTATTTGATATTTAATTTAATTCAAGTGTTAATATGTGCCTTGGAAACTGAGCACAGTTTGTTTTGTGTCTCGTAAGGCCAATAAATGAGGGAAGTTTGCTCCGCCTCAACCACCAGTTTGAGTCCTGTTTCCCTGTCTCCCCTGCCACCCCGGTATACTTCACCTAACACAACGCAGAGACCTCGCTGGGGCTTGCTGCCTGAAAGATAGGGTTACAATAGCACAGCTCCGTTTTTCAGACGTTGGCGTCCGGCTGGAGTTGAAGGCTCAATCAGGTCTGTACTTTGAAAAATGTCGGCTGCAGACTCTGGTGTGATTCGAAGTTGAAGTTGTCGTGAAGTTGTCATGTCTTATTTGGACCAAACACCTCTTCTGTAGTTCAGTGTCTTGGGGAAATGTGTGGAAACTAAGAACAGAATTAAACTTAGCTGAAGCTGTATACAGCAGCACGCAGCAGTGGTGTCCTGATGTGCTGGCCTCCCTTCTTTGAAAAGACAGTTTACCTCGTTTTGCGGTCATGACACAAGGTAAACATCGACACTTAAACAACAAAATACACAAAAATCGAGAAAAAATGTATTGGAAAATTAGGAATGTAGTTTTAATGTTGTTTTAACCTACAATATGACGAGCATTCCTATATTAGCAAAGGGTTCTACGCTCAGCGGAAGTTGCCAGGCAGGCATGTTTTATCAGAAAACACATCACGAGCTGCCGTGCATAGAGCCTATTCACACAGGTGAACGGCTGCAGAAGATGGCGGTAATGCACCTAAACCAATTTCCATAAGCGATATAGCTCATTACCTCCACCAAGGAGGTTATATTTTCGCCGGTGTTTGTCTGTTTGTTTGTTTGTCTGCAAAATAACTCAAAAAGTTCTTAACGGATTTGGATGAAATTTTCAGGAAAGGTTGATAATGGGACAAGGAACAGATGATAAAATTTTGGTGGTGATCAGTTGAAGCGAAGTGGATAAAATAATAAAATGGTGGGAAATCCGAGCTGCTTGGTGGAGGTCTGCACTCTCCGAGTGCTTTTGTAGTTTTTTTTTTTTAAGATTTTTTTTGGGCGTTTTAGCCTTTAATTGATAGGATAGCTTAAGCATGAAGGGGGGAGAGAGAAAGAGGGAAAGACACGCAGCAAAGGGCCACAGGCTGGAGTCGAACCCGGGCCACCGCGGCAACAGCCCTGCAAATGGGGCGCCTGCTCCACCCACCAAGCCACCGGCGCCCCGCGATATAGCTCATTTTCACCGTTCACACAGTACAGTTCAGGTGTTTAAACCCATCTGAAAATCTTTGAGGTGTGTTTTGCTGTGGTTCTATGGCATGATTGTGGTTGAAAAATGGCTTCAATTAAATGTTCCTTTTATAAGTTACTGCCTCGCTACAATATGACAAATTTTATGATGTAAACTTACAGTGAACTTCCCCTGTTTGAAAGACCAGCAGCCGCCACTGGTGTGTAGTGATGGGTGGGGACTGGAACTATACCATAAACTTTACATTAGACAGGACAGGAGAGGAACCTCATTTACATTCATCCACTTCACTATCACAGGTCATCTCAGAATCAGCTGTAGTAGATGTGTGGAGGATCAAATGGATCCGGATACGGACGGACCCCCCTCAATGTATATGGTGACTATTGCCCTGTCAAGCATGCATAATTAGGCCTCAGTTGTCTGGGTGCGCAAAGGTGAAGTGCGCTGGTCTTGTCATACAAAGTTTGTGTCAAATGGACAATATGGAGATATTTGCATCTTGAAAGCTGGACTACAAATGTGGATAGACAGGGAGAAACACACACAAGCCTAAGACGTGGTAAAATACAATATTCCTCACTATATGAAGTGACTGATAACAAGATCTGTATCATGGATTGTAAAGAAATTCGTCAGGTTTTTATTTTGTAGACAATGGATCTGGATTTATAGCGTGATGGGATGACAGCACAATGATGTGTGCGGTATCATGGGAAAGCTCTGGTCCTGCAGTTCTGTTATACATAATTTTAGTATAAATTTATAATTTTTTTTGCTGTGAAAACACTGGACTACCGACAAGTCCTTGGTCTTGTCAGAAAGCTACAGTTCCGCTGTTTCATGTGATATGCGTGGCTTCTCACTACGACGAACAGTCACGGAGAAAATCGATAGAGAAGAACTCTGGACGCACTATGCGTCGTTCGGGCCCATAGGGTTAACCTGGAGAGGTCCGTCTCTCAGGCCAAACAAATGGTCTGTCTACGCCTTCCTGATGATACCATGACTACAGACCCAGTCCAGATGAGGCAGCATGCTGTGGAGTTTTACAGCACCCTCTTTGGGATGGAGGACTGTAGCAGTGACTGTGTGGATGAGCTGCTGCAGGGCCTTCCTCAGCTGGGCTCCAGTGGCAGGGCTGCCCTGGATGCTGACATCTCTCTGGAGGAGCTTACTGCTGCTGTGGGTCAGATGGCTCCTGGTAGAGCTCCTGGACTGGATGGGCTGCCTGTGGACTTTTAACAGCATTTCTGGAGGTGTTCGGGAGCTGACCTGTGGCAGGTGGTGCAGGAGTGCTCTCAGACAGGACTGTTACCTGCTTCCTGTCACCATGCAGTCCTCTCACTTTTGCCATGCAGTCCTCTCACTTCTACCAAAAAAGGGAGATTTGGCTCTTCTTAAGAACTGGAGACCAGTGGTTCTGCTGTGTGTGGACTATAAACTCCTCTCAAAAGTGCTTTCAAACAGGCTGAAAAACTATGGATGTATTAATTCACAGGGACTAGTCATATTGTGTACTGGACAGATCCATCATGAGCAATGTCTTCCTCATGAGGCACTTATTCGATATCTGCAAGCTGTACAATATTGATGTTGGGGTCATTTCATCAGATCAAGAAAAAGCTTTTGACAGAGATGACCATAATTTTCTTTTCTCCACCTTGAGAGCTTTTGGCTTTGGAGAGGGTTTTATGTCTTTGTTGAGATTGCTCTATAAGGATGCCTCTTGTTTGGTGATGGTGGGTGGAAGGCTGAGCTGGGCATTAGGCAGGGGTGTCCCCTCTCTGGATTGCTGTACTCCTTAGCCATTGAACCACGGTTAAGGTGGTTAACTGGTAAGGTTGATATCAAAGCTGTCAGGTGTTATGCTACCAGGTTTGCCACAGCGCCCCTGATTGGTGATATCTGCCTACGCAGATGACATCAATGTTTTTGTGAGAGACCAGAGGGATGTGGCTCTGTTGGTTAGCAGTTTGGAGCTATATGAGAGGGCATCTCCAGCCGAGGTAAACTGGGGGAAGAGTAAGGGTTTGCTGGTTAGGCAGTGGACAGATAGGTGGATTCCTCTGCTACCAGGAAATCTCAGCTGGGGGTGGCAGGGCATGAAGGTATTGGGGATTATTCTGGGAACTGAAGTGTTTCAGAGGCAGAACTGGGAGGGTGCTGTGGTGAGAGTATGTGCTAGACTGTCTAAATGGAAATGGCTGCTCCGCAGCTTTCCTTTCGGGGCAGGGTGTTGATCGTTAATAACTTGGTTGCCCTTTGGCACAGTCTCGTAGTCCTGCCTCCACCAAGAGGCCAAATCAAAGAGGTTCAGAGGGCAATTGTGGACTTCTTCTGGTCTGGACAGCACTGGTTGTGCTCGTCAGTGCTATACCTGCCCGTACAGGAGGGAGGACGGGGCCTGGTGGACATCGCATCCTGTACCGCAGCCTTCAGACTGTAGACAGCTCAAAAACTGTTGTATGACTTCGGCCTGCCTTGGATGGACACTGCCTGTCTGCTGCTGAGGAGAGCTGGACGCTTAGGACTTGACAAACACATCTTCCTGCTCAAGCCCCAGTCCATAGACTCGACTGGTTTGACACCTTTTTACCAGTCTGTTTTACAGGCATGGCAGGACATCTCATTCCACAGAAAGGCTGTGGGGACACCTGGGATGTGGTGCTTTGAGGAGCCCCTCTTTCGAACCAGTTTCATCTCCTCTCAGGTCCTGTCATCTGTTAGCCTGAGATCCAGACTGAAAGAGGCTCGCAAATTGAAGCTGGGTCACCTAATGAAGACGTCCATCCCTGGTCTGACTAAGCTGCTTAACATCCGCTCCAACAGGCTGCTGCTCAGGCTAGTGGAGGAGGTCTGTGCTTCCCTGCCAGCTGCCCTCAGAGCGTTTGCTGAAGACCATACTCTGTCTGACCAGTGGGATGATGAACATGAGTATGTCTTTCCTTCCCTGGCTGTCTCTCCTGCTGTTGGGGGGTGGCAGGATGAGGAGGACACCCTGCTGTCTCCCAGGACCCCAGAGCTGGGGGACTTTGAGTCAGTGGCGGAAAAAAGATATGTACTACCTCACTGTAAAGGTTTCAAACTTACACTCGCTGGCAGGGGTGAAGGTGCTGGGGTGGACTGAATTTTTTGGCGTTGGATCGTCCACGAGGGGCTGTTGGCGGTCCCTATACAAAGCTCCCGTTGACAAATGGACGGGTGACCTCCAGTGGAGTATCGTACATGGGACCATAGCTACAAACAGATATCTGGTGCACCTAGATCCCAGTACAATGGACAGTTGTCCTTTCTGCTCAGAGACAGAAACAGTTCAGCATCTATTCATTCAGTGCTCCAGGCTCAGCAGGGTGTTCAGACAGCTACAGGACTGATTTCAGGGTTTAGTAGAACATTTCTCCATCCACTTTTCATTTACTGTCCCCAGTACACAGCAAAGAAAAGATCCACACATACCTTGATTAATTACCTTTCAGGGTTGGCCAAGCTAGCTGTCTGGAAAGCTAGGAAGAACTGTGTGAGGGGTCAGGGGTCACAGGATGTAGTCAGGATGTTGAAGGGGATGCTGGCAGCTCGGCTCAGGGTGAAGTTTGTTTTTTACAGCCTGACTGACATGATAGATGCTTTTATCAACATTTGGGGGGTGCAGGAGGTGTTTTGTTCTGTGTGGGAGAACTCCTTGGTTCTCAATTTTTGATGCAGTCCTGATGTGGCTTTGCAGGTTTTTCTGTGTGTTTTTTGCTGCTGTAGTCTCTTAAAGTATATTTTGTAGTTTGTAGTTTCTGTAAAATGGCTGTGTACAGGAGTAACCCTGGAATAAAGGTCCATTTTAAAATCTCTCTCTCTCTCTCTCTCTCTCTCTCTCTCTCTCTCTCTCTCTCTCTCTCTCTCTGTCTGTTGGTCCCCAGCATCAGGCCCTTAATGGTCAGGTTGGGTTACACACACCTGCAAGTGATACAGGCTCATAAATATCTTGCTCTTCATAAATTATTACAGAGCTTGCAAGTTGTAGTGAGCATGTGCATCCAGCCAGATGAAGCAGTTAGTGTGAAGGGAGCAACATAGCCAGGATGGACATCTCTGTTCTTCCCAACAACAACCATCCAGAGAAGTTCCTTCAGCTAGATGTTGGGATACTTCCGGTCGCACATGGCATGTTCCAGATCGGGACAGTCATGTCAAGTCAGAGACACTGGCAGAACAGAGTCTACTCCCAGGTATGGACTGTGTCAGAGCCACTTATATCGTTTGTTCATCTCTTTATATACTGTTCTGTCTTGTTTCTCCCCTTTGACATGTGTAGCAACTCTTAATGTAATCAATGTGCATAATCTAATCATTTAGATGTCTAATATAATAATCAGACACAATATAATAAAATCAATAGTGTACAATGTAATTACAGTTTTGCACATAATGTGATAACTTTACATTATGAGAAAATGATTACATTATAAACTAAGCTAAAAACATGTTAAATAATGTAATCGATTCAGCATTCACAATCAGGTTAAATTTGATGAAGCTTCTTGGCTGTGTGACAAATTTCATGTCTACAAGATATCCAGTAGCCTGGACAAATGAGAATCTTTGCAGAGATGATGCTGAATCTAATATACTGGGTGATTCTTAACATGTGAAGTTATTGTTCCATTCACAATAATTCCAGCCCATTCTTATTCTGAAGTCATTAAATACTGCCACTTTGTCAGTGATTTTGGTGTCAGACAAGAGGCCAAAAGTCACCTTTTGCAGCCGTATGATAAACCGCTGGACAACATCAGCACTACACGATTGCTTCACAGAACACATATACACACAGACAGATTACTACCAAGTGTGATCAACTGTTGCCACTAATTAGATTAGTGCAACTCTGAGGAGCAAGTGCATGACTACCAAATCACAATAAGATAAGATAAAATAAGATAAGATACACCTTTGGCCCCACAATTGAGAAATTACAGTGTTACAGCAGTTAAGGGGAAAGAGTCAGTACTACTAACTACTAACTAGACATGCAAAAAACGTACAAAAAATGCAAGAAACAGCAATAAATAATAATAATAATTAAAGCTGCAAGCAGCTGTGATCGGGCCCTCGCTCCCCCATGCAGCCGCGGGGGCCTGAGGCACATGGGGCTGTGGCGCGGAGCGAGAAGGGAGAAAAAACCTGGCAGGAGTGAAAAAACGCAATGTTTCATTCATCCACCAGGTGGTGCTACGAGCGTAACCAGATGTGGGCAGGTGCATTCAGGGTGGACCATCACACGTGAAGTTTCGAGCAAATCCTAACAATGTCAATGTATAATAGGGCATTTCCTGTTTCCACAAGGGGGCAGTATGAGCAAGATTTCCTACGAGCATATGGAGGCGTTGAGGGTGGGGCTCTTATCATGTACAGAAATTTTGAAGCAGTTTGGATGAAGTATGTGGGAGAGAGAGCTGCTTCAATATGCATGGCGATGGATCAAATGTGGTGGTGCCATGGAGGCCACGCCCCTTAACACAGAGAAAAGCTTTTAATAACGTTTAATCAGCATGGTCTCTGGATGATCTGTAAAATATTTGAAGTCGATTGGATGAAATCCCTAGGACTAGTTTGTTAAAATACATGTGGAAATCATGCCAAAATGACAAGTCAAAATCAAAATGGCTGACTTCCTGTGTGGCGTAGACCATTGGTGCCAGAGACTTTTATGTGCATCTGGACAACATACACATGTGTACCAATTTTCATGTTCCAACTCCAAAAACAACCCAATGGGGAGGGGTTTTTGAAAATTTCAAGGGGGTGCTATAGAGGCATTTTGTCCCCCCCATGGGCGACGCCCCTATCAGATGCAAGAGCTTGCCATTCTTGACCTGTGTATCAATTTTCATGAGTAGATGAGGTCATTGAAGCCATCAAAAAGCCAAACGTATTTAGTGGCGAGGGATCGATAGTCACCACGCCACCACACGGACACTATTAGACGTAGCTTCACAGCGTTCATAAGGTAGCTTCACCAACTTGTTCTGCATGCATCAGAAGTGGAATGAAACTGATGCGGTCAAGTTTGTGGCATCAGTACATGTTAAAGTAAAAACTGGTCATTTCCTGTTACCACCGGGGGGCGCTATGAGTAAGGTGAGATATTAACATATCGAGGCGTTCTGGGCGGAGCCATCATCATGTCCAGCAAGTTTGAAGCTGATGAGATCAAGTATGTCGGCGTGAGAATTGTTCGAAATTCAATGGCAAGAAAACGAAAAATCACCAAAATTTGTCACGTCCTAGCGGCCACGCCCCTTGACATAGAGTAAAGCTTTTAATAACTTTTGATCAGCATGTTCTCAGGATGATCTGTACCAACTTTGAAGTCGATAGGACGAAATCACTAGGAGGAGTTCGTTCAAATGTAAGTTGTGGAAATTGCCGTAACGGAAAAATTCAAAACAAAATGGCCGACTTCCTGTTGGGATTTTATCATGACGTCAAGAGACTTTTTTGTGCGTCTCGGTATGATACATGTGTATACCAAATTTCGTTTGCCTACGACAAACTAACCCCAATGGGGAGGGTATTTTGAAAATTTGTAGGGGGCGCTATTTCGGCATTTCGCGCTGACCATGTGCAACCGTCCAAAAATATCTAATTTTGGATGTGGCCCGATGAATGTGGAAAGTTAGAAGCATTTTTAAATTTGGGAAAGGGGCGAAATTGGGGCACGAAATGTCGCAAGAACAATAATAATAATAACAATAATTAAAGCTGCAAGCAGCTGTGATCGGGCCCTCGTTCCCCCATGTAACCGCGGGGGCCTGAGGCACGTGGGGGCTGTGGTGAGAAGGGAGAAAAAACCTGGCAGGAGCGAAAAAACGCAATGTTTCGTTCATCCACCAGGTGGCGCTACGAGCGTAACCAGATGTGGGCAGGTGCATTCAGGGGTGGACCGTCATCACACATGTGAAGTTTCGAGCAAATCTGACAATGTCAATATATAATAGGGCATTTCCTGTTTCCACAAGGGGGCGGCATGTGGAGGTGTTGAGGGCGGGGCTCTTATCATGTACAGAAATTTTGAAGCAGTTTGGATGAATTATGTGGGAGAGAGAGCTGCTTGAATATGCATGGCGATGGATCAAAAATGGCAGCACCATAGCAGCCACGCCCTTTGACCTACAGACATGCAGAGCACAACTTTTAATCAGCATGGTCTCTGGATGATTTGTAAAAAAATTGAAGTCGATTGGATGAAATCCCTAGGACTAGTTCGTTAAAATACAACATGTGGAAATCATGTCAAAATGACAAGTCAAAATCAAAATGGCCGACTTCCTGTTTGGAGTAGACCATTGGTGCCAGAGACTTTCCTGTGCATCTGGACAACATACACATGTGTACCAATTTTCATGTTCCTACTCCAAAAAAAATCCTATGGGGAGGGTTTTTCGAAAATTTCAAGGGGGTGCTATAGAGGCATTTTGTCCCCCTATGGGCGACGCCCCTATCAGATGTAAGAGCTCGCCATTCTTGACCTGTGTGTCAATTTTCATGAGGATATGGGCACGGTGAAGCTATCAAAAAGCCAAACGTATTTGGTGGCGAGGGAGGCACCATAGCGGCCACGCCCCTTGACATAGAGGAAAGCTTTTAATAACTTTTCATCAGCATGGTCTCTGGATGATCTGTAAAAAATCTGAAGTCGATTGGATGAAATCCCTAGGACGAGTTCGTTAAAATACAACATGTGGAAATCACGCCAAAATGACAAGTCAAAATCAAAATGGCCGACTTCCTGTTTGGAGTAGACCATTGGTGCCAGAGACCTTTATGTGCGTCTGGACAACATACACATGTGTACCAATTTTCATGTTCCAACTCCAAAAAAACAACCCAATGGGGAGGGGTTTTTGAAAATTTCAAGGGGGCGCTATAGAGGCATTTTGTCCCCCCCATGGGCGACGCCCCTATCAGATGCAAGAGCTTGCCATTCTTGACCTGTGTATCCATTTTCATGAGGAGATGAGGTCATTGAAGCCATCAAAATGCCAAACGAGTGGTGAGGGATCGATAGTCACCATGCCGCCACATGGACACCATTAGACCTATGAATGAAGTTGATACGCTCAAGTTTGTGGCATCAGTACATGTTAAAGTAAAAACTGGTCATTTTCTGTTACCACCGGGGGGCGCTATGAGTAAGGTGGGATATTAACATATCGGGGCGTTCAGGGCGGAGCCGTCATCATGTCCAGCAAGTTTGAAGCTGCTGAGATCAAGTATGTGGGCAGGAGAGCCGTTCGAAATTCGATGGCAAGAACACAAAAAGTCGCCAAAATTTGTCACATCCTAGCGGCCACGCCCCTTGACATAGAGAGAAGCTTTTAATAACTTTTGATCAGCATGTTCTCAGGATGATCTGTACCAACTTTGAAGTCGATAGGACATAATCCCTAGGAGGAGTTCGTTCAAATGTAAGTTGTGGAAATCGCCGTAACGAAAAAATTCAAAACAAAATGGCCGACTTCCTGTTGGGATTTCACCATGACGTTTAGAGACTTTTTTGTGCGTCTCGGTATGATACATGTGTGTACCAAATTTTGTTTGCCTACAACAAACTAACCCCAATGGGGAGGGTATTTTGAAAATTTGTAGGGGGCACTATTTCGGCATTTCATGCTGACCATGTGCAACCGCCCAAAAATATCAAATTTTGGATGTGACCGGACGAATGTGGGGAGTTAGAAGCATTTTCAAATTTGAGAAAGGGCCGAAATTGGGACACGAAATGTCGCAAAAATAATAATAATAATAAAAATAAACAGCACAATTTCAATAGGGTCCTCGGACGACTTCGTCGTCGCTCAGGCCCTAATAATTAAAGCTGCAAGCAGCGATGAACGGGCCCTCGCAGTCCACGCGCATCGGGGCATGCTGCCGTCGGGGGGCGTGCACCTAGAAGTCTTGTCAGCTGTAATAAATAAATAAATAAACGTTATCTCTTACTTACATTTCCAGTATACAGGTAGGCACCCAACTCACGTATGTATTTTTCCAAAAAGTAGAAGCTGAATACATGCCCGATAGTTCAAGGTCTTCTGACTCTTTAGAAGTTGACATGGTGTCTCTAGCTCAAAGTATGAGGGACAAGAAGAGGTTGAAAGTCGATGAGTTTTGAACATGATTTGAAGATTTTCCAATTTTCTTCCATTCACACTAATTAGACTGCCACCAGAGCGCCACCTATTGGCTGATTTGCACCGAATTTTGCACAAACCCTCATCGGGCCATGTATTGTGGTAATCAGACTGTATTTGGTCAAGATATGAAAGACTGTCTGTTTTGAAAACAATGTGCAGGAATTTGTTGTTTTATATTTTAGGCGTTTTTTGGACTATCAAAATTCTTTTAATAACTTTTTGTCAAAAGGGTCCACAGATGCTTCATGCAAAGTTTGGTGCAAGTCAGTGAAATCGCCTACGAGGACTTCAAAATAGTAGGTTTTTCATTGTTTGCGATTTTGCAAATGGAAATTTAATGCAAAAGTGGGCGTGCCTTACATCACACAATTCAGCTGAATTCAGGGAACACTGAGATATAAAGTTTCAAAACGTTTGACGTGTTAAATGGGAGTTGTGGACCAAAAACGCTTTTGCATTGAAAATAGTGCCACCTGCTGGTCATTTTTGGTGTGCGAGTTACAGGGGTCAGTCTATACCACCCCTATTAATTTCATTTCCACAAGTGTTATGGTGTTGGCACAGTGCCAAATATTAAATTAGACGGCCACCACAGTGCCACCTAGTGGCAGATTGGTAACTCCTTTTTCAGATATCCTCAGGAGGGCATTGACAATAATTGTTCTAAGTTTCGTGTTAATCCGAGCAACTGATGTTGAGATATAAAATACTTCAATTTAAAGAGTGCCACCTGGTGGTAATCGCCTGACATTTTGCACAGAGCCTCAGGGGCTCATGGGGAAGTAGTAAATTGACTTTCATGTCATTCAGACACACCAATGTGGAGATATGCAACACTTCCTGTTTTGTACCAAATCTTCAGGAAGCTGCTATGTAATAACTTCAATATTCTTTGGAATATCAAAATTCTTTTAATAACTTTTTGTCAGGAGAGTCCACAGATGCTGTTTGCACAGTTTCGTGCAAATCGGTGAAATTGCCTAGGAGGAGTTCGAAAAATTAGGTTTGCGACATTTTGCGAATTTGTGGAAAAAAAACCTAGACGGAAATGAGCTTGGCCTATATAACGAGATTCAGCACCATTGACTGAACGCGTGGATATAAGGTTTTTGAATGTGACACAAAGTATATGGGAGTTATGACCCAAAACGCACTTTCCTTGATTATAGCGCCACCTAGTGGTGACCATGTGCAACCACCCAAAAATATCGAATTTCGGATCCAGCCAGACAAATGTGGAAAGTTAGAAACATTTTGAAATTTGGGAAAGGGGCGAAATTGGTACACAAAATGTTGTAATAATAATAATAATAATAATAATAATTAAAGCTACAAGCAGCTATGAGCGGGCCCTCACACCTTGATGCAACTCAGGGGGGCTGGCAGGACGTCTTCTGACGCGTCAATTCATTTCTGTCAAAGTTAGACATCGCATGCAGGAGTGACTTTGCATATCTTTGCTACAGTGCTGGAATGACATATTTCACATTTTGTATCACTTCCTCTTTCCACTAGAGGGAGTTGGAGAGTGCAGTAATTATACATCATGTTTTTGTACATCAAATATACACCACAGAATTTAACTTTCAGATAAATCAAAAGATAAGTGTTTGAGACCTACTTCCTGTCACCACTAGCTAACACTATGAGTATCAGGAAATATGGTCATATAAATGTTTTCAGGGCAGAACTAATATGAATCATCTGAAGTTTGATGGAGATCAGAACAATTACGGCAACAATATAGCAATTTCCTGTTTTATGGCGAGACATCAAAATTAAACCCTCTGCAGCACGTATTGACACTAATGATATGTCATGTTTGTGTACATCAAATACACACCACAGCACTGAAATTTCAGGTTAATCCAAAGATAAGTGTCTGATAAGAAGTACTTCCTTTCGACACTAGGTGGCGCTATGACTATCAGGCAATATGGTAATGAAAATGTGTTCAGGGCGGGACTAATATGAATCATGTGACGTTTGGTGGAGATTGGACCATTTATGCCAGAGCTACAGCAATTTCGTTTTTCATGGCGAGACCTCAAGATTCAACGTTCGGCAGCAGGCGCACCATTCAACATTGGGCAAATCCTGTGATAACTTTTGGTCACAACGTAGTCACACTTACATACACCAAGTTTGGAGCAAATCTGATTAAATCTGTAGGACAAGTTCGTTAATTTACAAGCCCTGGAAATGGGCAAAAGTGCACAAAAGTGGCACAAGTAAATTCAAAATGGCGGACTTCCTGTTGGGTTTGGAGCTTTCTGTTGCCAGTAGGTGGCGCTCTGGCGGTGATTCAAAATTCCTCTGTGGATGTGTTCAGGGCTGGACTGTCATCATATGTGTGAAGTTTTAGCAAGATATTCCCACGTGGAGTCAAGTTACAGCAACGTTTATCATCACGGCGAAACATCAAAGTTCGCCACCAGGGCATGGCCACGCCCTTCGACGAAAACTCACAGTTTCCACAATAAAGCATCATCAACGTCTTATGACTTTTTTCACCAAGTTTGAAGTGGATCTGGTCAAGTCTGTAGGAGATGTACATTAAAGTCTAAAACGTGACATTTCCCATTGCCAGTAGGGGGCGCTATGTTTATCTCTAATTATTGACATGTAGATGTGTTCAGGGCGGGACTGTCATCAATCCTGTGAAGTTTGGCCAAAATTGGACCATGTATGCTGGAGTTATAAACTACTTCCTGTTTAGTGGCGAGACCCCTAACTTTGACGCCATCCCACGGTCACACGCATTGACGAAAACTCAAGCTTTTGATAACTTTTCATCTTCAAGGTCTTGGGATGGGACAGACCAAGGTTTGAAGTTGATCGGATGAAATCTCTAGGACTAGTTCGTTCATTTATGACCCCTGGAAATGGCCAAAAATGCACCAAAATTGCACAGTAAATTCAAAATGGCCGACTTCCTGTTGGGTTTAGAGCATGCCTCCAAAGAGGCTTTTTTGTACGTCTCTGGGCGTTACATAAGCCTGCCGAGTTTCATACATGTAGGTTAAACTAGCTTCAGGGGCTGTTTCCTCAAAGTTTTGTAGGGGGCGCTACTGAGCCATTTTTTGGAACCTGCACACGAGACCCTTAAAATATCAAATTTTTCACCAGTTCTGAGATGTGTGCAAAGTTTCATTAGTTTTCGGGTATGTTAAGCCTCCCAAAAAGGCAATTCATTTGCAGGAAGAATAATAATAATAATAATAAAAAAAATCCTTGCATTTCAATAGGGTCCTCGCACCGCTAGGTGCTCGGGCCCTAATAATAATAATAAAAAATCCTTGCAATTCAATAGGGTCCTAATTAAAGCTGCAAGCAGGGATGAATGGGCCCTCGCAGTCCACGCGCATCGGGGCATGCTGCCGTCGGGGGGCGTGCACCTAGATGTCTTGTCAGCTGTAATAAATAAAAAAATAAACATTATCTCTTACTTACATTTCCAGTATACAGGTAGGCACCCAACCCACGTATATATTTTTCCAAAAAGTAGAAGCTGAATACATGCCCAATAGTTCAAGGTCTTCTGACTCTTTAAAAGTTGACATGGTGTCTCTAGCTCAAAGTATGAGGGACAAGAAGAGGTTGAAAGTCGATGAGTTTTGAAGAGGATTTGAAGATTTTCCAATTTACTTCCATTCACACTAATTACACTGCCACCAGAGCGCCACCTATTCAGATTCAGATTCAGATTCAGATTCAGAATACTTTATTAATCCCCGGGGGGAAAGTGTTTTTGTTCCAATGCTCCTTGCAAAGTAGAAATAGAAATACAGCATGAATGGAAACAAGAGATAAAGATGAAGATATAAATAAGATCCTAAAATAGACAATGAAATAAATAAAATAAAACATTAAAGTAGACATTAACATAAAATAAAATAAAATATTAAAGTAGACAGTAAAATAAAATAAATAATAAAATAGTAAAGTTGACAATCGGAAATATATACAATATACAATGAAATGGTTGTAGCGTTATAAATGAAATAAGAATGAGTAATTATATTGTGTGTTTTGTTTTATAAATAGCCAAATGAGTCCGATCATCAGAGGGAGGAGTTGTACAGTTTATTGGCCACAGGTAAGAATGACTTCCTGTGGCACTCAGTGGTGCATTTAGGAGCAATCAGTCTCTGGCTGAAGGTGCTCCTCTGTTCGACCAGAGCGTTGTGGAGAGGGTGAGAGCCATGCTGAAGTATCGCCCGCACCTTCGACAGCATCCTCCTGTCTGACACTGCTGTCAAAGGGTCCAGCTCCACCTCCACAACGTCACTGGCCTATTGGCCGATTTGCACCAAATTTTGCACAAACCCTCATCGGGCCATGGAACACAGTCAGCAAAAGTATTGTGGTAATCGGACTGTATTTGGTCAAGATATGAAAGACTGTCTGTTTTGAAAACAATATGCAGGAATTTGTTGTTTTATATTTTGGGCGTTTTTTGGACTATCAAAATTCTTTTGACAACTTTTTGTCAAAAGGGTCCACAGATGCTTCATGCAAAGTTTGGTGCAAATCGGTCAAATCATCTAGGAGGAGTTCGAAAAAGTACATTTTTCATTTTTTCGATTTAGCGAATGGAAAGTTACCGTGAAAGTAGGCGTGGCTTACACCGCACAATTCAGCTGAATTCAGAGAACATGTAAATAGAAGGTTTAACAATGTGCGACATATTATGTGGGAGTTATTACCCAAAAACGCTTTTGCATTGAAAATAGCGCCACCTGCTGGTTATTTTTGGTGTGTGAGTTACAGGGGTCAGTCTTTACCACCCCTATCAATTTCATTTACATAAGTGTTATGGTGTTGGCACAGTGCCAAATATTAAATTAGACGGCCACCACAGCGCCACCTAGTGGCAGATTGGTAACTCCTTTTTCAGATATCCTCAGGAGGGCATTGACAATAATTGTTCTAAGTTTTGTGTTAATCCGAGCAACCGATGTGGAGATATAAAATACTTCAATTTAAAGAGCGCCACCTGGTGGTCATTGCCTGACATTTTGCACAGAGCCTCAGGGGCTCATGGGAATGTAGTAAACTGAGTTTCATGTCATTCGGATACACCAATGTGGAGATATGCAGCACTTCCTGTTTACAACGAAATCTGCAGGAAGTTGTTATTTAATAACTTCAGTATTCTTTAGAATATCAAAATTCTTTTAATAACTTATATAATAATAATAATAATAATAATAATAATAAACAGCGCGATTACAAATAGGGTCCTGACGGACGTCGTCGTCATTGCTCGGGCCCTAATAATAATGAGCACTGGATAAAAAGTTAGCAGTGGATTAAAGGGAGCATATTTAGTGCAAAGTGAATATTGTATGTGCAAATAAACAACAACAAGGGGGACAGCAATGCTTATAGTGGTGTTTATAAAGTGTCCATAGTGTCCATTTAAGAAAATTTCAATGACATTTGACAAATTAAACAATAAAACTTTTTGCACAGTTAACTTAATATATCAATGAAACGATTGCACAGTCTCCAATCTGAATTAAACAAAATATCAATTAAACTATGAAGTACTGTCTCCAGCTTTCAATAACACAAAATATCACCAGTGACGCTATTGCAGTCTTCACATTTGTATCAAACAAAATATCAATTAAACAAGTATTAAGTACTGTCTCCAGCTTTCAGTAACACAAAATATCAGGAAAACTATTGCAGTCTCCACATTTGAACAGAGGTGGGTAGAGTAGCCAAATACTGTACTCAAGTAAGAGTACTGATACATTAGAACAATATTACTCAAGTAAAAGTAAAAAGTAGTCATCCAAATAATTACTTGAGTAAGAGTAAAAGAGTATTTGGTGAAAAAACTACTCAAGTACTGAGTAATTGTTGAGTAACGTCTGATTTATTTGTAAAATAAGAACATGAACGTAATCAATCAAAAATAATAATCTGCAAATTCATGTATTTTAAACAATACCCCTTTAACTAAAACAAAAATAAATTAAATCTTTACAAACATAACATAAATCAAGGCACAAGAAACACAAATATATTCTTATATATACTGTACACACACACATATATATATATATGTATATATATATATACAGTACAGGCCAAAAGTTTGGACACACCTTCTCATTCAATGCGTTTTCTTTATTTTCATGACTATTTACATTGTAGATTCTCACTGAAGGCATCAAAACTATGAATGAACACATGTGGAGTTATGTACTTAACAAAAAAAGGTGAAATAACTGAAAACATGTTTTATATTCTAGTTTCTTCAAAATAGCCACCCTTTGCTCTGATTACTGCTTTGCACACTCTTGGCATTCTCTCCATGAGCTTCAAGAGGTAGTCACCTGAAATGGTTTCCACTTCACAGGTGTGCCTTATCAGGGTTAATTAGTGGAATTTCTTGCTTTATCAATGGGGTTGGGACCATCAGTTGTGTTGTGCAGAAGTCAGGTTAATACACAGCCGACAGCCCTATTGGACAACTGTTAAAATTCATATTATGGCAAGAACCAATCAGCTAACTAAAGAAAAACCAGTGGCCATCATTACTTTAAGAAATGAAGGTCAGTCAGTCCGGAAAATTGCAAAAACTTTAAATGTGTCCCCAAGTGGAGTCGCAAAAACCATCAAGCGCTACAAGCGCCTGTACTGTATATATATAATATCCACCTTATTTTCAAACACGGAAGTAAGTAGTGATCAACTTCCGTTTTTTTGTGCGTGACTTCCGGTCAGCCGCTTTCCCTCATGCTTTCCCTTACCGGAGCTAACGGTGCAAGCTAATATTTTTTTTCAATTTTCAGTTGTTTATGTTAGTCAGTCAGTTAGTTAGTTAGTTAGTCTGTGTATTTTGTATAACGTTAGATAACTGTGCCCACGTTTCCGTTATAATGGAAATTTATTCCCTCTAAATGCGAATAAATTGCACGTCAATCATAAACTATGAACCAAAAAAGCACAATCTATCCCGAGTGAGACAAACTGCTTGATTCCCGTCTCCAGTGTACCAGCAGAGAACCTGCAGAACCGAATCAGTGAAAAAACACAGCGGGCTACACAGCCTCTCTACCTGAGCAGCTGAAGCTGCGGCTCACACCCTCGACACACAGACACACAGACGGTGCTTCTGCATGCCAGCCACACGTGTGCGCACCTGTGAGAAATAAATATGTGAGGTGTACGCTGCTTTTCTATCTTTTTTTCCCTTTTCTTTCTTTCTTTCTGTCAGCGACATACACTCCTAACACAGGACGGGTTGTTTTTATTGACTGAGTTGATCATTAAGCCATAGTGATGCGCGGATCGGCTCTGATAGCACCTGAATCAGCATGTACGCATCAACCATCCAGCCGTTACAACATGATTGAGCTAGCAAAGCAGTTTTGTGTTGCTATGTGTGGTATTTATTCAGTTTTGGGAAATCACGATGTCTAGAAAGCATCAGTGGCTGCAGCTGACAGGGACAGCTAACGTTAACACTAGCAGCAAAGCTAACATCAGGATCGTCATCCGTTAAAAGCCTCCCGTTGTCGGATACGACATGAAACTACTCCAATTAGCTCAATCATGTTGTAACTAAGACATCCGCTGGAGAAAATATTTTTTTCACGGGCCACTTTGTGAGTTATTACAGACACGGCTAATGGCTAACGGCTAACAGCTAACGGTTAGCCCAGCTAATCTATGATAACCATGTTATTAATTACATACAGAGAAAATACTAATGTTTGTTCAGTCATTGTGTTTATAGACTTTACAAACATCAGATTAGTCTAAACGGTGATATAGTGAAGTGAAAAATGTGATATATACATATATATAGCTAAACTCAGCAAAGTAAACAACAAGGCGATTCCCATTTACACAGTGGTAAGAGTGCTGGACCGGAAGTGTCGCACAAAAAAACGGAAGCTGGCTGCGTTCTGTTTTGCCTCCATGTTTCCGTGAAAAATAAGGTGGATAAAATAACACAAAATATTAGGAAAACTGTTGCAGTCTCCACATTTGTATGAAACAAAATATCATTTAAACAAGTATTAAGAACTGTCTCCAGCTTTAAATAACACAAAATATCAGGAAAACTAATGCAGTCTCCACATTTGAATCAAACAAAATATCAATTACACTATGAAGTACTGTCTCCAGCTTTCAGATAAAAAAATATGAATTAAACTATTGGAGAGTCAATTAAACAAAATATCAAACTATTTCAGTCAGCATACTGACTCTTATGGCTCACCAGTGGACAGTGCTGGAGAAGGTGCTATCTGTGTGTGGTCTCTGAACTAAACCTTTTTTGGGAACGTGAGAGGCAGGTTCTTTTTGATGAAAAGAATCATCTCTGCATGATCAGCAGTGAGCCTGTTTCTGCTTTCATTCACAATATGTGACACTGAGCTACTGTCAACACTACTGCATGGTGCTGACAAGTATCTGCATGCCATTTTAGCCAGAGTAGGGAACCGGATTCTGTTAACCGCCCAGTACTCTAGTGGGTTCTCTTCCTGGGAAATCATCGTCTCTCCAAGATATGTCTCTAGTTGTGCAGTAGAACCTACTGCAGCTCTGGCCAGTGATGTTGATGCTTGCTCACCTGCGATTTCATCAAATATGCTGTCTAGACTGCTACTGGCCTGGTCACAGCGTTTTCTTGCAGGTGGTTCATTCAGGTCATGATTGTCCTGCCGGTCCGCTTCTCCAGGAAACCTTTGCAGCTCAAGTGTCAGCATCTCTTTGGCATTTTCAGTGGTGGAGGTGCTGGAGAAAAAACTATTCTTATACCTATAACAGAGAGGGGAAAAGATTAGTTGACAATGCTTGCCATTTTGGCTATAAAAGTAAAATGATCAAATTATTGATTAAATGAAAGTAAAATCCCTAAAATGAACGTTTTAGCATGTCATCGGTCTCTCCTTCCCTCATTCTCTCTCTCTCTCTCTCTCTCTCTCTCTCTCTCACACACACACACACACAGTCACACAATCACACACAGTTACACTCAGTCACACACAGGGTCACACACAGACTTACAAGCACAGTCACACAATCACACTCAGTCACACACAAGGTCACACACAGACTTACAAGCACAGTCACACAATCACACACAGTTACACACTCAGTCACACACACAGTCACACAATCACACACAGTTACACTCAGTCACACACAGGGTCACACACAGGCTTACAAGCACAGTCACACAATCACACACAGTTACACACTCAGTCACACACACAGATACAAGCACAGTCACACAATCACACACAGTTACACACTCAGTCACACACACAGTCACACAATCACACACAGTTACACTCAGTCACACACAGGGTCACACACAGACTTACAAGCACAGTCACACAATCACACACAGTTACACTCAGTCACACACACAGTCACACAATCACACACAGTTACACTCAGTCACACACAGGGTCACACACAGACTTACAAGCACAGTCACACAATCACACACAGTTACACACTCAGTCACACACAGGGTCACACACACAGTTACAAACACAGTCACACAATCACACACAGTTACACTCAGTCACACACAGAGGCACAGACACACACACACACACACACTCACCTGGGATCGAGCAGCGTTGCCATGGTGTAGAGAGGGTTTTCCTCCGCGTCAGAGAATCTCTTCTTGACGGCTACAGCCAAGGTTGCCTTCATCATTTTGATCCCATGGTCTTCATCGGTCTCCTTCATTAGAAATCTGTGCAGCACAGTGACCGCTGGAATGACGTCTGCGGCTGTGGCATCTGAAGAGCTCACTTTTCGAGTTAACTCCTCGAACGGACCCAGAACAGATAGTACCTTCTCCAGCAGTGTCCACTGGTGAGCCATGAGAGTATCAGGGAGTCCATGTTCAGTGACGAATATTCCCAGAGCCCGTTTCTGTTCAACCAAGGACTGTAGCATGTAAAATGAACTGTTCCAGCGGGTCTGTACATCTTGCTGGAGTCGCTTGGCAGGCTGGTGGTTCTCAAGTTGAATGACTTCGAGGCGGGAATAGGCCAGAACAGAGTGTTTGAAATGTCCAACTACTCTGCGCCTGGTTGCCACTGCATCAGCAACACTCCCCTGTGACAAAAGGCATTCGTGAACCGCCAGCTGGAGAGTGTGAGCAGTACAAGGTAGGCTGGGGAGTTCTGCATCACTCATGGCCTTTATCATATTTTTAGCATTGTCGCGGAGTACAACATGGACAGATGTTTTCGGAATTCCCCAGGTCTGAAGCATGCTATTGAAAGCACCCATTATGGCTTGGCTGGTGTGTGAGCCCCGGAACGGCTTCGCATGCAGTGTGACATGATGACGAGTGAACTCATCATCATTAATCCATTGTGTGGTTAAACTGAGCAGAGACATTGGACAGACACTGCTCGTCCAAATGTCGGTTGTAAAACTGAAGGCTGAAACTCTGTGCACCAGGGCGCTAACATGTTTTTTTACCTCGTCAAATACTTTTGGCATCATAACATCCGTGATGTAATGGCGACAAGGAATCTCATATCGCGGCTCAAGTGTGCCGAGAAGACGGCGAAATCCTTCGTCTTCTACAACTGACGGTGGCTGGTCATCCAGAGCTATATAATGGGTTAAAGCCTCTTGCCATTGTCTGTCGCTTTTGCAGAACCTGAGCTAATGTTGGCTGTTGTGGTCTTGCAGTAGCATTAGCAAACTCCGTATATTCAGCTTTATGATGCGTCTTGAGATGTTTTATCAAGTTGCTGGTATTAAACGACGTATTCTCCTTTCCTCATCTTGACACCTTGGCAGCACATAGCTTGCAGTCTGCCTTGCTTCTGTGGTCGTCCCTTATCTTAAAATATGTCCACACTGCTGACATGCCACTTGCATGAATGGTCCGCTTGCCACTCCAAAGAGCCTGAGCCGCCTCAGGAGTTAAGTCTGCTTTGGCCTTTCCTGTATAGTGCTGTTATGTGATTAGTCCAGTCCAGTTTATTGTTAAGCTGAACACCCAGGTACTTATAAGATGTCACCATCTCAATGTCCTTTCCCTGGATGTTCACCGGTGCTGGGAGGAGGAGTCTGCGCCTGCGGAAATCTACCACCAGCTCTTTGGTTTTCCCCGCGTTGATTTGAAGGTGGTTCCTCAGGCACCAGTCCACAAAGTCCTGGTTCAGTTCTCTGTACTCCCTGTCGTCCCCATCTGTGATGAGGCCGACTATGGTAGAGTCGTCAGAGAACTTCTGCAGATGACAGGTGGGGGTGTTGTGTGAAAAGTCTGCAGTGTAGAGGGTGAAGAGGAACGGTGCCAGCACCGTCCCCTGTGGGGCCCCCGTACTGCAGACAACCAAGTCCGATACACAATCCTGGGTCCTGACATACTGCGGCCGGTCCGTGAGGTAGTCCAGGATCCAGGATGTGAGGTGATTAGCCACCCCTATGTTCTCCAGTTTGTCCCTCAGAAGTGCAGGCTGTATGGTGTTGAAAGAGCTGGAGAAATCAAAGAACATGATCAAGGGCGTAAGTTTGATTTTCACATTGGTAGGGACATAAAAGTGCTCCATGGCGGCGACCTGTACGTTGATGATTTTTTAATGCAATTTTATGTCATGTGAAACTGATCACTGCTTTATAATGCATATTTAGATATCTACACTAAATACAAGAGTGTCTTGGATAATGTATTCTCTAATGTTATCAGTTACATGAATATACACTGATAGCTTCACCACATCTGTCTGTATGTGCTTCCCAGGGTAAACTATAATAATAACAATAACAGTACACTCCGAAGGGGCTTCACTTCAGTACCAGCCTGCGGCCTGCAGTTGGGTTGGTAATAGTGATCCGAATTGATATTGATATCAGGTAAAAACATATATTATGCATGAATCAATATTTTTACTTACCCCTAGTCACAATGCTGAATCTCACTATCAACATATATCCTTCAGGATTCAATCTCACCTGTGAGGCTCCTGTCTCTCCTCTGTCTCCTCCTGTCTCTTCCATTTCCTTCTGTCTCTCTTCCTGCCTCTCCTCCTCCATCTCCTCCATCTCCTCCACTCTCTCTACTACTTGTCATCTGACAAAAAATATACTGATGCAAGACATGTGAACAGTGGGACAATTTGAGATGCAGCAGTCATAGATTTTGATTGTTGTAGCCTGAGGAAAACATAATGTATGTTTTACAATTGTGTAATTCATTAAACAACATCTGAATGTATATAGGCTAAAGAACAGCCATAATGTCAACACAAGTTAGTCAGCTTCATCACGTTAAACATAAATAAAATAAATCAACAACAATGTAAATGCTCCAAAATCATTATAATACAACTGTGTACAAAATGTTGCACTTACACCCAATATCTATTACATAAATATGACTCAGTGTTGGTGTTTTTACTGGGAGCAGTGGATATCTATTCTCCTAAGTCTCTCCTTCACACACCATGGATGCTGAAGACTGTCACTGAAGGAGCTATTATTTATAGTGTTTACACTTTATGTATTTAGACTGTTTCTATCATGTCATCTTACTACAAACATTAATTTGAACTGTGTCATCACTACATGACATCTATGATTGCTGATGGAGCATGTGAGGTGGAATTTCGTGTTCTCTGGCATATAATATTGATCTAATAGTTGCCAAACCAACTGACTCACCGTTCACACTCGGCGCTCCGGTGTGGAGCGCTAACGGTGACGCGCGTGTATGTGTGGTTCCCTCACGAACTGCCGTGAACTGTACGGTGACACGCCCCCATAAAGTCAGTGGAGAGAGCGGCGCTGGGGAGGACCAATTACACGTTACCAAAATAATGGTAGAGCCAATCAATGAGCAATACAAGGTTACAGGCGGGAAGTATGGAGCTCTATGCAGGAGGAAGATGACTAAAGGCCCATTTATGCTCAACGTTAAATACAGATCCGGATACAGACGGAGCCTTCTGTCCGTGCTCCACGTTCATTTCGTCCATATTTCTGCACGTTTCCATAAAGCTTACAGATACGGGCCAAACGGAGCAGTACCACCGGAAACTGTGGGGGCAGTCTTGCTATCACTACCCGATACGTAGCTCTAGTGAGACACGAAGAAGAAATAACAATGACGGAACTTTTTTCGCCTGAAACGCTGAAAATAAAATAAAAGAGGGAGACAGGTTTTTCCTATTTCATCTTATGTTGTTATATTTCTCCCTCTCCCCTCTCTGGGAGTGTCCGACCTCCCGCCGCCCGCTCCCGTCTCAAACACAGAGGCCTCCCTCCCCGGAGCCCCCCCTCCCAGCCCCGCACATACTCCCGAGGCTTGGGTCTCCCTCCCCGCGGAGCCGCCCGCCCTCCTGGCTCCGCTCCACTCCCAGGGCCGACCCTCGCGCCCTCCCACTGAGGTCCCTCTGTTTTTGTCTTTTATGCAAGAGGTACATTATCAATATCTCCTCCACAGGGGAAACATGTTTGTTTTTGAGTTTGTTGTTGTCATAAACTTTTGACTCTGGGCTGCCCCCTGGTGAATATATTGGTTAACATCCATGCCAACATAAAGGACGCATGGTAGTATGTGGGCAGTGACGGTAACATCGTTTGAAACGGACGTATATACATTGTCGTACGTAAAGGCATGTTGTTTCTCTCTCTCTGCTGCCTATTGTTTCCTGACCCATAATGCATCAGGTGTGCCCTTCACTAAACTCTGTTCATTTGGCCTGTGACACTCAACATCAAAATAAAACTTGCATTCAAAAGCATTGGATTTTTTAACCAAAAATTATTTTTGAGGTAGTGTATTTTAATCCAGTTTTAAATTCAAGTTACCCTTTTAAACAACTTATTTATTACATTTTAACACATTTTAATGACTGTATGAATTCAAACATTGATTAAATTATTACTGAAAAATATAAAATAAACATTTTAATGAAATCTCTGTAATAACTGTCTCTCAGACAGTTACACTCCCACCAAGTTACTATGATTTATGATAACTTTTATGAAAACATTTAAATAAATCTAGTAACTTCCAGAGGTAAACTCTGGTATCTTGTACCTCTTAGGTCAAACTGATACTTTAACCTTTCCTCACTGGCAGAAGCTTAGAGACTAGTTCCATTATCACACATTTTAGTTGTTTTCTACAAGCACAACTAATTTATGAATAGGACGCTCAAGAATAGATGAACTAGTAAGTCTATGATCATCTTTTCCAAGATTTCTGTTTCCCATTTGTACAGTGGCTTTCCGTACCAATCCATCTTCATCTTTGCAAACATTTAGTACTCTTCCAAGTCTCTACTCATTGCGTGAAATCTCATCCGCTTTGAAAATAACAATGGGCCTCATTCACAAACAGTGCGTACGCACAAATCTGTGCTTAAACTGTGCATACGATTGTTTGACGCACAAATCCGGGATTCATCGATATTTTCTTACCAGAATTTGTTCTTACTCTGCGAACAAATTTAGAACTGCCTCAGACCATGCGTACACACATATGAGGAAGGCCGAACTGACTTAGAAAATCAATCAATCAATCAATCAATTTTATTTATAAAGCCCAATATCACAAATCACAATTTGCCTCACAGGGCTTTACAGCATACGACATCCCTCAGTTATTATCAGCATAATAAATTAACAGTAATCCATATGACACAATGAGACAGAGAGAGAGAGAGAGAGAGAGAGAGAGAGAGAGATGCAGGACAGACGGTAATGACAGTAGCTTACAACAACATTATTGAAATTAATAATATTATAGTTATAGTTCTGGCTACTGTGGTACAATATGTTGAAAGTATGTATTAATATCTGGCAGTATACATGTGTGACAATAGTCATATGTGTATAATAACAGTAGAAGTATGACTAATGACTAATGATGGCAGCAGCAGCAGGAGGCATCTGGCAGGACCACGGCAGCAGCACAACCACACACGTCACACTGTCCAGGCACCGCTGTGATATGAGTTAACCTGAGAGACAGTGGAGCACAAAGGCTCCGGAGAAGAAGCCGAGTTAGTGACATCCAGAATGGCCGAGTTAGCAAGATGCAGTAATAGAATACGAGAGAGAGAGAGAGAGAGAGAAGGAGAGAAGGTGCCCGGTGTATTATGGGGGGGTCCTCTGGCAGACTAGGCCTAAGTCAGCCTAACTAGGGGCTGGTACAGGGCAAGCCTGAGCCAGCCCTAACTATAAGCTTTATCAAAGAGGAAAGTCTTAAGTCTAGTCTTAAATGTGGAGACGGTGTCTGCCTCCCGGACCGTAACAGGAAGATGATTCCACAGGAGAGGAGCCTGATAGCTGAAGGCTCTGGCTCCTGATCTACTTTTGGAGACTTTAGGGACCACGAGTAACCCTGCGTTCTCAGAGCGCAGTGTTGTGGTGGGATAATATGGCACTATGAGCTCTCTAAGATATGACGGAGCTTGACCATTTAGAGCTTTATAAGTTAACAGTAGGATTTTAAATTCAGTTCTGGATTTTACAGGGAGCCAGTGCAGAGAAGCTAAAACAGGAGAAATATGATCTCGTTTCTTAGTTCCTGTTAGTACACGTGCTGCTGCATTCTGAATTAGCTGGAGAGTTTTTAAGGACTTACTAGAGCTACCTGATAATAGAGAGTTACAGTAATCCAGCCTTGAGGTAACAAAAGCGTGGACCAATTTTTCTGCATCTTTTCGGGTCAGGATAGGCCTAATTTTCGCAATATTACCCAGATGAAAAAATGCAGTCCGTGAGGTTTGTTTTAAATGAGAATTAAAAGACAAATCTTGATTAAATGTTACTCCGAGGTTTCTTACGGTAGTGCTAGAGGCCAGAGCAATGCCATCTAGAGAAACTATGTCATCAGATAAAGAGTCTCTGAGTTGTTTGGGGCCAAGAACAATAACTTCAGTTTTGTCTGAATTTAACATCAGGAAATTGGTGCTCATCCAGGTTTTTATGTCTTTAAGGCAGTTATGGAGTTTAGTTAATTGATTACTTCCTTCTGGCTTCATCGATAAATACAACTGAGTATCATCCGCATAACAATGGAAATTTATAGAGTGATTTCTAATGATGTTACCTAAAGGAAGCATATATAGAGTAAATAGGATTGGTCTGGGCACAGAAACTTGCGGAACTCCAAAACAAACTTTGGTACGTAAGGATGATTCATTATGAACGTCAACAAACTGAAAACGATCAGATAAATAAGATTTAAACCAGCTTAGTGCAGAACCTTTTAGGCCAATTAAGTGTTCCAGTCTCTGCAGCAGAATTTGATGGTCAATTGTGTCAAACGCTGCACTAAGATCTAATAAAACAAGTACAGAGACAAGTCCTTTGTCTGAAGCAATCAGAAGGTCATTTGTAATTTTAACTAGTGCTGTCTCAGTGCTATGATGCACTCTAAATCCTGACTGAAATTCTTCAAATAAATTATTATCATGGAGAAAATCATATATGGAGAAATGGGGGCGTGGTAGTATGCTAATCACAATTGCGAGCATGCGCCTGTCAATTTACAATGATTCTGATTCACACACATACGCAAGGTGGTGAGAACAAAATTGGCCGGTGTGCAGGTGTCATGAATCCCATGGTGATTTTGTGTACGCACTTATTTTGTGCGCAAAGTAATAACATTTCCACGCACATATTAGTGAATGAGGCCCAATGTCTCCAATCTTCACATTACGCCTTGAAGAGTGCCAGCGTTGTCTGAGGGTGATGTTCGCGAGATACTCTCTCCCCCATCTATCTAGAATTGCTCCGTCTGGTACTGTACCCTGTGCCATCTTTTCCTGGCATGCACATCTTTTGCCACAAATTTTCCTGGAGGAGGAAGTGGGACAGAGCTTTTCATGGTGAGTAAATGGTTTGGAGTAAGTGGCTCTAGACTTTTGGGATCATTGATGCTGTCAGTAGTGAGGGGGTGGTTGTTTACAATTGACATAGCTTCATAGAAAAATGTTCTTAAAAAAGCATCATCTAATCTGCCTGCACGCTTGGAAAGGACCCAGCTCAGGACACTCCTTACTGTCCTTATCTGCCGTTCCCAAATCCCTCCAATGTGACTGGCATCTGGTACGTTCATGGTGAAGTCACAATGTTTCTTGGCCAGTAAGACATCAATCTGTCTTTATCCACTTCTTTAAAAGCCTTTGTCAACTCATTTTTCGCTCCAACAAAATCTGTCCCTCTGTCTGACCTGATTTGTCTTACAGCTCCACGAATAGCTATAAAACTCTGCAATGCATTTATGAACACATCAGTTGTTAGAACTTCCAATATTTCGATGTGAATTGCCCTTGAGGATAGACAGGTGAATATGAGACCGTACCTTTTCTGCTCTTTATAACCTTGCTTAGTGAGAAAGGGTCCAAAGCAATCCATCCCACAGAAGGAGAATGGTGGCGAGGGCTCAACACGATCAGCAGGCAAATCCGCCATTTTTCTGTTGGTCTGTGACCTCCTCTGCATGTGACACATTGTTTGATGTAGTTTGCCACAATTTTGCTGCCACCAACTATCCAGTAACCATTTGCTCTGAGCTCATTGAAGGGTCTGCCCTCTGCCTTGGTGCTGACTTTTTTCATGGCAGTAACTTAGGATCAGACGTGTAATCACCCCATCTTTTGGCAAGATTACTGGATGCTTCAAGTCATGAGGTAAGGATGCCTTCTTTAATCTCCGTCCCACCCTGAGAACACCATCTTGCAACACTGGGTCAAGCTGGAACAACTGATGGCTATGTGGCAGTTTACCATGACTCAGTACTCTCATTTCCTCTTTGAAGGCATCCTTTTGTGCCAACTTCATGAGTGCAAGACTGGCTTGTCTTATGGGCTCTGCTGGTTTGACTCCTTTTAGGAGTTTGTGGATCCGAGCAACAACAGTCAGTGCTGTATGCCATTTTGAGAACCGCTCGAACCTCTCCAGAAAACTGTCCTCTTCAACTGTTTTGTTTGTAGTGCTCATCTCCCACCATGAGCTGTGGTGTTGACTTTGGTGTGACAAGCTCTCTTTCCCACAGGAATTTTGGTCCAGTAAGCCACGTTGAGCTCATTAACTCTGCTAACTTGAGGCCTCTGGAAGCATGATCAGCTGGGTTTTGGTCAGTCTCAATATAGTACCAGTGAGCTGAATCTGTTGTTTCTCTGATTCTTTGAACCCGATTTGCTACAAAAACGTGAAACCTACGGGCTTCATTGTTAATGTAGCCTAAGACTACCTGTGAGTCTGTCCAAAAGTATTCTTGGTCAATTTTGACCTCCAGCTCCTTCTTTAGCATAGTGTTGACTGCTGAGAAGACCACTGCAGCTGTTAACTCCAGTCTAGGTATGGTTACAACTTTGGTGGGTGCAACCCTCGCCTTCCCTATGACTAAGGAGCAATGCACTTTGTCTTCTGTCACCACTCGGATATATGAGCACTGACCATACACATGGCTACTTGCAACTGAAAAGTGATGCAGCTCAACTCTCTGCACCTTCCCTAGGTTTTCAGGAGCAAAGCATCTTGGGATTTGGAGTTTCTGCAGATTCTCTAGATCATTTGGCCAGCTCTCCCACCGTGGCTTTAATTCTGCGGGCAGCTGTTCATCCCATCCGATGCCTTTTTGGCACATTTCCTGCAGTATTTTCTTTCCCTGTAGGAGGAAAGGAACTAGAAAACCTAGTGGGTCAAACACAGACGCAAGTGTGGAGAGTATTCCCCACTGTGTTGCTGGCTTCTCATCCAGAGCAACCTTAAAGGAGAAGGTGTCACTGTTAACACTCCACTTTACTCCCAGCACTGCCTGTACTGGAAGTTCCCCGCGATTGAGATCCACATCCTCTACTCCATTAGCTCGTTCACTGTCAGGAATAGACTCCAAAACTTGAGATGAACTTGTGGAGGTGTAACCTTCCTTTTTGCACACACAGTTTGTGCTTCTCTCACAAGTTTAATGGCTGAGTCCACAGATTCTACACTGATCATGCCATCATCAACATAAAAATTCTTTTTTATGAAGCTGGCTGCTGCGGGATAGTCCTTTTCATTTTGGCTTGCGAGGTACTTCATTCTGTAATTCGTGCAGCCAGGAGAAGATGCTGCTCCAAATAGATGGACATGAGAAGATGATATATCTGCAGCAGTAGATCTGCCCTCATGAAGAGGTGTTGGATGAGATTTCTTACACATGCCACAAGTAGCTTTATTCTTGCACTCCTTTGAAATGTGTCCTCTCCTGGGACAACCAAGGCACAGATTATTGTCCATTATGAACCTCCTCTTTTCCTCTACAGGCTTACTGGAGAGCTTCTGGCATTTGTGGATGGAGTGACTCTCTCCACAGCATAGGCATGTGACTGGGTTTGGAGATGATGATATGTTTACTTTCTTTGATGCATTTGAATTTCTTGAGCTGTTCTCCACAGCACTGCAAGTTTTCATCACAGTCATTGATTTATCTGATTCACCTGCTTTCACATTTGTACTAAATGCACTAGCCTATGGATGTTTAGCATCTCTTGAGGGCTTTTCTTCAACAGACTTCAAGGCCTGAAAGGAAGTCACAGGATTGCATGCGATATCAGCTCCCTTTGCCACAAAACCAGCAAATTCCTTGAAATTGGGGTATTCCTCTGTTTGTCGCAGCTGCTTTGTAACATGGCGATTCCAGCAAGAGATCAACCACTCAGGGAGCTTCTGGAGCATCTTTTGGTTCTCCTCACAATCATTTAACACCTGGAGTCCTTTGATATGAGGCATGACATTGCTGCAGGTGGTCAGAAAATCACTGACTTGTCTTAATTTAAGTGACTCTCTTGAGCTAATCTTTGGCCAATTGTTTAATTTTTCTCTAAATGCACGCTGGATTACAAATGGATGACCACAGCAAGCATTCAATGCCTCCCATGCTTGGTTGTAAGCATCACCATCTTTTCTGTAGAAGCTTCCTTCCACTACAGATCGTGCCTCACCACTGATGTATCTCTGCAGGTAAAACAACTTGTCTGCTGGATTTGTACATCGACGTTCTATCAACGCTTTGAAATTTGTTTTCCACTCTAAGAACGTAAGTGGGTCTCCTAAGAAGGGGGGGCTCAGGTGCAGGAAGTCTGGTAAGAACCATTGTGTCATGCAGGGCTTGTACCAACGATGTTTCATTGTTAGTATTGTTTGTTTTTTCGTAGCTATTCTGACATGTTTGTTCTTTTTTAATTCCATTACAGGGTATAGTGGGACAACTGACTGCCTTACTGCATGCTGCTTTATTTTCATTGCAGGTCTCATCTGTGTCAGCTTCAGAATATGCCTTAAGTTTAGCAGCTATCACATTAAGATCTCTCTGATTGTCCAGTCTTTTAAGTTCTTGTCTTTGTGCAGCGATTGCTTCCTCCATGTTCATTTCAGCCTTCTTTGCGGCCCACTGTGCAACACACTCTATAGTATATTCTTTGTCAAGTACCAAATGAAGCCTTGCGCTTTCTGTTTTAGCATCAAATTCCTCTTGCCCCACTTCACTCACATGCACCTTCATTACTTCCATCAAATCTCTTGTTACTGCTGTGCAGGAATCCATTTTCCGTCTAATCTCAGTGGAAGGGGCTAATTGAGATCATACACTTTCATATGCGACTCTCACTTGTGTCTCTAGCCCTTCAACAGCATCCATCATGTCACCCAAGTTTTCATCCGAGCACTCATCTTTAAGATCAGTGCGTGCAGCTTTAACCCGTTCTTTCCATTTTTCATACAATGTGATGAATTTCCTCTCTCTTTGAGAAACCTCTTGTTGCTTTAGCTCTAGCACTGGGTCCATGTCATTGGTCCGACCTCCCATTAATTCGACCTCCCATTAATTCGACCAGTCCGACCTGTTTGTACTAATGGGAGGTCGAACTGATGGGAGGTCCCATAAGTCCAACTGTCCATTCTGACCGTTCACTTCCATTCGGGCCGCGGGAGTGAAAGGCATGCACCGTATCTACAGGCTGTTACATATTATGCAACCAGCAATCTGATCTATTGAGAGTTTATAGTACTGTAGTGACGCATAGCCTAATTCCTGACAGCAAGATTGTTTTTTTAAAATAATAAAAAGTCAGTTAACCCTCAGAACTCAGAGCATGAGCTTTCATATTTTGCAGAATATCTCTAAAACCACACAACAGAACTTAATGGGTTAAATTGTGCTCAGTAGCTTACCTGTTGGTTGTTCAAAGTTGAGCTTGGGGGCGATTATAACCTTTCCAGAAAGTTTTTAATCCTGGTTTGACTTGATGGCTCCTAGTGGGCTCTCTCAAGAGTGTGTAGTGCTGTACTTGGTGCTGAACAGAAAATCAGCGCAGTAGAAAACAGAAGAAGCCTGCAGGGGCCCGCGGGCCCGGACCGTCAAATCGGGCTGGGCCGGGCCGTTTTTTTTATGAATACGTCGGGCTTGGGCTCATTGACTCCAAGTTACATTGTAACTAAGCAGCATCCTGCGCAGTGGTATTTTCATTCAGGCATGTCTCACTATGCAGCATGTGTGATGTGTGTTTCTGTGTGTTTCTGAGAGCACTTTCTCTCAGAAATTCTCGCTTTTTCGGTCTTTCAGAGCGAGAGAGAGAGAGAGAGTGGCTGCGGGCCTCAATGAAAGCGCATGGCAGAAAGAAAATAAGACAAGATACGATAAGAAACTTTATTGTCATTGCACAGCAGATACAACGAAACTTCGTTTGGCAGCAATCTCTTGTCTCTAATAAATAAATCTGTATAAAATAGGATCAAATATGACAAACTAATGCAAATAAAACTACTATACATAATTTAAAAGAAATGTGCAAGTGTGCAAGAAGAAGAGCAGTTATTGCATTGGCCACATTGCAATTGCATACATCTGTGATCAGTCCCCTAATTTAATTTTAACAATTTTTTCAATCTTCTCCAGTTTCTCGTTTTATTTTATGAAAATGATCAATGTAAGTGCACTTGTCCTAGAGTAGGTTTTATCTAAACTCTGTTTAGATAAAACCTACAAGCTTCTCTTCCTATGACTTTTACTAAACAATGTGTCTTGTATGTTTTCTGAAGCCTTTAAGTTACAACAATGAAACACACTAGACTTCTGAGCATTTATACCTCCGACTGCGGCAGACCGCTGCTGAAAGTTATACATTTTGATACATAGGCCCTACAGGTGGCTATACATATTGCAAAACTCTGTAAAAGTACACCAAAGCATACATTTTCGTTTCCAAATATTTATTTGAAAACAAAATCATTCATACGGTCAATAAAAAAACATTTTGTTAATAATAAAAAACGAATCTCAACAGTTACCGCGCCAGCTGGCGGGACTGCGGCTGAACCGCTTCCAGTGTGTGTGTGTGTGTGTGTGTGTGTGTGTGTGTGCGTGTGTGTGTGTGTGTGTGTGGAGTATCAATAAAAAAATGTTTCCACTAATTATTTCGGTGTTTATTTCTTTTATTCTTTTTTTTTTTTTTATTAAAATGCGTAATATAGCCAACAATATTATAGAAGGAATTATCAAAAGCCGACAAATAGTGTCAATTAACTGACATGAGACATTGGAGAGGTTGTCAGTCCTATTCTATAGTCTGTAATATTTTTTTTATTTTATCATAACTTCTCGGAAATTACTCAGATGCATTTTTGGTGTGCTTCTGAGCACACGGACAGCCATAAACAATGAAGTTACATATGTTGCGGCGCTTGGAGGGGCGCTGTAATCCTGGCGGTCCTAGTGTTAAGCACCATGGACAGCACCAATGCATCTATCGCTGTAGCGCAGAGGCTCTGATGCCTGAGTCAAAGCATGTGAGCAGAGTGGGAGTTGGAGCTGCCTGGAGCAAGGAGCGGGAGGATTTTGTATGTATATGCCAAAATAGGTAAAAAAAAATAAATAAATAAATCATAATTTATTCATCTTTTGTGTAATAAAATATTTGGAAACGAAAATGTATGCTTTGGTGTACATTTACAGAGTTTTGCAATATGTATAGCCTACCTATGTATCAAAATGTATCATTTTCAGCAGCGGTCTGCCGCGGTCAGAGATATAAATGCTCAGAAGTGTAGTGTGTTTCATTTTTGTAAAGGCTTCAGAAAACATACAAGACACATTTTTAGTAAAAGTCATAGGAAGAGAAGCTTGTAGGTTTTATCTAAACAGAGTTATTTGCATTATAAAAACCGTCGTGGCGGCTCTAGGACAAGTGCACTTACATTGATCATTTTCATAAAATAAAACGAGAAATTGGAAAAGATTGAAAAAATTGTTAAAATTAAATTAGGGAACTGATCACAGATGTATTGTCTCTGTGTGTTTTTACATCTATTGTTACTTTTAATTTGCAGCAATACTTTTAATGAAGCTGACATGTCATGACAGTCAAGAACCCCCCCGGGATTTCGGGATTACGGCAGCCAATCGGCGTTGAGCTGCAAGCGACAGGACCCAGCGAAATACAGCTCCAGCTGGGATTTCTCATCTCAAGCGACGAGCGAAATTTCGCTCTCTCGCTCTGTCGCTGTTGCTCGGAGCCCGAGCGATTCTTCTCTCCGGCGAATATACGCTCAATCGCCCGTTTGCATTGACTTTGTGTGTAAACTCGTCTCAAGCGAGAAAAAAAAAACAGGTCCGATGTGAACACACCTTTACATAAAATAAATTTGTTATTAAATAAATTAAAACATATAGCCCACAGTAGATAAAAGTAGAACATGCTAAAAATAAATACAATAATAGGCTAAATAGTGTCTAAACAATAATTAAGTGTCTTAACAATAATAAATATTATCTAAGTTATCTATTAGGCTACCATTCCACTCTGTAAATAGATTTTAACATTTCAATATAATTTTAATATTATTTTTGTTTATTTCATTATTGTTATTATTGGTTTTACTTTTTAGTAGTATTGTATTGTCTGAGGATGACTCATTTTAGTAACTATCTACAGTAAAAAAGAAAAAAACAAGCAAAGAAACAAACAAACCTCATTTTATACACGGGGCCTTCAAAGTGCTCTCTGAAACTACACCTGGCATGGCTTGTGTCCAAAAAATGAAAAGATCTAAACTTTGTCGTAGAGCTAAACCAAATACATCATTGGAGACTAACATATATCTATATATATCATATATATCATATATATATCAACCTGGAGAGTAACATATGTCAGTATGAAGATTCTACATGGCTCCTGCTTTTAGCCATTGACCTTTGAACCTTGACCTCAGTGCATGTTTGAGGGCTTATAACTCAGCAACTAAAGGGGGTACAGACATGGGACCAACTGTTATAGAGAGCTCTTGACCCCAGCTATCATGTGAGTGTAGTCAACAGCTGGGGGTGCTGTCAGATATGGGTAAAATATGGATAAAATTAATTTTCACCCATTTAGAAATTAGATATTAAAATCTGATTTCACAGATGTGTTTACCATCCCCTTAAAGTCCACAGTGTACTCTCAATTCAGTATTTACAACTTCCAAATCTGGGAAAAACACTTAGATTTTTAAAAAACTACAATTCCCTGGGACCGCGCCATGCAGTTTGATACATATCAGAAACATAGTTGTAGTTCTTCTGATTTGCAAAGTAGGGTTCTAAATAGGGTTGTAAAAAGATATATCTACTGAATATATCTAATATCAAGTAAAGCCGAACGAGTTATTACACTCCACCTAGATGAACTATGTTAAGAAAAAGTAAAGATGTTGGCTAATTTTCGATATTTTAGCTAATACACTACTACTACGGTAGGTTCGTTTGCGGCTTGTAAAATAGGGTCGTAAAAAGCTAGATCTACTGAATAAATCTAATATCTAGTAAAGCCGAACTGGTAATGACACTGCACCTAGATGAACTACGTTAAGAAAAAAAGCAAGGATGTTGGCTAATTTCAGATTCTAAAAACGACGTTTTTGGGATGGTAGGTTTTTTGCGGCTTGTTGTAAAATAGAGTCGTAAAAACATACATCTACTGAATATATCAAATGTCTAGTAAAGCTGAACTAGTAATGACACTGCATCTAGATGAACTATGTTAAGAAAAAGTAAGGATGATGGTTAATTTCAGATAATTTAGCTAGTACTGTAGAAACGGCGTTTTTGGGACTGAATATTTGAATAGGCCTATATCAAATATCTAGTACAACCGAACTATCATGTTATTATTATTATTGGTGGGAAATTATAACAGAGGAATATATTTGCCGTTTTAATATCAAGAACACTTTAGTGTTTTTGTGTGTATACAGGACGTTGTTCAATCAGGGAATCCGTGTGGACACCATGACAATGGATCCTAATTGACTTTACATTGGCATTGTTTCCGTGGTACCGGCACGTAATTTCAACCCATTACGTGCTGCCACCACGGAATGCAGTGTTAAGAGGTCGTGGTCATTTCATGTATTTCTGTGAGATCAGGTTGGGCATATCTCACTCTCTCCAGCATGTGTGTGTTCTTGTGTGTCTGTTTATCAGAGCGAAAGAGAGAGCGATCGAGAGAGAGAGAGAACAGCTGCGCGCATCAATGAAAGCACTTGGCAGAAAGTAATTAATAATAATAATCATTGTCGGAGTCGCGCTCGGCCCGTGCAGGGCTCTTCTCAAGAGTGTGTAGCGCTGTCCTTGGTGCTGAACAGAAAATCAGCGCAGTAGAAAACAGAATAAGCCTGGAGAGGGTGTGCAGGCGAAGACGGGTCGAACTAACGGGACCTCCCATTGGTTCGACTTCCTATTGGTCCGACCTAGTCGGACAGATGGGAGGTCGAACCAATGGGCAGTTCCCCTAGCGCTTTTGAGGTTAACTTTCTCTCTCATGAAGATTTTCTGGGTTGTACTGTCTGGGAGGTTGTGGAGGTAGGCTTATCCATTGTTACTTTTAGTATTTCTACTTTAGCAAGAATATCACCTATAAGTAACTCTAATTTCTCCCTTTCAACCTCATAAGTTTGTGATTGTAGCTGTTCACTCAAACTATTTAGTTCTTCTTAAGGGACTCTATTTGTTCATTTAATTCACCACCTTCTGATTTTTACTCATGAACTGACATTGTACTGGTTTTAGAATAAACACTGTATACCACCAAGTTACTGCTAATGTGCAGATAAATCCTTAAATATAATGTCGTTTTCAGTGCAATCAACTACTATTTCTAGTTACTCAAACAAACTCCTTTGATTAGCTATTTAAACTCTCAGATCAAAAAACACCATTAAAACATTAACAACTATTATACTGGTAAATCAGGAACAACAATTGGGTAACAAAGATAAATCACTCTCTCAGTAATAAACCAGTATTTTTAACAAAAGTCTTCCAACATATATTTCCCTTTTTTAACAGATCAATGAATTACTCTCTCTTAATAAACCAGCAATTGTTTTGGTTTTACCAAGTCTTTCCTTTCAAACTGTGCAAAAATCCATATAGGAGCACAGTCACACACTCAAACCTGACGCCGTCTGCAGAGCCGCCCTCTTCCGTGTTTACGGTGATGGGATGAAACAGTCACTGCACGCTGCGGCCTGTAGGGGATATTTGCAGGGCTGTAGTCCACGCTGGTGCTGCCTTCTAATAGCTAAATCCGCAGTACTCTCCACCCGGTGTCAGGAACACCTCTCCCTTGAATCAGCATGACACTTCTCTAGTCTCTTCTCCGGTCACACGCTTTCCAAGCGATGCTTCTCTCTCTTATGCCGAACACACGCGGTTCTTCACTTGGGGCTCTTGGCCATGCTAGCGTTACGTTTTCACTGTAACTACACCGGTCCAATAAATAATGGCCACGCATCATACAGATGTCTTTTTGTGATTTATTGCCGCCTTTCTTTCATAGACACCGTGAAAACTACAAAAAATAGAACATATAAAACCAATGAGTCAAAACATACATCTGTCAGTCATTTTGTAAAGTCTCTTTAGCAAGTGTCTATAATTAGACAGGCCCAAACAATTAAGTCTATCATGCTAACTGGTGCACAGACACTGTTGTTATGGACAAAACTTGCACGGCCAATCTTGAATGTCTTGTTATTAAATGTCGCCCTTTTTATCTCCCTCGAAAGTTTTCAGCTGTTTTTATGTTAGCCGTGTATATTCATCCTCGTGCTGATGCCTCCTCTGCCCTAAATGAACTGGCTGACATAATTCATAAATATGAAAACTCCCACCCGAATGCTGTGATTCTTGCAGCTGGTGATTTTAATCACTGTTCTCTTAAATCCATCCTTCCAAACTACCACCAGCATGTAAAACATCACACTAGAGGTGATAAGACTTTGGACCATTTATACTGCAATATAAAGTCTGCTTATCGGTCCTTTTTAAGACCATCTTTTGGTAAATCTGATCACCTGTCCATTCTCCTTCTGCCCACTTATGCGCAGAGGAACAGATTAATTAAACTTACTGTTCACTCTGTACAGTGCTGGTCCAAAGACGCTGAAACACAACTTCAGGGATGTTTTGATGCTACAGATTGGACTGTTTTTAAATCAGAGGATCTGGATCAATACTGCGATGCTGTTGCTGGATATATCAACTTCTGTATCGATATGTGTGTCCCACGTAAGGTGGTGAAACAGTATTCCAGCAAGAAACCGTGGCTTAATTCTGATGTCAGACTCAAATTAAAGGAATGTGCCACAGCTTTTAAATCTGGAGATGCTACCAGCTACAAGCTGGCCAGATATTCACTGGAGCGGTCTATAAAAGCTGCTAAGCGTGCCTATGGAGAGCGAATTGAGGGTCATTTCAGGGAGAATGACCCCCGACGCATGTGGCAGGGTTTGAACACTGTTACCTCTTATAAACCCAGAGGCCACGCCACTGCAGCTCCTGACCCTGCACTTCCAAATGAACTTAATCATTTCTACTCCAGATTTGATGTCATGATCACTGAGTCTCCTGTTTTTATCCCTTCTAATCCTAGTGACCAGGCCAGTTTCTCTGTGTCAATAGATGAGGTTCGCAAGGTTCTGTCCAAAACTAGGATGAGGAAAGCCACAGGTCCAGATGGCATCCTTCCTCGGGTTGCTAGGTTATGTTCTGAACAGCTTTCCCCTGTGCTCACGGACTTGTTCAATATGTCACTGGAGCTCCGCCTTGTTCCACGTAGCTTCAAGGAATCTATCATAATTCCAGTACCTAAAAAGTCACCTGTGTCCTGTCTTAACGATTACAGGCCCATTGCTCTTACTTCTGTCTTAATGAAATGCCTGGAGCGGCTAGTACTGGATTATATTAAATGTCAGATTCCTGTTTCTGTTGATCCTCTGCAGTTCGCTTATAGGAAAAATACGTCTGTGGAGGATGCCATTTCTTTTGCTTTGAACTCTGTCTATGCACACTTGGATAAGGGAAACACCTATGTCAGAATGCTTTTTATTGACTATTGTTCTGCTTTTAACAGTATTATTGTTGTGATTTGGTTTAAAGCCTGGACCCAAAAGTGACAGTGAATAACAAGTCTTTAATGTTCAAATATGCAGAATGGTGCAAGGGGGAGGGGTGGAGCGTGGTCCCAGGATCCCGACGTGTTCCGTGAAGGCACCGGTGAGGAGGAGAGTGAGAGTGTCTGTGGTGTGGCGTCCGCCACGTGGTAATGGTGGCGGTGCTGCGGCACGGCGCAGTAGGTTCCGTCTTCTTGAGCGTACTCACTCCGAGGGGAAACACAGGAGAGCTGACGGCGGCAGGAAGGTCCACAGGCAGGCAGAGAAGTAGCACACACGAGATCACGAGGCAAGCACAGCAATCTGAGTTGAGGCGGAAGAAACACAGAGGCATTAGCTACACAAGCTAACAAAGCACGAGGGCAAAAACACAGAGGAGCCAGGATGCAAACTACCACGCAGACTGATGAAACGATCTGGCGACGAGTAGGAGGGAATCCAGAGGCTTTATGGAGTGGTTGATTACTGGAGTGGATTCACCTGGCACTGCCTGTGGAAGGAAGCCACGCCCACATACACACACACAGAACAGACAGGGGGAGAAACACAGGAGGAGTAATAGACAGGGAATGACACACACACACGAGGGAGAGGGAGGGGCTGCCATGATGAGGATGACGACAGTACCCCCCCCCCCCCCCCCCCCAATGACCGACTCCAGGCGGTCTACCAGGCTTGTCGGGGTGTCTCCGGTAGAAGTCAGCGAGGAGAGAGGGGTCCAGGATCAGTCCCCGAACAATCCAGCTCCTTTCCTCTGGTCCATATCCCTCCCAGTTCACCAGGTATTGGTAGCCACGCCCCCTGCGGCGGACATCCAGTATGCGGCTGACAGTGAACACCGGGTGTCCATCAATGAGACGGGGGGGTGGAGGGGCGACGGTAGGAGGGCACAAGATACTGGTGGAGACAGGTTTTAACTGGGAAACATGGAAGGTAGGGTGGATCTTCAAAGAGGCAGGGAGTTTGAGGCGAACAGCAGAGGGATTAACAACTGACTCAACTTCAAACGGACCAATGAATCTGGGAGAAAGTTTCTTATTCTTAGAAGCCACACTGAGGGGAATGTCCTTCGCATTCAACCAAACCTTTTGTCCTGGTTTGTACTCCGGAGCAGGAGTACGCCACCGGTCAGCCAACCTCCGGTTCTGGTCCTGGGTGCGCAGGACAGCCGCTCTGGTCTCCCTCCAGACTCTGCGGATCCTGCGGAGGTTGAGCTGGACCGATGGCACAGCAATGTCCTACTCCTGGGAGGGAAACAGAGGTGGTAAGTAACCCAAAGAGGCTTCAAATGGTGTCATACCCGTAGCTGCTGACGTCAGGGAGTTGTGTGCATACTCCACCCAGGCGAGGTGAGTGCTCCATGAAGCTGGGTTCCGAGCACATATGCAGCGGAGGGTGGTCTCCAGGTCCTGGTTGGCCCTCTCTGTCTGACCATTAGACTGGGGGTGGTAACCCGATGACAGGCTCACTGTAGCACCCAGTGCTCGGCAAAACTCCTTCCATACCTGAGAAGTAAACTGGGGGCCTCTGTCTGACACAATGTTGGCTGGAATTCCATGAATGCGGAACACATGATCCACCAACAGTTCAGCAGTTTCAGCAACAGAGGGCAGTTTAGGAAGACCCACAAAATGAACAGACTTGGAAAAACGATCCACAATCGTTAGAATGGTGTCTTTACCTTGGGATGGAGGTAATCCGGTCACGAAATCCAGGGCTATGTGGGACCATGGACGGCCGAGCACTGGGAGCGGACGGAGGAGTCCAGCAGGTGGCCGATGGGTCACTTTACCGCGGGCACACACAGTACAGGCCTTGACATATCCACGGGTGTCTGAAGACATGGTGGGCCACCAGAAGTGGCGTTGTAGGAGCGTCAGGGTGCGGAAGGCTCCAGGATGGCAGGCGAACCAGGATGTGTGCCCCCACTGGAGGACCTGAGGATGGACAGAGACAGGCACAAACAAACGACCCTGGGGACCACCACCAGGATCTGGGTCAGTATGGAGAGCAGTCCTAACCACGGACTCAATTTCCCAGGTCAGAGAACCAACAAGACAGGACGGGGGAAGAATGGTGTCTGGCACAGGTGGGCTGCCCCCATCATCGTGAAATTGCCTAGATAAGGCGTCAGGCTTAACATTCTTGCTCCCTGGCCGGTAAGTGAGGTTAAAGTTGAACTGGCCAAAAAACAAAGCCCACCGGGCTTGGCGAGAGTTCAATCGTTTAGCACTTTGAATGTAAGCCAAATTTTTATGATCAGTCCATACCGTAAAAGGTGATTCTACTCCCTCCAGCCAGTGTCTCCACTCCTCCAGAGCCAACTTGACAGCCAGCAACTCCCGGTTTCCCACGTCATAGTTTCGCTCCGCAGGTGACAGTTTCTTGGAAAAGAATGCACAAGGATGGAGCTTGTTGTCTCCTGCAGCTCTTTGGGATAACACAGCGCCCACCCAGACGTCAAAAGCGTCGACCTCAACCACGAACTGGCGGGCAGGATCTGGCTGAACCAGGACGGGAGCCGAGGTGAAGCGCTTCTTCAGCTCCCCGAAGGCATCCTCAGCCACAGGAGACCAGACAAAAGGCACAGAAGAAGAAGTGAGCTGGGTTAAAGGTGCAACTACCTGACTGTAGTTCCTGATGAAGCGCCGGTAGAAATTTGCGAAGCCCAGGAACCTCTGGAGCTGCTTGCGAGACTTGGGTTGGGGCCAGTCCGTCACTGCCTGGATCTTCATGGGATCTGGTCTCACCTGCCCGCTCTCCAGGATGTACCCCAGGAAGGAAACAGAGGTCACATGAAACTCGCACTTCTCCCCCTTCACAAACAGCTTATTCTCCAGCAACCTCTGCAGAATCTGTCGCACATGCACAATGTGCTCCTTGAGGTTGTGGGAGAAAATCAAAATGTCATCCAGATAAACGAACACAGAATGATTCAGGAAGTCTCTCAGAACATCATTAACTAATGCTTGGAAAACGGCTGGAGCATTAGTTAACCCAAACGGCATCACAAGGTACTCGAAATGTCCCAGGGGTGTGTTGAATGCCGTTTTCCACTCATCACCCTCTTTTATACGCACCAGGTGGTAGGCGTTACGCAGGTCCAGCTTCGTGAAGATAGTTGCACCATGGAGAGGTTCAAACGCAGAGTTAATGAGGGGTAATGGGTATTTATTTTTGACAGTGATGTTGTTTAGGCCCCGATAATCAATGCAGGGTCTCAGGGTTTTATCTTTCTTTCCCACAAAAAAGAAACTGGCACCAAGTGGAGAAGAGGAAGGTCGTATGATACCTGAGTTCAGGGAGTCTGTTATGTAGGTTTCCATGCTTTCTCGCTCAGGTGTGGAGAGGTTGTAGAGCCTGCTGGTGGGAAGGGGGGCTCCGGGCAGCAGCTCAATGGCGCAGTCATAAGGTCTGTGAGGTGGTAATGATTGAGCCCGCTGTTTGCTGAATACCTCAGCCAGGTCATGATACACGGATGGTACAGAGGAGAGGTCCGGAGGTTCTGGTGGGGTTGCACTGGGTTACCTCAGCTTGGAGGAAGAGCAGACTTGAGACATGAGGTGTGACAGAATGAACTCCAACTTGTAATTTTACCGGCTGCCCAATTGATGACTGGATTATGTTTTTGGAGCCAGGGTAACCCGAGTACTAGAGGGGCGTGAGAGGATGGCATGATATGAAAAGATATTTGTTCTCGATGATTACCGGCCAGCAACAGTGATAGTGTCTCTGTTTGATGGGAGATGTGAGCCAGTAACTCCCCATTTAATGCATTAGCCACGAGAGGTGTATCAATGGGGAAAGTATTAATCAGGGTTTGTTCAACAAACTGGGAATCAAGCAAATTGGAATCAGAGCCAGAATCAACTAGAGCCTCCAGTTTAAAGGTTTCACCGTTTAGCAAAATACAGGCTTCAATGTTAATGCGTTTACGGGGTAACACAGGGACCACAGTGCTACTAACCAGAACCCCGGCTGCGACTGGTGAGGACTTGGGTTTAAATGTTGAGGGCATGCGGCGAGTTGATGTCCAGGCTGTCCACAGTAGATACATAGTCTCTCTTTGAAGTGCCGACTGCGCTCGGCTGGGGTTAGCCGGTTACGACCCAACTGCATGGGTTCCTCTTGTCTTGTGGGAGCAACAGACTGGTTATTAGTTGCAGGAGTAGTTTCAACAGGCCAACGTGGAGCAATAGGTGAAGCAGCAGTACCAGGGGATCTCACAACCTGTGCTCTGTCTCTGCGTCGCTCTCTTAGCCTATTGTCCACTTTAATGGCTAACGTGATTAGCTCCTGTAAACTCTTGGGCTCTGCCCTACCCACGAGACAGTCTTTAACAGTTTCATTAAGTCCTCTCAAAAAAATGCTCTGGAGTGCTTTGTCATCCCACCCAAGTTCAGCCACCAGAGTACGGAACTCGACTGAATAATTGGCCGCACTAAGAGAACCCTGGCGCAGGCTCAACAGTTGGTTACTGGTGTCATGACTGGTAATGGGATGGTCAAAAACAGACATCATCTCGTTGGAAAACCGTTCAAAAGTAGCTTGAGCAGTGAGTGGATTATGCCAAAAGGCTGTTCCCCAGGTTCTAGCCCTCCCCGTGAGCAAACCCAACACATAGGCAATCTTGGATCTGTCAGAACTGTAAGTCTGTGGTTGTAACTCAAACACTAGGGAACACTGGAAAAGAAAAGACTTACAGTCACCTAAGGCTCCGTCGTAACGTTCTGGGGCAGGAACGTACGGCTTACGGGGTTGCAATGTGTCCACTGGTACTGCTGGGGAGAGATTAAACACAGGTGGATTATTTGTTTGCAGCTGGTTCTCAACTCGAGCGAGACCGGAGGTAAGATTGGAGAGGGAGTCCATGATCTCCCGCAGCATCTGGTCATGATGTCCGAGCATTAACCCTTGGGGTGAAACAGCATGTCTCAGATTCATCACCGGTGAACCTGAGTCTGAGTCGGCTGGGTCCAACATGGCCAGATCGTTCTGTTGTGATTTGGTTTAAAGCCTGGACCCAAAAGCACGAGTCAGGAAACAGGTACACAGTGAATAACAAGTCTTTAATGTTCAAACGTGCTGGTAAGTGCAAGGGGGAGGGGTGGAGCGTGGTCCCCGTGGTCACGTGTTCCGTGAAGGCACCGGTGAGGAGGAGAGTGATAGTGTCCGTGGTGTGGCGTCCGCCACGTGGTAATGGCGGCGGTACTGCGGCACGGCGCAGTAGGTTCCGTCTTCTCGAGCGTACTCACTCCGAGGGGAAACACAGGAGAGCTGACGGCGGCAGGAAGGTCCACAGGCAGGCAGTGAAGTAGCACACACGAGATCACGAGGCAAGCACAGCAATCTGAGTTGAGGCGGAAGAAACACAGAGGCATTAGCTACACAAGCTAATAAGGCACGAGGGCAAAAACACAGAGGAGCCAGGATACAAACTACCACGCAGACTGATGAAACGATCTGGCGACGAGTAGGGAGGAATCCAGAGGCTTTATGGAGAGGTTGATTACTGGAGTGGATTCACCTGGTGCTGCCTGTGGAAGGAAGCCACGCCCACATACACACACACACAGAACAGACAGGGGGAGAAACACAGGAGGAGTAATAGACAGGGAATGACACACACACACATGAGGGAGAGGGAGGGGCTGCCATGATGAGGATCATGACAATTATTCCTTCAAATCTCATTCATAAACTCCAGTGTCTTGGTTTGTGTGATGCTGTATGTGAATGGATTTTTAGCTTTTTAACCTCGAGACCTCAACGAGTCAGAATCGGTGACTGTGTATCTGATAAACTTGTTTTAAGCACCGGCTTACCACAAGGCTGTATTCTCAGCCCTCTGCTGTTCTCTCTCTGTATGTACGACTGTACTGCCTCTCACCATAACAATCTGATCGTAAAGTATGCTGATGATACAACCATCATTGGCCTGATAAACTCAAATGATGAGTCACACTACAGATCTGAGGTAAAAAATTTAGTCAAGTGGAGTGAGAACAACAATCTAATCTTAAATGCTTCCAAAACAAAGGAAGCTGTTATTGACTTTGGCCGCAAGAATGAATCTCATCTCCCTTTCACCATAAACAGCACGGAGGTCGAGATGGTGAGTAGTTTTAAATTTCTTGGTGTCACTATCACCGATAATCTGACCTGGCACATAAACACCAGCATCATTGTTAAAAAATCACTGCAGCGGCTTTTCTTTCTGCGCAAATTAAAGGAATTCACCTTAAACTGCCAGATTTTATCAAATTTCTATCGTTGCATGATTGAAAGCATCCTTACCTCCTTGCTTACAGTGTGGTTTGGTAATCTAACTGTACCGGATCGAAAATCCTTAAGCAGAGTCGTTCGGTCCGCCCACAGGACCACTGGTGCTGACCTGCCAGATCTTGATGTCATTTACGGCTCTAGGCTTCAGTCCCGTGCCTTAGGTATTGTAAACGACCCTACTGGTCACCCTGGTGCTGGTCTTTTTGTTCTTCTTCCATCCGGCAGACACTATCGTTCTATCAAATGTTCTTCCTCTCGGTCTGCCAATAGTTTCTTTCCCAGTGCTGTGCGTAGCCTTAACAACTTCATATCACATACTTAACAATGTATTGTGTATGCTTTACATTTCTTGTACTTGTGTATAAATAATGCACTTTATATTCATGCACTTTGTCCAAAGTGAGTGTCGGTTGATCTACGGGGGCACCTGTCTTTTTATTTTTTTTTATTTATTTATTTTTTTGTAACTTTGTCTTTATTGATTTCTTTTAGCAGTGCTCAAAGAAAGCGGGCAGAAAATATACAAATAAAAAAATATGAAACAAAAAATACATGAAATGCAACAAAATGTGTCTTTTTCCCCGCTGCAAGCAGGATCTTAACCAAGTATTGGTCTGCTATGTGTACAGTTCCTTCCATATGACCCAGATACAGAACAAGACATGATCGGGGGATTTCGTATCCCAGCACCTCACACAGAACTGAGCGAATACAATCCCAAAAAGGCTGTATTTTTTTGCAGCTCCAAAAAATGTGGGTATGGTCTGGATCCATATGATTACACAGTCTCCAGCATGATTGTTGAATTTTGGTTTGTTTACTTTTAATGTTTGGTGTGATAAAGTAGCAAATTTGGTTTTTCCAATTAAATTCTCGCCATTTTTGCGATTGTGACGTTGATTGTTGTATTTTCCACATGTCATCCCACATCCCCTCAGGAATTCCCTCGCCCAGCTCTTTTTCCCATTTAGCTTTAATATACAATATTGAATCCTTCCTGAAATCCATTAGACAACGGTACAGATTTGACACGGCACTGGGAATAGTCATACAATATGCTTTTACAAACAGATTTATGATAGGGTGTATTTTATCTTTAGTTCTTTTGATTTTTTATTAAAATAATCCCTCAATTGAAAATATCTAAATTGGTCCTGTTGTGTTAGGTCATGTCTAGTTTTTAAATCTTGAAAACTTCTTATCTCACCATTTTGAATGACTGTGCATATATACCACTTCCAAACCATTGTTTGAATCTGTGATCAGATTCTCCTGGTTCAAATTCAACATTAGGTGTTATCCATTTTAGCAGTCCCAGTTCATTTCCTATGTTTAGTTGTTTAATAATGGAATGCCATATATCAAAAGTGGATATTGTTATCGGGTTTAGTTTTGCCTCATCATTTACATGGGCAGGAATCTTTCTTTCTCCTATGATTGTTTGAATTGGGAATTTAGATTCAGATATTTCTATGTCTTCCCAATGAGCAACATAATCTGAGTTGCACCAGTCAATAACTGGGCGCAATTGTGCTGCGTGGAAGTATTCTTTTAGATTTGGAAGTGCCATGCCCCCTTTGTTTTTAGGTAATTGGAGAGTAGTGTAACGAATTCTGGGTTTTTTGCCTTCCCATAAAAATCTTGAGAGTAATTGATCCCATTTATGGAACTGGGCTTGTGGTATATTCACAGGTAGGGATTGGAATAGGTATAACAGGCTTGGTAAGATTTTCATTTTCACCACATTTATCCTGTCATTTAATCCCACTGGGTAGGTTGACCACCTTTCAATAGCCTTCCTTAGAGAAGGAAGGAAGAGACTTATTGATTTTTTTTGATTATCGACTTCTATACCTGTTATATTAGTGTCTTGTCTGACCAGTTGGGCCAATGGTTCAATATATAGGGCGAATAAGGTGGGACTAAGACGGTAAGCCTGTCTAGTTCCTCTCTCTAATATAAATCTTTCTGTAAGAGAGCCATTAACTTTTACTCGAGCTGAGGGTTTGTTATAGATAGACTTGATACACTGAATTGATTTTTCGTTGAATCCAAATTTCTCTAATGTTAAATATAAATATTCCCAATTAACCCTATCGAACGCTTTTTCTGTGTCTAAACTTATCAATGCTGCAGGTAGTTTATTTTTATGTATTCTATGTATAATGTGTAACGTTCTTCTAATATTGTCTTGTGTTTGTCTACCTGTAACAAAGCCAGTTTGGTCTTCATCTATTAAGTCTGATACAAATGATTGAAGTCTGTCTGATATGATAGAGGTATAACGTTTGTAGTCAACATTTAAAATTGAAATTGGTCTATAATTTTGGCAATATTGATTGTCTTTTAATGGTTTAGGGAGCACAGTAATTATTGCTTCATTCCACAAAGGAGGAATAACACCTGTAGTCAGGATCCAGTTAAATGTGATGTGTAATAGAGGGGATCATTCTTTTTCTAGTTTCTTATACCACTCAGATGGAAATCCATAACTGCCAGGTGATTTATTTGTTTTTAGTTTTCCTATTGCTTTCTGGATTTCTTCTATAGTTATCGTTTTTGTTATGCATTCATTTTGTTTTATACCGATGTATCGTAAATCCGAAGTGTCGAGAAATGCTTTTTCATCATTTGGATTTGAGGAGGGCAGTTGAGTCAATTCAATCAATCAGTCAATTTTATTTATAAAGCCCAATATCACAAATCACAATTTGCCTCACAGGGCTTAAAGCCTGAGTGTAAAGTTCTTTGTAGTAGTCTCTGAATATGTTTTCAATTTCTTTTGGTTCAGATATAATTTGATTAGTTTTGGGATTGTGTAATTTATGGACTGTCTGTCGTTTCCGTAGTCTTCTCGCCAACTACTTAGTCACGAAAACCCGAATGACTGGAGTCTGCTCCGCTTATAGTACGCCCGAGTATGTTCACTTAGTCAAGGATAAAGTATCAGTGTAAGCCAATCAGAGGCAGCGATTGCATTCCGTACACAAGCACACACAGAGAGAGAGAGGGAAAAAACACACGACTTGTCAACTCCTCCCGGGGGGTGTCGACTTGTGCCACTGACGTCGACACGTCGACAAATCAACATTTCTGTTAATGCCCTACTGTGTGCACCTCTTGAACCATGCAGAATATTGTTCATTTAGGCCGTAATATTCTATTCCTCTGCAGCCACATTTGACTATTTTCTCTGCAGGCATGTTGTCTCTCTCTCTCTGCTGCCTATTGTTTCCTGACCCATAATGCATCAGGTGTGCCCTTCACTGAACTCTGTTCATTTGGCCTGTGACACTCAACATCAAAATAAAACTTGCATTCAAAAGCATTGGATTTTTTAACCAAAAATGATTTTTAAGGTAGTGTATTTTAATTCAGTTTTAAATTCAAGTTACCCTTTTAAACAACTTATTTATTACATTTTAACACATTTTACATTACACATTCAATGTATGAATTCAAACATTGATTAAATTATTACTGAAAAATATAAAATAAACATTTTAATTAAATCTCTGTAAAAACTGTCTCTCAGACAGTTACACTCCCACCAAGTTACTATGATTTATGATAACTTTTATGAAAACATTTAAATAATGGGTTCTGGGTCCTGACATACTGCTGCCGGTCCATGAGGTAGTCCAGGATCCAGGATGTGAGGTGATTAGCGCCCCCTATGTGCTCCAGTTTGTCCCTCAGAAGCGCAGGCTGTATGGTGTTGAAAGCGCTGGAGAAGTCAAAGAACATGATTGTCACAGAGCTTTTGGGCTTCTCCAGGTGAGACAGAGCTCTATGCAGATGATGGCATAAGAAGATGATGGCGTCGTCCACCCCAATGCCAGGCTGGTAGGCAAACTGCAGCGGGTCCATTGAGGGGCCTACTGCGGAGCGGAGACAAGACAGGACCAAACGCTCCAGAGTCTTCATGAGGTGTGATGTTAATGCCACCGGTCTCAAGCTGCTGAAGTCCTTGGGGTGCGGAGTCTTGGGCACAGGTACCATGCAGGATGTCTTCCACAGCTGTGGTACTCTCCCCAGCCTCACGCTCAGGTTGAAGATGGTTTCAACTATCCCACACAGTTGGTCTGCGCAGGACTTCAGGAGCCTGGAGCTGATGCCGTCTGGACCCGCAGCCTTCCTCGTCTTTATCCTCCTCATCTGATCTCTCACCTGACAGGTAGTGAAGGACAAGCTGGAGCAGGGGGGCTGTGTGCTGGGGGGTGGAGGTGATGAGGTGGGGAGAAGAGTGGGGGTGGTGAGATGTCCGGGGGAGCGGGGGTGGGGGAGGTGTCTAAGCAGTGTGCCAGGAGTGTAGGTGGGGGGGAAAGTGAAGGTGAGGATGAGGGGGGTTGCAGCCGTGATGTCTGGGCCAGGGGAGGGGCAGACTGATCAAATCTATTGAAGAACAGATTCAGATCATTCACCCACTGCTGGTCGCCTCTGGCCTGGGAGTCTGGTTGTTTGCGTCCTGAGATGGTCTTCAGACCTCTCCAGACTCCAGTGACGTCGCTCTGCTGCAGCTGTTCCTCCATCTTCCTTTAATATCCTTCCTTTCCCAGCGTGATGTTTCTCCGTAGCTCCTTCTACATGGCCTTCAGCTCCTCCTTAGTTCCAGAGTGAAAAGCTCTCCGCTTCTCCTTCAGGAGCTTTTATATCTGGAGTAATCCAGGGTTTGGTGTTGGAGAAGCAGCAGTTTATATGACGACGTTATTGAAACGATCCCCATTCACACGGAGCCGCAAAATCTACTGGAAATGCTGTAGAATGCACGCCAGGCCAATGGGTGGCAGTGTAAATTTGCAAAGCAACACCACCGCAAGCCTCTGCTGAAGCGCCTTCCTCTACAACGCAGTGATTACAAACCAAAACAAAGAAGACACAATGGCGAAAGCACGCACGGATACCTTTGTCTGGACGGACGATGAAGTGAGCTTGCTACTCAAAGTGACCCTGGACTATAAGGCATTGAAATTTCAAGAAAATGTTGACTGGGAATCATGCCAGTCGAAATACGTGAATATCTTGGAGGCATTTCTCCAGCAATATCCATCAAGTGAAACTGCAGGAGGGAGGGTGTTCCTGCACAAGAAAGACTCTGTTACCAAAGCCCAGGTGACCTCAAAGCTCAAAGCCATCCGAGGAAAATACAGACATGCGGTGGACTCTGGATGGCGGAGTGGCCACGGACGTTTGGTTCTGATTTTTTTCAAGTTATGTGAGCAGATATGGGGTGGATCACCAGCGACTTCCGCCATAGAGGCCGGCATCGAAACAGCTGATCTGCAAGTCAATCCAGAAGACTCTTCGTCCTCGGCCTCCAACAGTCGTTCTTCAACTCCTACTTCTCTGACTTGTGTGGATCCGCCAACCTCAAGCAAATCGACTGCTGGCTGCAATCTACCACCCGAGGTTGTTAGGACGCGAAGAGACCTTCTTCAGGTACGTGTGCTAAATACTGTTCAGCATATTTGAGGTATTTGCTATGCTGTATGCTAGCACTCAAGCACTGTAACATTGCATGCACTCAGTGGTCACTGTTTTTAGGAATAACGTTACCTGTACAATCTAATGCAATTCAATGCAACAGCTCTGCCATAAATTTATCTTTGCAAAGTGTATAATGTTTTGTTTACACTGTCGGAAGTATGTAAATTTAAGTGGTATTGAAGTCATAGTTTGCAGTGGTGTTGTATTGGACTACAGTATATTGAGGTGTTTATAATAATTTATAATTTGTAATTTAGTCCTCATTTATATACGTGGGAGGAAGAGAATATTATAAAACCCTTATCAATATAATGCAGTCCAGTACAACAACACCACCACTACAGAGATGTCTGCATGTTGTTTGTTTGTATTTGTGTAGCCACGCAGTTAAATGTGTTAAGATAAGATAAGATAAAATAAGATAAGATACACCTTTATTGATCCCACAATTGAGAGATTCCAGTGTTACAGCAGTCAAGGGTAAAGAGTCAAATCAAAGATTTCAATATTTAAAAACTTAAAAAACTAGTACCTGATGCACATAACACAGCAGACACTGTTGCCCATGGCCTCTCCAATGAACATATTTTCCCTGTGCCAATGAACATATTTTCCCTGTGCTCTTTTCAAGGCAAAGCTCAACAGCCACAGAGGGGACAGGATAAAGAGAAAGCTTCACACAGATCCAGCCGTGGAAGAGGACCTCCGAATTAAGAGGAGGATGGTGGACCTTCTGGAGGAGTTGGAGAGGCGCAATACGGAGAGGCTAGATAAATTAACCGACAACATTGCTGCCATCACCAACACCATCCATAAAGGCTTTTCACTATTGAGGCAATTAATGTCCCAGCCGCAACCCTATGTTGCATACCCCCATGGTAGCAACAGTGATGCATATGCACACATGCACGGACCCTCACCTGGGTTCATGAACACACCTCAGGGTTCATCACACGCACCAGGCCTATACACACAAACACCTGGCCCATACACACAGACACCCATACACCCATGTCCACATTCACGGCCAGCTCTTGTATACTCTTACAGAAGTGCACTGCTACAGGATGACACACGGCAGGAGGAGGAGAATTTATAAAACCATTGTTACTTTTGGACTAAGTACAGTTAAATTTTATCTGCATTAGTCATTCCTTTGAACAGTGTTTTTTACCTTCCCATTCAGATTTTATTTTGTGTGTGTAAAAGCAGTGAATGTTGGCTCAGCCATAGGAGGGTGCAGAGTGACACTTTTTTTTAAACTTTATTGTTAAGGTTTGTTGACTCTGTCGTAGGAGAGTGTGCTGTTATAGTGCACCTGAACATTTGAACACTCCATTGTGTAGCACATTTTTATTATTTTTTTGTATTCAAAAGCAGGGAATGTTGGATCTGCCATAGGAGGGTGCACAGTGATCCTTTTCTCTTTGTTTTTTTGCAATAAAAAAGAAGTTGTGAACAAGTGGTTGCTGTCATTTCATTTGTCAAAATATTTGTTTTTCACCATCCACACAAATGCCACTCAAAACCATTGATATACCATTGATCTGAAGATACACCAGTCAAAAATGAAATGCCTGCAACCTGAACATAATGTACAATACACAGGGCAACCTGGTGAGACAGAGGAGAGGCCGGGGCAGGAGGCAAACCACCGGAATCTCCAGGCACACGACGAAGAGGGAAGCAGGAACAGCATCACTGATGTGTCAGAGGACACAAGACACCAGACAGAAATGGAAGGCATTCAGGAGACCAGATGACCTGGACAGGACACCTGCGTAGGAGTGGCACGAAGGGAACAAGTGAACTGGCCTGCCGCAGGGGCAAGGAAGGAGTGGGAGATGTTCGACCACGATGTAGACCAAGTGCTGGAGACAACCTTGGCAGGAGATGTGTGGAAGAAATTTAGAGCCATGGCATCCATCATCTGGAGTATAGGCGCTGATCGCTTTGGGAAGAAAGAGCTGAAAGCCAAAACAAACATCCAGCCAAAGGAAAACAGACACCTGAAGGAGATAGCAGTCCTTAGAGGGGATCTGTGGAGGCTGAGGAAGGCTTTTCGTGAAGCATCAGCAGATGAGAAACCAGCAATCACAGAAATCCGTGACAACTTGAGAGAGCACATTAAGACCTTGCGAAGAGCTGAATGTCACTGCAGGGACAGGAAGCGACGGATGAAGGAAAGAACAGACTTACCAAGAATCCATTTAAATACCTGTCAAAACTTCTGGGTGACAAAAGATCTGGGGAGCTGCAGGCAACAAAGGAGGAGGTGGAGGAGCACCTCCGCCAGGTACATAGCGACCCCAGAAGGGAGGACGCCTTGGGAGACATGGAGAAGCTCATAAAACCAGCTGAACCATCCATCCCCTTCAGAGCTGAGGAACTGAGCTGGCAGGAAGTGAATACCTTCCTCAGGAAGGCCAGAGCAAAATCAGCTCCAGGGCCCAACAGCATTCCTTACAAGGTGTACAAATATTGCGGAAGGCTCAGGAGACGACTCTGGAAGTTACTGAGAGTGGCATGGAAGAAGGACATCCTTGCTGACAGCTGGCTGGTGGCTGAGGGATGCTTCATCTCTAAAGAAGAGAACTCTGCAGGGATCAAGCAATTCGGTACGATCTCACTCCTCAACACTGAAGGCAAAATCTTCCTTGGGATTCTGGCAAAGAGGCTGACCACCTTCATGTTGGACAATGGGTGCATGGATACGTCAGTCCAAAAGGGTGGAGTTCCAGGGTTATCGGGCTGCCTTGAGCATACCAGCATAATCACCAAAATCATTAAGGATGCGAGGAGGAACCGTGGTGACCTGGCAGTCCTGTGGCTAGACCTGACGAATGACTATGGGACAGTACCCCACAAGCTAGTGGAGTTGACGCTAAAGACCTACCATGTCCCAGAGCGATTCCAGAAGCTCTTGCAATGCTACTTCGACAACTTCAACATGCGTTTCACCTGTGGAGACTTCACCACCGACTGGCAGAAGCTCAAGGTGGGAGATGTCACTAGCTGCACAATCTCCGTGATCCTGTTTTCCGCAGCGATGAACCTCCTCATCAAGTCAGCAGAGAAGTTGCATCGGGGGGCAATGCTGGCAAACGGCATCCAGTAGGTACCTGTAAGAGCGTTCATGGATGTCCTCACCATCATGGCAAAATCAGTACCAGAAGGACCTGATTGAGCTCACCGATTGGGCATGGATGGAGTTTAAACCTGAAAAATCCAGAAGCCTGGTACTGAGGAAGGGGCGTGTCCAGGACCGGTTTCGCTTTAAGATCAAGGATGCCATTATCCCATTGGTTAAGGAGAGACCAGTGAAGAGCTTGGGGAAATGGTACAGGGCAGACCTCAACGATAAGCAGAGCGTGAGGGAGATGCTTGTCCAAACAGACACCTGGATGACATCCCTGGAGAAGAGCGGCCTACCCGGCAAGTACAAGGCCTGGGGTTACCAACACGGGGTACTTCCTAGACTGCTCTGGTCTCTGCTGGTCATTGAAGTACCTGTCTCCACCATTGAGGGATTGGAAAGGACGATTAACACTTATCTAAGGAGATGGCTGGGTGTACCAAGAAGCTTTTGCTCCATTGGACTGTACAGCACAGTCAGCAAGCTGCAGCTGCCTGTAACATCAGTAGTCGAGGAGTATAAAGCAACAAAGACATGACCGGCCACGATGATGCGAGCCAGCAAGGATGAAAGAGTGCGCCAAGCAGGCATTGTGGTCAGGACGGGCCGCAAGTGGTCAGCCAGCAGAGCACTGACAGAGGCAGAGGATCGACTGCATGATGCTGACATCGTTGGGACAGTAGCCCAGGGCAGGCTTGGACTGGGTTGCTCAACTAGAACAAGCTGGAAAAAAAGCGGACCCAAAGGAACAACGAAGCATGGTGCAGAGAGAGATCTGGAAGGCTGAGGAAGAAACCCAGCATGTCAAGGCCGTAGCCATGAAGAAGCAAGGCAGCTGTGCAAGGTGGGAGTGAGTACAAGAGAGGGCCCTGACCTGGCAGGACATCCGGAGCATGGAAGGACATCGGATAAAGTTCTTGTTGTGTTCTTTCTATGATGTCCTGCCTACTCCATCAAACCTCCACACATGGGGGTTGGCAGAGAGCCCCAGCTGCATGCTCTGTGGGAAGCCGGTTAACCTGGAGCATGTCCTCTCATCTTGCCAGTCAAGGCTGGCAGACGGGAAATCCCGGTGGCGTCACGACACGATCCTAGCTCAGTTGGCAGATGGGGTGGAACAGGCAAGGAAAAAGCCGAAAGAACTTTCCACCGGGTCCCACTTTATCAACTTCATCAGGTCAGGAGAGACTGCTGCAGCGGGACGGAGGAGCAAAGGTATCCTGGCCTCAGCAAATGACTGGGAGATGCAGGCAGACCTGAAGAAACAGCTCAAATTCCCAGAGGAGATAGCCCACACTAGCCTCAGACCAGATATGGTCCTCTGGTCTAGGGGTACCAAACAGGTGGTGCTCATAGAGCTAACAGTACCCTGGGAAGAGAGGATTGAGAGGTCGGCTGCAGGGGCTTCGCTGGGCAGTCACTCTGGAGAACACTTGGACGGTTGGGGATCGAAGGTGTGGCCAGGGAGCGGCTGGTAGGCAACATCACCAGGCAGGCGGAGGCAGCGTCCCGTTGGATTTGGATTCAGCGGGAGGTGAGGTGGCAGAGCCAACCTGTCGAAGGACCAACGGCATAGAGTTGGGTGGTGGTCAGCGGGGGTAGATCCAGGATGCTGGATCTGCTGTCAAGCCCTCCCGATGTGTCATGGGCTTAATTCGACGAAACATCAAAAAGGGAGGGTGCCCATCTGATGACCTGCTGTAGCCACTCAACTCTTGCCCAGTGCTGGTGCCTGAAAGATGGAAGGAGAGGAGAGAGCGATGCCACTGGCTCACAGATGGTGCAGGGCAGAGTACCTGTAAGGTGGGCCAGCTGCGATAACCCTATCGTATATTGCATATACATAGAGGTCACATGCAGTACTCAAGTTGTAAAACAAAAATCAGGGGGGATGGTGGATTTTATCACATGAGGACATAATTTGTGCTGATGACAGCGCAGAGGGTCTGCCATAGCACCACTGCTATACATAGTTAGGGTCAAATGCACAGGACAAGTGCAAAATCATTTCTTATTCTACTTGGGTCAACCGATGATACTAATAATAATCATAGTCAATTTTGCTTTTAGTATACTGAATTATAGTGTATTTTTCAAAAAAGCAGTTGGTGGTATATGATCAAAACTGGTATCTAAGGGTTAATTTTTAATTGTGATTAATTAAATAATATGAATTAAACAAGAAACCCTTCATGAAAAAATGAAAAAGAAATTGGGAAAAATGTTGATCTTTATTGATACAAATACAAATATTGTAGGTTAAAATTCCCAACTTCAGGGCATGGAGTGCAAATTGAAACTTAAAATATACAAATATATTAAAAATACAAATAATACAAAATACATAGGACCAATTCTATGGCGCCTACCCCATTCTCCCCTATCTCATAAAAGTTTCCAGAGATTTTCATAGTCATGCTTTTTGTTCTCAATATTTCTTGCCCTTGCTTGCTGGCCATAGTTATCCTCTGTGAAGAAAACAAGCTCATTATGGTTTTGTTAGAATGACTGAGCAGAAATCTTATGCAAGCACATGACATTACTCTTCCAGTTGATTTTTAAGAAAACTACATATTTTCTTGAAAGTGCCCAACATTCAAGTGTGGATTTTTAAAAAAAAAAAAACAACAAAAAAAAACACTGAAGATAAAATAGTTTTGGGGCTGAAAATAATTTCTCACCTTCCTTTTAATATCACTGTTTAACCCTTTGGGCCCTAGGCCTTTTTGGGGTATTTTTCCTGCCTTTACTTTTAAGCTCAAACAACAAATCCAAAACAAATCCGTGTTACTAAATTCTTACATTTTTACATGTATCTCACCATAGCAAGTTGGAAGTTGACATATTCTGCCATATATGAAGAGGGGAGACTCTCTGGAATCTGGCATTATAAGAACCACGATGGTGCGACATTCCGTCACTTCACAGTTGTCCAAAACATGTGGAATGTGCCAGGTGGACATGATTGCCAGTAATTTTTCATTATTGCAAGAAATTCCATTGATTCATTCACAAGTCAAAAATGTGTTTTATCTGAAAGAAACATGCAATATTTACATCTAAGATAATAGAAAAATAGTAATAATATTATTCCTCACTGTATGAAGTGACTGATAACAAGATGTGATAACAAACAAGATGTGTATCATGGATTGTAAAGAAATTCGTCAGGTTTTTATTTTGTAGACATTTGATCTGTATTTAGCGTAGCGTGATGGGATCACAGCACAATGATGTGTGGTATCATTGGAAAGCTCTGGTCCTGCGCTTTCATGTGATATGCACACCCACCTGAAGACTAAGCTCCTGCTGGTATAGCTCTTAGTGTCACTGAGGCACACAAACCCCCTGACCACAATAAGGTGGCAATCCCTCAGGGAGGAAAACTGAAAAATAAAATAAACAAAAAATAAAATTAAAATTAAAAAAAATAAAAGAAAAATATCCTTCCTTCTACAGCCGACACACAGCATGGAGTGGAGTGGAGACAGATGAGAAAACTTTTCTGTTTTGTGCCTTTTTCGGCGGATTTGATTTGAGGGGGCATGACATTTGTTTAAGGGGGCATTGCCCCCTCTTGCCCCTGCATAGAACCGGCCTTGGATATGCGTGGCATTTCTGTGCGACCCTGCATTCGTGAGTAATCCATCCAAGAGTAATGTGTGTGCAAAGCTGTATGAAAGCTTTGTTATACATCATTTTATTGACCGGTTAAGCGCCTGCATCACTGCTGACGCCGCCCCAATCTGCCTGTCAATCTCCCGCTCCATCCTACCCTCACTCGTGATCCCGAGATACTTAAACTCCTCCACCTGAGGAAGGACCTCCCCCCTGACCTGGAGTGGGCAATCCACCCTTTTCCGGCTGAGGACCATGGCCTCAGACTTGGAGGTGCTGATTCTCGGCAGCAGTCGTGGAGGCAAAAACTCCGACGTGGGAGGAGTTCGGTGAGGCCATGGAGGAAGACTATCGATCGGCTCCAAAGAGGTTCTGGCAAACCATCCGGCGCCTCAGGGGGGGAAGGCGGCAACTTGCTCACACTGTTTACAGTGGGGGCGGGGAGCTGCTGACGTCAACTGGGGACATTGTCGGGCGGTGGAAGGAATACTTTGAGGAGCTCCTCAATCCCACCAACACGTATTCCAGTGAGGAAACAGAGACAGGGGTCTTGGGGGCGGGTCGTCCAATTTCTGGGGCAGAATTTGCTGAGGTAGTGAAACAACTCCGAGGCGGCAGAGCCCTGGGGGTGGATGAGATTCGTCCTGGATATCTCAAGGCTCTGGATGTTGTAGGGCTGTCCTGGCTGACATGCCTCTGCAACATTGCGTGGACATCGGGGGCAGTGCCTCTGGAGTGGCAGACCGGGGTGGTGGTCCCCATTTTCAAGAAAGGGGACCAGAGGGTGTTTTCCAACTACAGGGGGATCACACTCCTCAGCCTACCCAGTAAGGTCTACTCCAGGGTGCTGGAGAAGAGGGTCCGGTCGATAGTTGAACCTCAGATTGAGGAGAAGCAATGTGGTTTTCGTCCCGGACGCGGAACCATGGACCAGCTCACCGTGGACCAGCTCTTTACCCTAGCCAGGGTGCTGGAGGGGGCATGGGAGTTTGCCCAACCAGTCCACATGTGTTTTGTGGATTTGGAGAAGGCTTACGACCGTGTCCCCAGGGGCATCCTGTGGGGTTGCTCCGGGAGTATGGGATTGGTGGCCCCTTGCTAAGGGCCATCCAGTCCCTGTACCGAAGGAGCATGAGTCTGGTTCACGTGGCTGGCAGTAAGTCGGACCTGTTCCCGGTGAGGGTTGGACTCCGCCAGGGCTGCTCTTTGTGACCAGTTCTGTTCATAACTTTTATGGACAGAATTTCTAGGCGCACATGAGAAGTGTTTTGAATTAATAAAAAGAAAACAGTCTAACAATATAAAGATAATTATATAAATATATACTATAGTATATATACTATAATATTATATAAAATTATACAGTTAGGAAGAGATAGATCCCACTATGTAAACAGTTTGACAGAATATTTGACAAATGTATATTACTTCACTTAATGTCATTATGTTGGCAAAGAAAAGCAGATGAGTAAAACAAAAAACATGGCTTTTTCAGTGTGTTTCAGGTCAGTTTGACATATTACCTAAATATTTTTGTTCTACCATTTAATTGAATATGATGTTGAATTTGCAAACACATATTTGAATTAATTCCACATTGATAACCATGATATTGTGTCCCATGTCTACTGCAAAGTTCAAGGTGTAAAGTTTAGCATTCTGTGATATTTACTTCAGACTAATAAGCTGTAGGTGATTGATTACACAGTATTATTAAGATATTAAGGGTCGAGGAACTTTGTGACGATTCTCCTGACTCTCTTTCCACTTCCCTCATTGCAGTCTGTGAGATAGTTGTTGCTCTGTGTGGGAGGCTGGCATTCTTGGTCACACTGTATGGTTCCTAACAGAGAGTGTTCATCCACAGTCTCCTCACTGGCTTCACAATGATTGTGGAGAACAAAACACAAATAAATCACATGGGGCAGGTCCTCAAGATTTATGTCCATAGGCCGCCTCAGGGCTGCAAACCTGGCTTTGAGCCGACCAAATGCACACTCAATAACCATGTGGGCTCGACACAGACAAAGTCCAAAGTACTGTTCTTGAAGGGTAGAACCACCGTTATATATTATATATATATAGATGCAATGGTGCTGACGTGCTGACGTATTACGGTAAGCGAGTTGTGTCATTTCCGGTGTTTCTGTGACAGCGTCCCTGTACAGCTCTGGTGAATTCTACTAGCCTGCTTTCTGCTTTCTCACTTCAGTTGCTTTAACATCTACTTCAAGTCTTAACCCACACTAGTTCTGTTTAAGCACTTATAGCTCTCCTCCTTTTTCCGACTTCCCTGCTAATCTCTTAGCTGTTGTTTGCACGTTACTAGCCTTCGTAGCTACATTAGCTTTACAGTTAGCGATGGCTTCTCCCTCTGCTCTTTCCTTTCTCGGTGTGCCAAATGTTCAGTTATGCCTCTGCCTCCTTTAGCGACAGTGGTAATTGTAACAAGTGTAGCTTATTTGCTGCGTTGGAGGCAAGGCTTAGTGAACTAGAAGCGCGACTCCGCACCATGGAAAACCATTCAGTAGCTGCGGTAGTTAGCCAGCCCCCTGTAGCCGGTATGGAGCCACATAGCATAACCTCCGCTAGCTGTCCTCCGGTAACTCCCGTTCAGCCGGGAAGTTGGGTAACCGTTCGCCAGAGGCATAGCTCCAAGCCAAAGCTCACGGCTCACCACCAGCCTGTTCACGTTTCCAACCGCTTTTCCCCCCTCAGCGACACACCCACTGAGGACAAAACTCTGGTTATTGGCAGCTCTATTCTGAGGAACGTGAAGTTAGCAACACCAGCGGCCATAGTCAAATGTATCCCTGGGGCCAGAGCGGGCGACATTGAATCAAATTTAAAACTGCTGGCTAAAGCTAAATGTAGATTCAATAAGATTGTTATTCACGTCGGCGGCAATGACACCAATCGGAGGTCACTAAAATTAATATTGCCTCGGTGTGTGAATATGCAAAAATGATGTCGGACTCCGTAGTTTTCTCTGGACCCCTCCCAAATCTGACCAGTGATGACATGTTTAGCCGCATGTCATCATTTAATCGCTGGCTGTCCAGGTGGTGTCCAGCAAACGATGTGGGTTTTGTTTGCTCTCATTTCTAGGAACCTGGCAAATTTTATTAGTAATTCAAATCCCTGACAACCCAGAGTTGAGATCAGGACTCAGAGTCGCAGTCTTATACGCCTCTCTGAGCTTCTAGTTCAGTTACCCAGGCATAGTTTTCATAGTTTTATACAAACGGTGTCTGTCCCCCGACCACCTAAATTATTTAAAATTAAACAAAGAGGAGTTGTGCATAACAACCTCATAAAAATTAAAACCTCTTCTGTGACAGAAAGACAAAACAGGAGAATTAAATGCGGACTGTTAAATATCAGGTCTCTATCATCTAAAGCAGTGTTAGTAAACAAATTAATATCAGATAATCATTTTGATTTACTCAGTCTCACTGAAACCTGGCTGTGTCAAGATGAATATGTTAGTCTAAATGAGTCCACTCCTCCAAGTCATAATAATACCCACATTCCTCGAGGCAGCGGCCGAGGAGGGGGAGTTGCAGCCATTTTTAACTCTAGTCTGTTAATCAGCCCTAAACCTAAACTAGATTATAATTCATTTGAAAGCCTCATTCTTAGTCTTTTACATTCGACCTGGAAAACCTTGCAGCCACTTTTATTTGTTATAGTGTACCGTGCTCCTGGCCCATATTCTGAATTTGTATCTGAATTCTCAGAGTTTTTATCCAGTTTAGTTCTTAAATCAGATAAAGTTATTATTGTAGGCGATTTTAACATTCATGTCAGCGTTGATAATGACTCCCTGGCTACCGCGTTTATCTCATTATTAGACTCCATTGGCTTCAGTCAGGGTGTACATGAACCCACTCACTGTTTTAACCATACCCTCGATCTAGTTCTGACGTATGGAATTGAAATTGATAACCTAACAGTCTTTCCACAGAATCCCTCGCTATCGGATCATTATTTGATTACTTTTGATTTCTTTTTACTCGATTACACGCCACTCAGCAACAGTTACTATACTAGATGTTTATCAGATAGTGCTGTCGCAAAATTTAAGGAAAAGATTACTCCGTCGTTAAATTCAATACCAAGTCCTTAAGTAACAGAGGTTTCCCATGCCGACTTTAAACTCTCCCGAATTGATCATCTTGTCAATAGCGCCGTAGGCTCGCTGCAAACAACACTCGACTCTTTAGCTCCTCTTAAGAAGAAGTTAACAAAGCAAAGAAAGTTTGCTCCTTGGTATAACTCTCAAACCCGTAAGTTAAAACAAATATCGCGAAAATTTGAAAGGATTTGGCGATTAACCAAACTGGAAGAATCTCGTTTAATCTGGGCAGACAGTCTCAAAACGTATAAGAGGGGCCTCCGCAATGCCAGAGCAATCTATTACTCAGCATTAATTGAAGAAAACAGAAATAACCCCAGGTTTCTTTTCAGCACTGTAGCCAGGCTGACTGAGAGTCAAAGCTCTATTGAGCCTTGTATTCCTTTAGCCCTTAGAAGTAATCATTTTATGAGCTTTTTTAATGACAAAATTCTAACTATTAGAGGCGAAATTCATGACCTCCTGTCCTCAGATAGTACCTATCTAACCTCAAACACAGCTGTAAGACCTAATATATATTTAGATTGCTTCTCCCCAATTTCTCTTCAAGAATTGACAGCAGTGATTTCTTCATCTAAATCAACTAAACAACTAGGCTACATAAGGAGGTCCTACCTTTAGTTAACACTCATATATTAGATATGATCAATATATCCTTATTAACAGGCTATGTACCACAGTCTTTTAAGGTAGCTGTAATTAAACCTCTACTAAAAAAGCCCACCCTGGATCCAGAGGTGTTAGCCAACTATAGACCAATATCTAATCTTCCCTTTCTTTCAAAGATCCTTGAGAAAGTAGTCGCAGACCAGCTGTGTGATTTTCTCCATGATAATAATTTATTTGAGGAATTTCAGTCAGGATTTAGAGTGCATCATAGCACTGAGACAGCACTAGTTAAAATTACAAATGACCTTCTGATTGCTTCAGACAAAGGACTCGTCTCTGTACTTGTTTTATTAGATCTTAGTGTGGCATTTGACACAATCGACCATCAAATTTTGCTACAGAGACTGGAACATTTAATTGGCCTAAAAGGTTCTGCACTAAGCTGGTTTAAATCTTATTTATCTGATCGTTTTCAGTTTGTTGACGTTCATAATGAATCATCCTTACGTACCAAAGTTTGTTTTGGAGTTCCGCAAGGTTCTGTGCTCGGACCAATCCTATTTACTCTATATATGCTTCCTTTAAGTAACATCATTAGAAATCACTCTGTAAATTTCCATTGTTATGCGGATGATACACAGTTGTATTTATCGATGAAGCCAGAAGAAAGTAATCAATTAACTAAACTTCATAATTGCCTTGAAGACATAAAAACCTGGATGAGCACCAATTTCCTGATGTTAAATTCAGACAAAACTGAAGTTATTGTTCTTGGCCCCAAACAACTCAGAGACTCTTTATCTGATGACATAGTTTCTCTAGATGGCATTGCTCTGGCCTCTAGCACTACCGTAAGAAACCTCGGAGTAACATTTGATCAAGATCTGTCTTTTAATTCTAATTATCCTGACCCGAAAAGATGCAGAAAAATTGGTCCACGCTTTTGTTACCTCAAGGCTGGATTACTGTAACTCTCTATTTTCTGGTAGCTCTAGTAAGTCCTTAAAAACTCTCCAGCTAATTCAGAATGCAGCAGCACGTGTACTAACAGGAACTAAGAAACAACATCATATTTCTCCTGTTTTAGCTTCTCTGCACTGGCTCCCTGTAAAATCCAGAACTGAATTTAAAATCCTACTGTTAACTTATAAAGCTCTAAATGGTCAAACTCCGTCATATCTTAGTGAGCTCATAGTGCCATATTATCCCACCAGAACACTGCGCTCTGAGAACGCAGGGTTACTCGTGGTCCCTAAAGTCTCCAAAAGTAGATCAGGAGCCAGAGCCTTCAGCTATCAGGCTCCTCTCCTGTGGAATCATCTTCCTGTTACGGTCCGGGAGGCAGACACCGTCTCCACATTTAAGACTAGACTTAAGACTTTCCTCTTTGATAAAGCTTATAGTTAGGGCTGGCTCAGGCTTGCCTTGTACCAGCCCTTAGTTAGGCTGACTTAGGCCTAGTCTGCCGGAGGACCCCCCTATAATACACCGGGCACTTCTCTCCTTATCTCTCTCTCTCTCTCTCGTCCTATTACTGCATCTTGCTAACTCGGCCATTCTGGATGTCTCTAACTCGGCTTCTTCTCCGGAGCCTTTGTGCTCCACTGTCTCTCAGATTAACTCATATCACAGCGGTGCCTGGATAGTGTGACGTGTGTGGTTGTGCTGTTGCCGTGGTCCTGCCAGATGCCTCCTGCTGCTGCTGTTATCATTAGTCATACTTCTACTGTTATTATACACATATGATTATTGTCACACACTATCAGATATTAATATATTATTATTAATTATAATATTATTACTTTCATTAATGTTGTTGTAAGCTACTGTCATTACCGTCTGTCCTGCATCTGTCTCTGTCTCTGTCTCTGTCTCTCTCTCTCTGTCTCATTGTGTCACACGGTTTACTGTTAATTTATTATGTTGATCTGTTCTGTACAACATCTATTGGTCGTATGTCCGTCCTGGAAGAGGGATCCCTCCTCAGTTGCTCTTCCTGAGGTTTCTACCGTTTTTTTTTCCCCCATTAAATAGTTTTTTTTGGGTAGTTTTTCCTTACCCACTGTGAGGGTCTTAAGGACAGAGGGATGTCATATGCTGTAAAGCCCTGTGAGGCAAATTGTGATTTGTGATAGTGGTCTTTATAAATAAAATTGATTGATTGATTGATTGATAATATTCTTTCATAAGGAAAGGCAGTAGGGGGTAGGCAGGGTCCCCCAGAAGAAAAACTGGTATGGCCTCCTCTCCGTCCACTATTTGCTTTTCCGGTGCAGGGATCCTCCCGGTCTTAAAATAGGTATTTACTTTGGATTTGGTGAAGATGCGTGCGTCATGAACACTCCCAGGCCACTTCACGACAACATCCATGAATCTGTATCTGTAGTCACAGATGGCTTGGACATTCAGGGAATGTTTGCCCTTCCTGTTAATGTAGTCCATGGAGTGGGTAGATGGCTGTTGTATCTCAATGTGGGTCCCGTCTATCGCTCCCAAACACTGAGGCATACCATGAGCGCATTGAAATCCAGACACTAGCTCTTCTGCCTCGGGCTCAATGAAAGGCAGCTTGATGTATTTCGGACCAAGGTGGACAGCAATGGCCCGGCACGTTTGCCGGACTATGATCGACACAGTCGTGCGGGACAAGCCGAAGGCGTTGGTGGTCTTCCGTAGTCTTCCCTCGTCACTTAAATAATATAAAGTGCACGCCATCTTTGTTAAGATGTCAACTGGCGATCTCATGTTCATCGTTTTCCCCTCGATGTACGGACTAAGTTCTTCACTCAGAGCAATGAGAGAGGCTTCAGACATACGGAAGTTTTCCCTCCATTCACACTCGTCAACAACGGCATTAACAAAATGTTCCCACCACCGGCTTGTTCTCCCAGGTCTGGTCCAAAAACGTCTTCTGACCGCCCTCCGTCGACGTATAGGTGGATTCAGTATTTGGCGAATGTTATTTATGTGTCTCCGCTGATCACACAACATGTGCAGGGAATCTAGCGTTTGCTGGAGGAACGTAACTAAACTCAGCAGAGTCTGCAGCAAACACACAGCTCGATAGTCCACCATTGTTGTTGTTGTGTTACCAGGGATGCGGTGTTCACATGAAACGCCTGCTGGCAGTTTACACGGCGACGGTTTCACTCAGATTTCACTCCGGAACCCGTTTTCAAATGTTTGCGGTTTCAGGTGGCCAGATCGCCGTTCTCGTGTAAACGGACGGCCAAACTGCAACAGAAGTTTGCCATTTTATCCCAGAATCGTTGCCATGTAAACAGGGCTTCAGTGTCCTCCCCATGGGAATCGCTGACTACCTCCCACACAGTGGTCTCAAAGCAATCCCTCAGGACCTCCTCGGCCTCATCAGACCACCTCTTCACAGTGCGGGTGGTTGCTGGTTCCCTCTGCACCAGAGGTCTGTAGACAGGCAGAAGATGAACCAGGTTGTGATCAGCTCTTCCCAGGGGGGGCAGGGGGATGAGTGGTATGCCTCCTTGGTGTTGGCATGAAATAAATCCAGTGTTTTATTGTCTCTGGTGTGGCAGGAAACATACTGGGTGAAGGTGGGCAGTGTGGTGGAAGGACAGGCATGGTTGAAGTCCCCAGAGATCAGAAGGAGGGCCTGAGGGTGCTGTGTCTGCAGCAGTGGCGATTGCTGTAAGACTGCAAGGGAAGCTCAGCTTCCCCTAAAATGTCAAAAAATAAGTGGTCAAATATGTACTGTTTTGTTTACATTTCATTGACTAAATATGCGCTAGAACGCGTTCAACTTTTGTTCAGAATCAGCTACTTATCACAGGTCACTGACACGACTTTCTTCTCATTCATTCCCGTAGCGTCACAGTGCATTAAACAGTGGAAGCTCAGCGTCCAAAGACTTCAGTGGGGAAGCATAGAGTGGGTTGTTCCACTGCAGCGAAACTAGACAGTCATTGGATAAATGCTCGGTTTTGTCCAGCCCATCGGACGCTCAGCATCTCTGGGGGTCTATGGGGCAGTGGGCTGGCCTCGGCTGGCTTGGATGCTGGGCTTCTGCATGATGATTGGATGATCTGTCTGAGGCTGAATCCCTTTTTGATTGACAACGAAATGAGCGAATCAGCGATCTTGAAATATAAACCACCACCAGAGCATTTTTCAAGTTTCATTTCATTCCGTTGTTCCGAGTTGATCTGGAGACTTTTCCAATCCTCTTAGTGACTAGCGACAAATCTAGCATCTTTTTCTGGTGTTATTGGAGACTGTATTCGTGTTTGGAGACTCTGACTTCTGTCGCTCTGCAGTTACTGTCCCCAATGAGCAGCGGGTGCTGCTATGAGCCCCTCCACTGTCCCAAAGCACTCACAGGTGGTCACACTAGCCTCACACAGCAGCCCCAGCTAGCAAGCGAGCTAGCAAGCTGCACATAATGGCAGACAATTTGAATTTGTGTACCAGATTTTGGCGAAGCCATCTGATAGTCTTCCTTACGAGGAGAAACTTAGAGTTAAACAGCAGGGCAGATCAACACCTCAGATTGATTTGGTGCAAAGGGTGGGGAAAAGTAACAGGTCTTTTCATCCATCTGAAAATCTTTGAGGTGTGTTTTGTTGTGGTTCTATGGCATGAGTGTGGTTGAAAAACATCTTCAATTAAATGCTCCTTTTATAAGTTACTGCCTCGCTACAATATGTGTTGGAGCAAAATAATTCAAATGGTCGGGAGCTGGGCCAGTTAGCTCGCGACCTCGCTCTTTTCCTCTCAAACAGACTTTCTTTGTCTTCCATTAGATATCAAAAACTCAAATACTCAGAGGTCAAAAAAATCACTGGAGACACGTAGAATCAGATGCAACTGAGTTTAATGTGCTCGCAGGCAACAAACACAACACAACTCAATGAGTCAAGCCCCGGAGCAAGACTGAAATTTCTTTGTTTGCGCACTTGTTTTTATTGTAAAGATTTTCTGCTGAGTCATCTCTTTCTTAATCCTTCCCACTTGGCTCTGATCGTAACGATATCCCACCTCTGCTGAGTCACTTTTTCTCCTTTCATCCTACCGCCATAATGGTGTCATATTTCTGCTGAGTAATGTTTTTCCTGAACAATCTAAGACCGCCTCCTCTTACCAGGGTCATTCTCAGGACAAGCTGTAATTCCCCTAATTTTCCACCAGTGTTTCTGAGCCCATCCTCATGCTATTTTTAGAAATGATGCCTAGGTACTTCTCCACCACAATGCTTAAATGCTCAGTGAGCGTGTGTGTGTGTCATAGGAATACATGAAATAATAAACCAGTGTGTAATTTGTCAATGCACAGAGTACACTGCTTCAACACGTATCTTTTAAAAATCAACTAAAAGGTACAGTATATGTCTTCAGTAAATCAGTACATTACACTACATATGACAACTTTTATTATGTAAACTTAAAGTGAGCTTCCCCTGTTTGAAAGACCAGCAGCCGCCACTGGTCTGCAGCCTACTTGTAGGCTGTGGGACATACACTGCTACTATAATGACATGAGAAAACTCCCTGGGTAGATAGTATGGTCTCATGCCAACAGCCAGCAGCTCAATGCCCCTGCAGCAATGCTGTTCCTTGATAGTGATGTGCCCAGAGTTACACCATCTATCATTCACAAACACAGCCAGCCCCCCTCCTTTCCTCTTACCGTTGTCCACTGTCCTGTCATGTCTGATGAGCTGGAATCCGTCCAGCGCGGCGATCGTGGCCGGTACTTCCGCGTTCAACCATGTCTCTGTAATTACCAGCATGCTGCTCAGCTGGTACTCCCTCTGATGGCGAGTCAGCGCCGACAGCTCGTCCATCTTGTTGGAGAGCGATCTTGAGGTGCAGACACACCAAACCAACATCAAAGAACTAGCAGCGACGAAAGCCAACTGTTGCGTTGCCTCACGTCGCCCTGTGTCAGTTATATTTGAACACACTGCACGGACTACATCCGACGGCCAAGTAGCACGTATGTTCTGCACCTGTGTGAGAGAGAGCAGAGTGAGAGAGTGGTACATCCTGTCAACCGAGGGGTTTCCGAGCACGGCAGCACCTCCACGGACTATTATGTCCAGACGGTCCCGGTGTTTCCTCCGCAGGCTCCACTTCACTCAGCTGCCCGATAAACCCACTTTAACCTGAATAACAAACCGGAGCTCTCCGTTTGGATCCAACCTGAGCACCGAGCTCCGGTTTGTTATTCAGGTTAAAGTGGGAAGTAGCAGCGGATCTGTCGGGCAGCCGAGTGAAGTGGAGCCCCGGTTTCACTACAGGCAGATTCACTCGCTACAGGGGTGAGAGAATAAAACCTGAACAGCCAATCAGAGTGATCTCTCTCACCGACAAGCTCCGCCGCCGATTCAACATGCTCCATCGGCCGAAAAGATGCTGACACTGACACCAAAGTGCCGACGGTGCGGGACACACCGCAAAAACTAGGGCGACAGACGCTCACCGACGGCCCGACTTTGGTCAACGGCCGATCGTCGGCTTGGTGTGTCAGGGCCTTTACGTTCCCCATAACGGTTGGGAGGACGGGTTTGTACCGTCTCCTACGGTATCAGCGCTGCACTCCAGCGCGACATCTCCGTCTCCTTCTCCACAGCTCGTGGGGAATATCGTGCCTCTCCTTGGGCCGCACCGCCCTGTGTCGTAGCGCTAACAGCTGGTCCCAGGTGTAAACAATGTAGCCACGGCTGGGCGCCGGGTCCCCGCACACGATCATATCCATAGAGAAATGGGAGAAAGACCGCTATGAAGAGAGCGGTCTTTGTCTCCATACCAAAACAAAACATAAGTGCTAGCTAGCTAAACTGAAAAAAGTAATAAAGTTATAAAGAAAAAAAAATAGAGAAAAACTCGGTGGTGAGCAGGAGCTGCTGTAACAGGCGTCCACACTAGGGACGCCATCTTGCCAAAATATCATATAAGAGCTACACTGTTCACAACATCCTCAAATACCAATATATGATAGCAGAACATATTATACAAATGTACAAAAAAGACAAGTATACACAGAATGATAGAAAAGAAAGGGCATTTTGTTATAATATGAAGGACACCAATATTGTCCAGTTTCCAGCTTTATGCTCTGTAGCAGTCACTGTGTTGCTGATAGTTCACCACTATCAGCAACACAGTGACTGCTACAGAGCATAAAGCTGGACATGGCAGCGAGTTGCTTCTTCAGTAGGATATATTTTATATATATATATATATATATATATATATATATATATATATATTATATATTGGCTTGCATTGTATGTGTGTGGTGGTTAAGTACTGTTTGAGGACTTCTTCTACTGTATTTAGCGGCCTATCTGTGGTGAATGCAAATTTAAGTAACTCAACCTGGGGATTCTTTATACACAAGAGGTTTTAAGCTTGGGCTCACACAACCAATACATTCTCTGTCACATTGTCTAAACCTAAGACCTGATACGTGATGACTTGGTATGAGAATGTGTTGATTATTCCAGTTACCGTATTTTTCCAAATAGTAGCCCAGGCGTTTATTTCACAAAATCGATTTTGACCCCAGGCGTTTAAAAGAACCAGGCGACTATTTGCTCAAGGCTTTAATTTTTTTTGCACCGACCTGCACCAGGCCGTTATTTGGTTACCGTTCCTGTCCAGTATGTTTTTTAGTGCAAAAATACTGTGTAATGTAGAGGTGAGTTCATGTACAAAAATATCTAAACGTTCAGAGTGGGTCATTTTTTTTGTGTACATGTGTACACGGGTTTCACAGCTTGGTGGTGCTATTGCATTATACCAGTAAAGCCCCAGTTATCCGCATACCAACCAAATGGGCCATTTAACCAACAGTTACAGGCCGCCACACCGAAATATCGCCATCCCAAAGGTCCGCCATCCCTAATTCTGGTCCCTGAGTCCTGACAGTAAGCTATGGCGAGCCTGTAGAAGCTGTATTCCCCATGCATGTCAGCAATTTTCACCGGGGACGCACGTGAGTAATTCAGGCTGACATTACCTGTTTTTCAGCGAACTCTTTTGGTAATTTTGTTAAAAGGCATGGCATATAGGTCCACAGTAACTTATTATTATTATTATTATTATTATTATTATTATTACTATCATTGTGTCTTATAAGAGTGGGCTACAATGAGTACCGGGCCATCAAATCACAGCATCCGCGGTGAGAGGACACGGAATTGTGTGCGCTTTTACGCATGCAGGTCAAGGCGATCACGGATATTTGATGTGGGAAAGATGTAGCCAGATGTATTACCTGATTTAGATACGTGGCTTTCTGTCTGTCCGTCCGTCTGTCCGTCTGTCCGTCTGTCCGTAGCACGAGTCATGTGCACCACTTCACCACCTACGCGTGCGTAAAAACGCAAACAGTCCCTCAAGGAGGAACAGCCATGAGGCAATGAATGAGGAAATAATTGCCCGGACGTTTAATCGGACCGCCGTTTAACACGCAAACCCTCAGCGGCTATTAGGTACCCGGCGGCTATTTGCCACTGGGCGACTATTTGGAAATATACAGTACTAACTCCCCTTGGACGCCGGCGTCCGCGCTCCCTCCCTCCTCTGTTAAATGGGATCTCACAGGCGCACTACGTCATCAAACCATGTGATGTTTGGTATCGGGATTCGCCGGGTTCAGGAAGCTCTTGGCTTCCTGAATCCGGCATCATTTTTCTTTTATTCCTTATGGATTTCACACCAGAGCAGCCTAAACACATTAAGTCCAAAATCACGATGAGTGGTGACAAGTCATGTCATGCCGTTTTTCGAGGGGAAAAGTTAAAGGATTACTCACAATCTCATGCCGAGCCATCAGTGGACACGTAGCTGGTTTATAAAAGGTAAGAGTCTCACCCCTACCACTATTTTTGGCTGAGGTATACCGCCTAGAGAGTAGGATCACAACTTTCACGTTTCATATGGCTTTATTTGGTGATATTTTATGGTGTTTCTGTGTCATAAACAACATCAGCTATCATAATCACACCTGATTTCAATAAGGTACAATGTTTGAAGCTGGCTGAGTGTTGTTTGATCACTGATAGTACTGTTTTGAAACAGAGTGACCGACTTGTCATTTGGAGCTCCGCCTGGATCTTTTCATGGAAAAAACACTGTAGAAAGGTCATACTTTGAGCAGTCTTCTTCAAATTTAAAACAAATGTTGATAGTGTGCCTACAGCCCCACAGTGTCATTTACCTGCTCAGATAAAGCCACAGACAGTTATTCATCCTGAAACACATTTTTTATTTTATTTTAGGCAAAATCTTCAACTTTTTACTGACTTCAGAGGCCCATTACTCTGTCTCTGTATCACCTAGAGTGTTTCTAACACTTTCACAAGAAACTTCAGAGAGTTTCTTTTTAGCAAGACCTCATGCATGCATGTAGTCAGAGCGGTTCAGAGGCTACAGTCATTTTAATTTGGGTATGTCATTTTAGGCGTTTCTGCTACAAAATGGGGCAGCCAAGTCACCAGAGGTTTCTGCAAACCATGATTATGTTGCATATGCGCGTTTCATACATATTATATTAGCATTTCTAAAGTGCATGTGAGCTGAATTTTTTCACTGGGAGGTGGAGGGGATTGTGGATGGTGTGACTGCCAAGCTGCAGACTACTGTTCAACCCCAACAAATAATACTGGTTGTGATTTAGCAAGTTATTGCTGTGTTTCCAACAGCTTTTTAGGCACTAAATGTGGGTGTTTTGTAGCGACCTGTCACTGTTTTTCCAGCTGGAATAGTGCATCAAAAAGCAGTTGCTTTTCACCAACACCTACTTGCTTTTTCAGCGGGCATTGTGCCCCCCAAACTAGAAAAAGACCGGCATTCCGACGACAGCAGAGAGTGAAAGCACACCAGTTCGTCAGTGAGTGAGCTGCTAGAGAATGGAGCCGCTCGCATGCAGGCAGAAGGAGGAGAAGTACAGAGCAACGAGTCCGACGCATCTGAAAGTTCTGATCCTGAACATTAGGAAACGAGGGAACCAGCAACAAGGATGGCGACGGCTGTACAAATAACTCCCCCAGAGCAATTTGACTTTTCAAGTCCAGCAGACTGGTCTCGCTGGATAAAGAGGTTTGAGACATTTCGCATTGCAACAGCTCTCGATAAAGAAGAAGAGGAATATCAGGTGAATTCACTCCTGTATGCAATGGGTGACGCAGCAGATGATGTATTGGCAGTTTTACCATTGACTGATGCAGACAAAAAGAAATATGAGGCTGTTAAAGGAGCATTTGAACAGCACTACATTGGAAAACACAATGTTATTTTTGAAAGAGCACAGTTCAATGTTAGATGTCAGCAAGACGGAGAGACTGTAGAGGCATACATCACAGCTGTGCACAAACTTGCAGAAAATTGTGGCTTTGGAGCACTGAAAGACGATCTCATAAGGGACAGAATTGTAGTGGGAATAAAGGACAAAAGACTGTCAGAACAGCTACAAATGGACTCTTGAGTTGACAAAGTGAGACTGTGAAGAAACAGCAAATGATACTGCACGGCTGTGCAGTGGGGGACAACATATCAAACATGGATGCCATTAGGACAAAATGAAAAAAGGAAAGAAACAGACAAGCAAGAAAAAAAAGCCAGAAAGTCGGGATGAGAAAGAGTATGGCTGGTGTGGTAGAAAGAACAAACATTCATGGAAAGACTGCCCAGCTAGAGAAGTTGAGTGTCGAAAGTGTCACAAAAAGGGACATTTTGCTGCAGTTTGTCGTTCAGGTGATGTAGCAGGGCTACGTGAAGTTACAGAACACATAGCTGACATAAACACTGAAGAATATGCATTCCTAGGCAAAATAGGAACAGAGATATCAGAGCCATGGATAGAGTCAGTCCAGGTAAATGATGAAAATATGTTTTTCAAACTAGACACAGGGGCTGATGTTACATCGATACCTGAGAAGTTTTACAAACCAGAACGAGATGGCGAGCTGCAGAAAACAAAAAAGAGACTGCTAGGCCCAGGTAGATACCCACTTAAAGTGCCAGGCCAATTTACAGCTAAAATGGCAGCTAAAGGGCACAGCACCTCACAAGATGTCTACCTTGTGTCAGGATTAGCACAGCCACTGTTAGGCAGACCAGCAGTGGAGGCTATGAGACTATTGCAAAGATGTAGATGTCATAAGGACAGAGACAGACTTCAGAGCAGCATTTTTTCGAGAACTAGGAAAACTAAAAGAGCCCTATCACATTGAACTAGAAATAGGAGCAACACCTGTTGCCCTCTCAGCACCCAGACGGGTTCCTTTGCCCCTCAGAGAGGCCGTGCAGGCAGAGTTGAAGAGAATGGAAGAAATGGGTGTTATCTCGAAAGTAACTGAGCCAACAGCATGGTGTTCAGGGATGGTCGTCATCCCAAAACCGGAAAAAAAGCCACCCAGGATTTGTGTCAGTCTAACACCTTTGAACACTGTTGTGAAAAGAGAACACCATATTCTCCCTGCAGTGGATCAAACACTGGCAATGATGAAGGATGCTAAAGTGTTCTCAAAACTGGATGCACGATCTGGATTTTGGCAAATCCCTCTCACACCAGAGTCACGACCCCTCACGACCTTCATCACTCCTTTTGGGAGATAACAATTCAACAGACTCCCTTTCGGCATAGCATCAGCTCCTGAACATTTTCAGAGGAGGATGTCACAGATGCTGGAGGGTTTCAATGGAGTGCTCTGTCATGCGGACGATGTTCTCGTGTACGGCAGAGACAGACAGGAGCACGACCACAGACTGCATCGTGTCCTTTAAAAGATGCAACAGGAGGGTCTCACTCTGAATGACAAGTGTGAGTTTGCAAGGGAAGAAATCATGTTTGTGGGCTACAAAGTTTCCGCAAACGGCATCGAGCCCAACCCAAATAAGGTAAAAGCTATCCAACAGTTGCCACAGCCTACAAGCGTGGAGGATGTACGTCGCCTTCTGGGCATGGCCAACTACCTCGCTAAGTTTCTGCCCCAGCTTGCCACAATAACCACGCCACTGAAAGAACTGCAGAGAGTAATGAATGGATGTGGGCAGAGCCCCAGGAGACAGCTTTTCAGAAGCTTAAAGAGATACTAAGCACACCGGAAGTGCTGGCCCAGTGACATCTCAAGAGGATTAACGGACACAGAAAAGCGCTATGCGCAAATTGAAAAAGAGGTGCTGGCAGTCACATGGGCATGTGAAAGACTCACATCATACCTGATGGGGCTTCGTTTCACATTACTAACAGACCATAAGCCCCTGGTTCCACTACTGAGCACTAGAGGCTTGGATGATCTTCCGCCGAGATCCTAAGATTTCGCCTGCGGCTGCTGCAATTCTCATATGACATCATCCATGTTCCAGGGAAGAACCTTGTCACAGCAGATGCCCTGTCCAGAGCCCCACTGGGGGGTCCACCCACCAAGAGGGGATCTACAGCTGGAGAGAGATGCTGAGGTTTTCGTGGACTGTGTTGTGTCTTGTCTCCCTGCCACTGACAAAAGGCTGGAGGAGATCAAAACAGCTCAGAAAGAGGATGAAGTTTGCAAAAAGGTGACAAAATACTGTCTCACAGGGTGGCCAGAGAAGTGCGAGCTTGACCCTGCGATTAAGCCGTACTGGCAAGACAGAACAGACTTTCAACTTGCTCAGGGCCTTCTCATGAAAGGAGAAAGAATTGTTATTCCACCCCATTTGAGAGCAGATGTCCTACAGCGGCTGCATGAAGGACAGGGGATTTCAAAATGCAGAGCCAGAGCTAAAGAGTCTGTATGGTGGCCTGGCATCTCTGCACAGATAGGTCAAATGGTGGAGAGCTGTGAGCTATGTCAAAAACACAGAATGCAGTACAGAGAACCACTGTTGTCCACCCCAGTCCCAGACCGCCCTTGGCAGAGGCTTGGTATGGATCTGTTTGAGTGGTCAAAGAAAAATTACCTGCTCATCATTGACTATTTCTCACGATATATTGAGGTTGCAGAGCTCAAGTCTACTTTGGCTGAGGTTACTATCAGAGCTGTGAAAGAGGCCTTTGCCAGACACGGAACTGCAGAAACTGTGGTGTCTGATAACGGCCGCAGTTTTCATCTGAGCTGTTTCAACAGTTTGCAAAGGAGTACAAGTTCACACACAGCACAAGCAGCCCACATTATCCTCAAGCAAATGGGGAAGCAAAGCGCGAGGTTCAGACCGTGAAGAATCTGTGGAAAAGAGACAATGATTACTGCAGAGCTCTGCTGGCATACAGAGCCACTCCACTGGAGCATGGGTTCTCGCCAGCTCAGCTGCTTATGGGGAGAAACCTGCGTACCTCCCTACCTCAACCCACAGCCAAGCTGGAGCCTATGTGGCCGGATCTTCAGGTTTTTCGCAAGAAGGATGAGGAGGGAAGGTGTAGGCAGGCAGCAAATTACAACCTGAGACACAGCTCCAGACCACTCCTAGAACTCACATCTGGACAGAAGGTCTGGATCAACACAGAAGGAACTACAGGAGCAGTCGTGGGTACAGCCACCACCCCGAGATCATATGTGGTTGAGACTGAGAGGGGTCTTCTTAGGAGAAATAGAAGTCATCTTCGACCTACGGGGACTGTTACAAGGTTTGGTCGAGTTACCAAGCCACCTCTGTAAAGATGGTCTTTTGTCCAGCCCACTGGATATCTTATAGACCTGAACTTTGTCACACATCCAAGACGTTTCATTAAATATAAACCGATTGATGAAAATGATGTTTAGACCAAACAAAGTCCAGCTGCTTGAAATAAAGAACTCCACTTGTGTCATGTAAAACTAATGGTGTTCCTATGCCAGAGATGGGCAGTATTTCTATTACTTGTGTTTAAAATACGTATTTCAATTACATTTGAGTATTTTGTAATTTGTATTTGATAAGGCCGATAAAAAGCAAATGTAATTTGTAACAAAATACCTTTGAGTGGAGTAATTTTTTAATTAAAATACTCAAAATACAAAACAAAAAACAAAAATAATAGGCTACACATTCTTATAATATTGGATGTAACAATATTTTTTACTTTTTTTTAAAAAATATTTTTATCTATATGTTTTTTAAACTTGGGCCATTCAATGTGCCCTTCAATGACCTAGTGGTCTGTTTTACTGGACTGTGCATAACATGGGAAATTGTATGTTGTTGTGGTTGATGATTGGGATGAGTATGCTACAAATGAATTGCCTCATGGGGGATCAATAAAGTTGTCTGAATCTAAATCTGAATCAATAAATAATATTTTAGGGTAGCCTACATGTCCCTAGCTTTTTTTTCTCTTTTTCATTTGAAAAAAGTTGAACACAGGCTCCAAAGGCTCCAAGTTAGACAGCAAACAAGTTAACTAGCTACAGTAGCTAGACCGTTGGTGGACAGTTCACAGCACAGCTAGACTAGACCAGGGGCGGACTGGCCATCTGGAGGTTCTGGAGAATCACAGAACGGCCGGTACTCCAGGACGGCCGGCGGCCGCCATGCAGTCATCACCGTTTTTTTTTTGTTTTTTGTTTTTCCCTTTTTCTCCCTGATAATCTACTGTTCCACGTCCAGTCTGCTAGGTGGCAGCCTTTAAATTGGATGCCAGCCAGCCTATAGATATCTATGAGCCGGCTGGCCACCAATCAAATTGAAGAAGAAGGAAGCGCATACCGTATGCGCACCGGTTGTTGTGGGCTGGGCCGAGTAAAAGTCCAGGGCTGTTTTTTAGTCCCAGTCCGCCCCTGGACTAGACTTGCCAGGCATGCTGCTCACGTGGATGGACCCACACCACCAGCAAACGACCCTGCTGCTCACGTCTTCCAGGTTTAACCGATTGTCTGTCAAGGTAACTATTTTATCTGAGTGTGAAAGATGTCAACTGGCTTGATGTATGATTTATGTCTGGGTCTGGCTACATAGCCTATTGTATAAATACATGGTGTTGATAGTTATAATATCAAGCTGGCGATGCTTATGCTAACTGTCCTATTAACTGTGTAACTGCTCACTGTGTATATCCTACAGCCCAAACCTGAATACTCTGCTATACCAAATTGTCAGAAAACAAGCACAAATTTGCAATAGCTGTGACCAAATTTGCTACTATCACGCCATTAATTGATGAATCAAGGTTGTTCTTTCTGACATAGTTACTTGTGGTCTCTAATTGCAGCATGTAAATTTTGAGTATTTTTGGCCAAGGATTTTTTTGAATTATTCACAAAAATAATTGAATCAGTTAGTATAGTGCCACCTATGGACGAATCGTGGGCATTCTTTCTAGTATAGATACTCTCTGGTCTCTATAGCTGCAGTATGTAAATTTTGAGCAAGGACTTTTTGAGTTATTCATGAAAAGCTTTGTGGACTGACCGACCGACTGACAGAGTGACCTATAGAGCTGCAGGTCGCTGCTAAAAAGAAAAAGAAAAAAAGTATTTTCTGTATTTGAAAATACAAAATACATGTATTTTATTTTGATACGTTTTCTGGCACCAGTATTTTGTATTTTATTTTGATACATTTATTTGAGGAGTATTTTGTATCAAAATACATTTTGAAGTATTTTTGCCCATCTCTGTCTTATGCTTTAAAAAGACAAGGAGAGTACCCTTTTTAGAATTATTACATGTTATGTGCAGATCTTTAAATTAGGAACTTTAATTACATTTAAATGATTACAGTATGTGCAGTCAGTACATTATGAGTTGCTACAACATATACAGCTGTATTTTGTTTCTTAAATATTCTACATTACATGCAAAGCCAAATACATTATTCCTAATATGCAATTAAGTCTGAATGATCTAGCAAAGATCATCACAATGTGGAGCTGTGGAGAGAGCTGCATTCAGTATTCATCAGTCATCATTTCCAGAGGACAGCAGTATGTAATATTTCATCCAGAATCTTGTCATGTTTTTGAACAGGATAGTAACAACAAAATGAGGGTTTTCTTCAGAGCTGTAAAGTAAAATGAGGTGAAGTAAAGTGAAATGAAGTAAGTGAAGTGTATATAGTCCAAAATCAAAGGTTTGTCTTGGGGGGGCTTTACAATCTGTCCAGTATACCCAAACCACCTATCATTAGAGCCTGGCTGCTTGAATTATTGTAAATGTGTAAGGGAATTTGCACAACCAAGGTATAATATCAACTAAGGTCACTTTCACTGTCCAAGACAAATTTCCAATATCGGAGCAAAGTCATGAGAGTTTGACTTCAGTTGCTATGTGTTCCTGTGACCTCGAAGTCAGTGTTTTTCTTGTTTTATATTTCAGCAAAATCAAACCTGTTTAATATTATCTTAAGTTTTTAGTCTTGGCTCATGTAAATAGTAAAGTTCAATGATATGAATATTGTCAACAACGAATAGCTAAAAAAAAAAAATCTGTGTTGATATGACATATCATGTAGGTTCTGACAATATTTAAGTTTACTCAACAGTTTCTGTATATTTTGAATAGTGTACTGTATTTGTCATCATGACTCAAAATATCCTCAGTTTCTGAACCTGGATGAGTAGAGGAATGAGTTTTCCGAATGTATCATTAGAAAATCAAACCAGAACAGTATTATTCCAGTTAAACAATATTTCTCTTGTTAATTTTCTGGTGACAATCAGATCCACCATCGATTCCAAATGGGTGGATATTTTTGAAAAAATCCTTAGTAAAAGCTACAAATCTTTCCTATGATTTTTGACATGCATGAATAATATAACCTCTCATGTTTAAACATATGGGGCTCTAGTTTCACAGACCGGGCGAGGCAGGAGCGCAGTGCACCTGCGCTTCGCCAGCTGGGTGTGGCCAGGCGGATTTTGAAAGTTTGGCACACCGTGTGCGCAGCTACTCCTCTTTCCCACCTCCGTCCCTCCTACCTGCGCAAGTCGGAAAGAGGGAGGAGAGAAGGCGTGGAGTGGGTTTTACACACATCACACCATCACACACAGCCCCTCTCCTCGCCCTTAAGTGCGCCGTGTGAAGGCGTAATGAGAGTTTACTCAATTCGCCATGGCAGAAGAGAGCAGCAGCGTCAGACGGTGTAGTGTAATGTACTGATTTACTGAAGACATATACTGTACCTTTAAGTTGACTTTTAAAAAGATACGCGTTGAAGCAGTGTACTCTGTTTAACTGACAAATCACACACTGGGTTATTATTTCATGTATTTTTATGACACACATACACTCACTGAGCACTTAAGCATTGTGGTGGAGAAGTACCTAGGCATCATTTCTAAAAATAGCATGAGGATGGGCTCAGAAACACTGGTGGAAAGTTAGGTGAATTTACAGCTTGTCCTGATATGACCCTGGTAAGAGGAGGCGGTCTTAGAAAACATTACAAGTACAAGTAAAGACAAGTACAAGTAAAGAGGTCGGGTTTAGACTGCCCAGAAAAGCATTATACGGTGGAATTGGGTCCAAGGGAGAAAAGGAGAGTGGGAATACTATTACAAATGAGTGCAAGGATTAAAGCAGCCATCAGGGGGAGACAAGAGAAATGTGACACCGTTATGTTTCAGCTCCAAGGGGGAAGGACTAAAGAAAAAGTGGAAACTCAGCAGAAATGTGATACCGTTACGATCAGAGCCAAGTGGGAAGGATTAAGAAAGAGACAACTGAGCAGAAAATCTTCACAATAAAAACGAGTGCGCAAACAAAGAAATTTCAGTCTTGCTCCGGAGCTTGACTCATTGAGTTGTGATGTGTTTGTTGCCTGTGAGCACATTAAACTCAGTTGCATCTGATTCTACATGTCTCCAGTGATTTTTAACCTCTGAGTATTTGAGTTTTTGATATCTAATAGAAAACAACGAAAGTCCGTTTGAGAAGAAAGGAACGAGGTCGCGAGCTTTCTGGCCCAGATCCAGACCTTTTGATTTATGCTTCCACAACGGCCAAACTTCTCCCAGGAGGAAACTTATGTTTGGTCCGGGAGGTCCAAGCTCGCAGTGTCCGAATATACGGAACTGCGAGCAGACCTCCACGGGCTGATGATGCAAAGGTAGCCTGGGAGGAGGTCACCACAATTGTAAATCAATGTTGTGTTTCTCTCGTGCGCGTGCTCTCTCTTTCTCTCTCGCAGTCTCACTCTGTTTCTTTTCTTTTGGCTTTTCTAAGATGACAGATGCTGAATATATACTCCCTATCTGATGCTGTGGCTGTTTGTGGTTGGCTGAGAGGGATGTGAACTCATTAGTTTGCAGCTGTTTAATCAAATCAGGTTGGGTTTCCATTACGCGTGCCAAACGTGCCAAACGGTGCCAATCCCCTTTGATCTGACATCAGATGTGACGGGACAGTCGATATAGAGATACATTTATGTGCTGATTGCAGATAGTTGCATTAAATAGTGGTTTTGTGGCTATTTATTGCATCGTTAATGTGCCTGACATTCTGGAAACCTGCCTGTGAGGTTTTGGTAACATGTGCGCACTGTCCGCCGGTCAGCCAAACTTCGGCTTACACCAGCTGCGCTCCGCCTGCTCTGACAGTAGACCTGGTTTCAGCTGGCGAGCTTTTAGTGCACCTTCGGCGAAGCCTTTTGGCACAAAACTGTCACTGTGCCAAGCTGGATCTGTCGACACCTCCCCCTGCTGCACCGCCACACCCGTCTCAGCGCACCTTGGTCTGCCAAACTACCAAACTGAGCGCGCCTCGCATTGCGCTGCTCGAAACTAGCTCTGCGCGGGGTTTGCCACCCTACGCCACCCTGTGCTGCGCCGGGAAACTAGAGCCCCTCATGTTTAAACACAGTTCAAACACAAATGATGTACTTTAACAATATGATTAATTGACCGAAATGTGCCTTGCACTTCCACCTTGCCTCACGTTTGGCCATGTTTGTTAAAAAAGGGGGCGTGGCTGTACTGCAGTCCACTTCAGATGATACAGAACATGTGATCAGCCTATAGACATTTAGTCATATAAGTCTGTGTATTTTGGTGGAGTCAGATGATAATCATAGGCTGCATCCAAGTGTCCACCCTCTAGACTTGCGGACTGAGCCCTTGCAGACTTCAGTCGTACATTATTATTATTATTATTACGTACGGTATTAACTGCTGTCAAATTCTGTCTGCTCATCTGTCCCTGCAGATAAGAAGATGTAAATACCATGTATAGTTGTTTTGTGAGTGAACAAAATCAATTTCTGTATAACATACAGACTGCAGACATTCACATAATAAAAATAAGGGCATGTACGTCACATATAGCAGATGGATGTGATTTCCCGTTGATGAGATAAACACTTCTGTCCTCACAGTCCGTGCCGGCGCAGTGAGGGAGAAATGCACAGACTGCTTCGTGTTGGAAGTGTTGTGGTCAGCCTAACGGACAGTTGGACTACTGGGTATGAAATCTGACGGTCGGAATAATGGCATTAAAATGGTTGGATTAATGGGCAGTCGACATTATGGGACTAAAACGATAAAACTCGCTGTAGACCTGCATGGTCTGATTAGCGGGTCGGAGTTATGGGTAGTCGGACCCCCGGGTGGTGCCATTGACATTAGGTATCGATACACACGGGTTGGTTATTTGTGTCCAGTTTCTCCTGAGTGAGAGGAGCAGACTGATATGCACGCTGCACGCAAGTTTTATTGTGTGTCAGTAGCCTATTATCACTTAAAAAAAAACCTGAACCTCACTAGAAGCCATCAAATGAGCTGACAAACAGCTGTTGTAACATTAATTCATTCATTGCACAAAACACAAAACAAAACACAAACAAGCAGAGAACTAGGCTTAACGTTGGTGTTCAAGGAGACATCAGTCAGCATGACATGTCACTGTGATGGAAATCTCAGGCCAATCACGTTTCATTCATTATCTCTCAAATTAATTATCTCATTATCACGGGAAAACGGAGGAAAATTATCTCGTTATCACGGGAAAACGGAGGAAATAAAATGCATTCATGTATGACCGTTTAGGGCTTCCGTAAATAAGAATGTGGAAAGTCTTTGGCGATTAGACCCCGTAGAGATGGTTTGATTTAAGGAGAGTGATGAATCCATAGTCGAAAAGGAAACCCCCCCGGGGTCTAGACGCAGGTGGTGGTATGGTGAAGATGAGATGAGAGGAAGATGGAGAAATGCCGATGACCTGGATGAGTAGAGGAATGATTCTTTGATGTTGTTGAATGTTATTTCTGGCCTACATGATTCAAGTATTGTTTTAATAGGTTTTAATAGATCTAGACATCCTAAAAAAGTAATGGTCATTGGACTGGATAGGCCATCTGAACAGGTTAATATGATATAAGATTAAATGGTAATAGCTGCTGGAAAATCTGATAGCTGCAGCAGTAAAAAGGGTGATTCAGTGAAACTAAATGGAAACAATATAATCATATAACAAAAGCATAAGATAATAGAGACAAGAAATAAGTACAGAATATGAAAAATAAGGCTATGCTTATAAAAAGTGAACAAGCTATAGAAATGTGTAGTTATTTTTTAAATCAGTGCCCCGTGGCACAGAAAACTGAGGAAAAGGCTGTGGACTACTTTATTGCATGGAAGGGGAAAATCTCACAATAACCAGAATGTATTGCCTGCTCATTTTTAATAATAATTGAGGCTAAATAATGGTTTGTGGATTTTTTTTTTAATATCAGACAAGACTTTTTATTTCCACTTACTGTATCATCCCAAAGTCTCCTAATATTATTCTGAGCATCAGTGATTGAGTGAGAGTGTTAAAACATTTTAATAATAATAATATTATAATAATACAAATAAAATGTTGAAGGAATCATCATCATCATTTATTTGATGCAAAAGACCTCTTCTAAGTTGTACCTGTGTCTCCAGTGTCTTCTCTTTGTAGAAAGTGTTCAAAGTCTGAATGGTGAGGATTCTAATCCCTGCCTCATTGTCTCCACAGAGGGAGCAAGAGGTTAAGATTGAAAGCTTGTGTCCTCCATCCCCGGAGGGCACTCCTGTGGTGTTTGAGGCCAGATACCTGGAGAAGCATATTACTCCAGTCACTCTGAAGTCCAACATTAAAAGAAACCCTCTGTACATGGACATACAATCAATGGAAACAGCGGACAACATTAAGTCCAAACCTTCCTGGACTGTCAAGGAGTATGACACCCAAACAATCCATGGAAACCTCACGGATTATTTAAAGGTAACTTGGGTGAGAAAGGCTGTGGATGATTGACAGGATGAAGTGTTGTTTGGATGGATTGGTGCTAAAACAAAAAAGACAAACAGGTGGACAGCTGTATATATGAGGGGACACACTGTGTAGACTGTTCATTGATTTCATAACATTAGAGGGGAACATTTTCAGATTTGTTGGTACTGCTCTGCCTTCACACACTGCAAACCAGTTACCATAGTAAGAGAGCCAGTGACTGCTGAGTCACTGCTGTAGACTGAATTACCAAATGACCCCCTATGGGACCAGGAACCCCAGGTTCACTGCATGCAGGGTGGAAACTTGGGGGTCTGTGGAGGTCTGAGACCCCTCCATTGACACTTGAAACCCCCTGAAAGCCTCAACAGCAAGGTTTTGAGGGATCTCTGGGAAAACTTTAAAGAAATTATTTGTCCCTTGAAATATTCACTGACATGTCTTTTTAAAGCTTACTATGTCCAGCAGTATTTATTATTCAAATTGCAAAATATTTATTCCTAAATATTAAAACAGAAAGGTGGTGTTTCTCTTTCTTTTGTGCCATTGAATGCCTTGTTGTTTCTTTTAAGCCCTTTTCCCTTTCTTCCATGGTTGCCACTTTTGGAAATGGTTCGATTCAAATAGAAAACCTGACATTACCCCGTTTTGTTTTTTTTAATTTTTATTTTTTTGCAGCTCTCACATTATGGTACACTTGGTTAAAAATGTATACTGATTAAGCATCAAGTCTAGCCTGGTAAGAACACCCTGATGATGGGACCTCAACATTCTGTTTGGTTCTCTGTATCAGTCTGGCCCCGCTGCCACCTCCTCCTCCTTCAGCCAATCAGCATAACAAAACACAAATTCATCACCAGCAGAGCGAGCTGTTATCATATTTACCTGTTCCAAATCCTTCAGCCTGTCATCAAATGCACATGTACAGCTGTCCATGAGACTCCGTGAAACAGGGATGACAGTGATAAGGTTACAGCCTACATCACAATCTTGCAGCAGGCTGTACACTCTGCTGCTGCATTGTCATTGTTTTTCCATTAGCCATGAGACAGATCACTACAGCTTACTACAGGATAGTATAATGTATCATCTTGTTAATAAAACTAGCAGAATAAATTCGATACAAAAATTTTAAGTAGACGAGAATTTTTTTTTTTTTTGTTGTTGTTGTTGTTGTTGTTGGGTTTCTTTTTTAACTCAAATGCCAAACATGGCTATGAATTAAATGTGCTAGTAACAAGCCAACTTGGCTGGTGCGAAATAAAAGTTTCAAGAAAACTGTTTTGGCTGGTGGAAATTGTGAGAACCTGGTCATTACTGATTGATTATCCAAAGAGTTATTTCAGGCCCCGCACACTAGTTAAGCTTTGAAGGAAATTTTTATACAATGTGTTTAACAAATAATAAATGATATGGAAAGTTGTGAGTAAATTTCCTCACAGTAGTATGTGTTCTAGACTACAGTTGATTACAATTCATTTATCAGCTTTCTCAAACTTGACAAACATAAAGGGAGCAGGCAGCTTACAAACTAACACACATCACTGTAAATAAGTATTGACAGTGAAAATAATCACAGGGCTCATTTGCACATAGTGATGCTTCATTTTCATTTTCTTTGCAGGAAGAAGAGAAAACTCCTAAAGATCTGGACTTTTGGCTGGAGGATATCTACACACCAGGGTTCGACTGTTTACTGAAGAAGAAAGAAGCAGAACACAAAAGAAAAAGACTTTGTAAAATTCTGTCTTCAGTCATTTTGTGTGCTTGTGCAATACTTATTGTTATCATAGTGCCAGTTATGGTTTTACAGAAGAACAACTGATCGATGAAGACCTTGCCATTGCATAGTGCAAATGTCAGGACAACTTTGGAAGTGGTGGTATTATACAGTCATTGCGTTTACATACAAACTTAAGTGGAGCTATGGTTATAGCTCGACTAGGCCATTTAATTGGACTAAAGTCCTCCCAGTATTCAAGCACGAGAGTGGAATCACTTTATTGACTAAAGTATGTCTGACTTCGCTACGATAGGTGATGATATGCCCCCTTTTAGCTTGTTAGTATTGGACCTTTTTGGGTTGACCTACTACATCACAGACCAAACAATCGACGAACAAGTTTGCTACTGTTAGTTAGCTGCAAACTGATACCATGGTGGACAGCATTACAGCTCTGTACATTTTGTCCGTCCAAAAATGCACAGCTCTGGATTTAGATGTCGTCATGTTACCAGCTGCTTCTTCTGTTTCACATTTTATGCTATTTGACTTTTGGGTCAAAGCCCAGCGCGGAATTATAAAAGCCAGTTTGGGTCCAATTGACTGTATACATGCAGGAGTAATTCAACTCCTAATTGCAGTATCTGGGTGTGTTAGTTTGACTTTGAGAAATTCGATTTAGTACTAACAAAATAAATCATTTTTCTCAGATATCATGTTGAACGTACTGACTGTGTCTCACATTCCTGTGGACCACCAGTAATAAAAAAAAGATATATGTATATATATATATATATATATATATATATATATACATACATATATATACACTGTTGCCCATAAAAATGGAATTAAATATTTTTTACCTCTTCTCATGAAATGATTGTGACAATGTGATTTATTCTTGATAGATAAAGTGCATATCTTCTCAAAACTTTATTGATCAATCTCTTCCAAACATATCACAGTGAACATTATACCACAATTAACCTTTGCAAACTGTGTATGCAGGCTAAAACAAAATTGGGGGTATTGAACAATAGGATTAAAGGAAATGGCCACTTTAGAATGAAAATACAGACAGTACTTACTGACCCTCATGCTGACAAAAAGTCCATTGTAGTTTTTTAATCCACAAAACTCGTTCGGGGTATCGGAGGATAACAGCTAGCTGGGAAAACAGCTACACTTGAAGTGCATGAAACCCACATTTTGAAAATGTAATAAAACTCCGCTAATGCATTTCAAAAACGTCAGAATGGCTCGTCCATCATAATCCAAGTGCCCTGAAGCTGTGGCATGCAAAACTGACGTAATTTACTCCACTTTATAGCATAATTTCTCACCGTGGTCAGTTAGCCTGCCCTGCAGGCGTGCTGTGTTTACATGGCAACTCGCGCGTGATTCGAGAACTAGCATCACCATTAGCCATCAGCTAGTCTCATGCCACAAGCTTGTTGATGTTGTCAATGGGTAGGGCACCCCACACTTCGGTCAGATCCTGGGCTAACTCCTGTAGACTCTGAGTAATATTGTCCCTCTCATTATGGGCTCGGCCTGAGGCATCCCAGGCATGCTCGATAGGGTTCATATCAGGGGAGCAAGCAGGCCATGGCATCTGCTGCACCCCTTCTGTATCAAGAAATTCTCTCACTGCAGCTGCTCTGTGTGCTCTTGAGTTGTTGTCTTGCAGCCTTAAGTTGTTCCCATAGACCCCTCTTGCATGTGGGAGGCAATGGTTCTCCAGGATGTCCCAGTACACAACAGTGTTGACGGTTCTCACCACGTAATCACTCCGCCCTTTGTCCTCCATCTATACAGTCAAGGATATAGCAGCTCTCATCCATAAAGACAACATGTCGCCAGTGCTCAAGCTGTAATCTTCTGTGCTCCTAGCCCAGTGAAGTCGAGCAACTCTGCGTTGAACAGTAACCATGGTAACCATAACCATGCTGAAGCAATCTTCGATTCACAGTTTGGCGGGAAACGTTGATTCCATGGTGTCTTCTCCACAAATGACGAAGGCTGCTTGCTGGTATTTTCTGATTTCTATGACACAGATTAAGCAGTTGCAGATCATCTTGTCTGGTAGTTAGTCGTGGTTGTCCTGGAGATTTTCGTGGCCTCAAATGACCCTCCTCTCGATGATGTTTGAGGATTTTACAGACTGCACTCCACAAAAGGAAATCAGCATTGTTGGCTTGTTTGTGTCCCTCCTGTCGGAGTGCAAGCACTTTTTGGCATATTGCCAGTGGCGTTGGATGAGGCGTGGCCTAGGGAACTTACTAGGGAAACATACAGACTTTAAGCAGGAAAAGAACAACACAGTGAATGTCTTGTCTTTTATAGCGCCAAATAATTGGTACACATGAATTTGTTTTACCTGGGTAATTGGGACTCAGTATGTAATCATTGCACCTGGTCAAAGGTGATTAAAAACAATAAATAAAAACAATAATGTGTCTCAAAACAAAATTATTCCAACTTTATGGGCAACATTGTGCATATATATATATATATATGTATATATATATATATATATATATATACATTATATATATGCACAAATGATATTTGGGAATTTAAGAGATAATATTGCAAGTCAACAAAGTCCTATTTTGTTGTAAAACTGTTGAAGTATTAGACTGTGAAAATATGAAATTAGAAAGACTACACAAGTTGCATAAGTGATGTCATAGCTTTCTCTGTTGCTGAAGCTACGATGCCTGTGTGTTTCATACCGGCTGGAATAAACTCACACAGACAGCTGGTGTTGCTCGTTCTTTCACTTTACAGCTGGATTAAACACATCCGATGAGATAACCTCACATGCGCACATGGATTTTTAGCAATGTTACCTAGCTAGCTGTTGTTGGTGACGTATATTGTGTGAGCTCCACAGCTTCCACACACTCACTGAGGACCATGTATATCCACAGTCAATTTATACTGACTTGAGTATATTAATAATATTGATCCTAAAGCAACATTTATTTTTTCATATGACATTTTACTTGTTCTACCGACACCCATTGATACAGAGGCTGTATAATAAAACATGGATTTGGCACCCATAATGGGACCAGCAAGTTTCTCAAGGGATGCCTGAGAGCTTGGATCTGGATTTACTGGGCCAGAATATGGAGCTTTATCCCTATCTTTATTCAAGAGAGTGGTCTATCAGTTTGAGAGCATTATTTATTGATTTCACGTTCAAAAATCCTGCCCTCGCACTCAAATAGCCTCTGCTTGCGCTTGGATCTACTCTGTTTCTGCTCAAACTGTGTGCTCGCACTCAGATACCATGTTGCTCGCACAGATTTCCTGCTCTAGCTTCGGCTTTTCTCCTCGCGCTCAAACTGTTTCTGTGAGCTTGAGGAATTTCTGCTCTCAGATTTCTGCCCTGCGCTTGGATTTTTTTGTGTAACAACCCTGTCAAAATCCCCCAACCAATAGAATGCCAGATTTACTGTTGACCAATGAAATGATCCCTGCCTCCTTGTGGGCGCGCTCGGATTTAGTTTTACAGCGTCCTGTCCGGGCGGGTACTCTTTAACCGGGTTCATGCACTCCCACCCTCCAGGGAAAGCCCTGTAAATTAAATGTTCTTCCCTTGCTTTCTTTACCACTTTTGGAATAAAGGGACTGTTAATTTACACACGTGCGCCATATATATATATGATATCTTTAAAGTTAATACTCTTTTGTCCCAGCTCATCAAACGTCTCTGTTATGTCGGCTTTGGGTCGGCCCAGTGCCGTAGAATATACCCGCCCACATACGGAAGTCGCCACTGAAGAGGGAATTTCATCTCCGCGGTGTTTGTTTGGAACTGAGCTCGCAGGACACAGCATCTCATCGCAGTTGGTTTCAGGTAAGCTAACTGGAATAAATTGGCAGAAAATAACTATGTTATTTATTCTGTGACCGTTAAAAGAGGTTCCTGGTGAGTGGCGAGGCACGACTGAGTGTATATAGCACATGTCCCCACCAGCTAAAGCTGATAGCTAGTTTAGCTCATGTTATGCTAACAGTCTAAAACTGTGGTGTTTTCATTTTATTTTCCCTAGTTGATGTTATCTGCGTATCTGGTTATCGTGAGCACTCCTTTTGGGTTAAAAGTGGAAGTGCCCGGAGCTGCCACCCGTGGTCCCGGGCAGGGCTCGAGACTTGGGATCCACTCACCTATGGTCTCGCCCGGCCTGATCTCCGCAGCCCCCCGGCCTGACCTCCGCAGCCTGGACGGATGCCCAAGTGTGGGTGAGAGGAGCGGAGAGGAGCGCAGAGGTCAAATAGTGAAGTTTAAAGATGTCTTCAGTATGTTGTTAATGTGATTTTATGGGCAATTTATCAGTCGAGGTCTCCTCCTCTGCAAAGCAAACTGACCCGGTGGCTACAGGTAATAGTGCAGTTTTGAAACCACAGTTTTTCCGAGATGAAGGACTGATTGTTGAGCTGCTGTTAACAGAGTTAACGGATCCCGTTATTTAACCGTTTGTCAGACTGACTTTTGTCTCTTCATTGTGCACACTTACACACGAAATAGGGTAACAGTCAGCTATTTTTGAATGTTAGCACTGATTTCTCACACTGAATGGTGAAATATTTGTAGTTTGAAAAGCCTGACCTAAATGAATAAAGGTCGTAGTTAACGAAGCATATGAATATTAATGAAGGAGCGCCCACTGAGCGCAGCTTCTTTTATTGATCGTTTGAACGTCGCGTGGTGGTCATTTTCAATTAAAGGCCGACGTCTCAGCGACGCTATCTGGGGTGAGTGCTGATATAGAGTATAACATCACTGGGACATGTAACAGTAAAATCACTCCACTCACAGGTGTTATAAATATAAATACAACCGTTAATTAACCAACTGTCACACTCGCTACATTGACGTAAACTGACACTATAGCGTTACACCAAGAAGATGGATATTTTCCCCAAAATTACATTTGAATTAAATTATGAGTGGTCGTCAGGAGAGGACGAGGAAAAGGAAAGCCAGGACTCTTCTGTGCAGACCTCCAGGTGTGTTTCAATCCGGCCGTGCCAACATCCAGGTTTGCCAACGTTTCATCAGCCGAACTGGACGAAGTTACACAGTTGCAGATCAATGTAAATACAAAGTAGTTTGTGAGTTCCTGGCATGTGAGCAATAAATAGAACATCTATCCATTTATTGCTCTGGCGTGTGTGCTGTGTTGCCTGGCAACAGACTGGGGGAACTGGGGTTTTTTCGCAAAGCTACGTAACATACTTAAATGATTTATTTCATCACCTTTTGTTAACATTTCCTTACTCAGCATTGCTGTTTAAGCTGTTGTTGAACTGTTGTATAAAAGCACTATCACACTCGAGGTCGTGACGTTGTACTGTATATAGTCACACGGCTGTAATTGTCTTCGGCGCTCGGTCTGCAGCCTCGTGCCATAGTGCCCATGACTGAATCACAGCCGTGACGATATACAGTACATCACTCCCTCTCGTGAGATATTGCTTAAATATATACATATATATATGTAAGGGATAATAGTGAGCCGGTGACTGTTGAAAAATAACTCCTGACAGGGGAACCCGGTTAAAGAGCACCCGCCCGGACTGGACGCTCTAAAACTAAAGCGAGCACGCCCACAAGGAGGCAGGGATCATTTCATTGGTCAACAGTAAATCTGGCATTCTATTGGTTGGGGGATTTTGATAGGGTTGTTACACAAAAAAATCCAAGCGCAGGGCAGAAATCTGAGAGCAGAAATTCCACGAGCGCACAGAAACAGTTTGAGCGTGAGGAGAAAAGCCGAAGCTAGAGCAGGAAATCTGTGCGAGCAACATGGTATCTGAGTGCGAGCACACAGTTTGAGCAGAAACAGAGTAGATCCAAGCGCAAGCAGAGGCTATTTGAGTGCGAGGGCAGGATTTTTGAATGTGAAATCAATAAATAATGCTCTCAAACTGATAGACCACTCTCTTGAATAAAGATAGGGATAAAGCTCCATATCAGAACATCTGATCTGATCATATGAAGAATGGAGCCCTGTTGGAAGGATTAACATGCACCATGGCTGAGACTCACAGTTGCAGCAAACACTCCTGAAAATCCTTTGAAACATAATGTAACCACACAAAAGCTCCAGTGGCTTCACAGAGCATCTCTACACCAGCTGAAAATTTTGTTTTTGCTTATGTCCAGTGGTTTAACTTGCTGCCGTGATGCACAGGTGTACTCCAGGGTGTATCAGACCACTGTGACATCCATGCCGGATGTGGTTACAGCTGCAACAAAGCAAACATATGACCACAATGAGAGCAGTGAACCCATGCTTTTAAGGTGAACTCATTCAAAAGCACATGCCCCATGCTCAGCACTGTTAGTCGTTATAACTTGATGCAGGTGATGGTAGGAAACATCGGTTTGAGAGTAAATAAGTAGATGCAACACACACACGAGGGCTGAATTGCTTCTTTTAATCTAATCTTTATTGAAACATTACAAACAACACGTTTCACCCATGGCTTCATCAGGTTTGCTATACAACCTGTGTTTTTAACAAGGCTGCGGCTGCACTGAATCTAATCAGCAGCAGGGTGGATCATGTGCTGAGTAGACTTTATATAGTCATGTCTACATGCCTATCACCTGAGAATACCACATATCATATAAACAATTAGACATATTACATAACATACATATTAAAAGAGATAGTTGTAAATAACCCATCATCTTTAAAAAGATCATTACCATAACTGATAACTATGTATATATTCTTACATCAAGGGGAAGGTGAGGGATGGTAGTCAGTAGGAGAGGAGAGGGGAGTGTCCTGCCTTTCTTCTTCCTCAATCTGGTCTAATTGTCTGTAAGCATTGAATCAATCATGACAGAAGAAGAAACAACAAACATCTTAAAATCACAAATTAATGGGTACTATCAGAATGACTTTCATGGAGTATTCAACTACATATCCCAAGAAGTTGAGGGGAAGTAGTAAGGAGGGTCCTGCCTCTCTTCACCATAACTCAGATACAGTTATCTATAAGTAGAAAATGCAAGCATTAACTCAAAAATCATACAAAAACATGCATAAATTCATTTCATTCATTTCTGTAACCGCTTATCCTCTTGGGGGTCGCAGGGGGGCTGGAGCCTATCCCAGCTGACATTGGGCAAGAGGCACGCCAGACTATCGCAGGGCTAACACATAGAGTGTAGGAGCAATAGCTTTAGAAAATTTTTGCACTTGTCATAAATTTAGGGGCACCACCCTCCTAATGGAGGGAAGTGACTAATCAAATTAATAACTCTGGACACCAATTATTAATTAGCCAGTACACTTGTCAATCATGAATCAATCTCAATGGGATGATTTCTCTATACAGGGATCTTAGTTCCTGCTCAAAAGAAATATCCACAGACAACAACTTGGCAATAAATGAAGATTATAGAGTAAATTAATAGTAAATGAGGATGATATGAAATGACACAAAATCAACAGTATGTATAAATGGATTAAGGCAAGAGGTAACACTTCTGGCAGTTATTCAGTTTGGCGATAGTGGGAGTATGTGACTAGAGATAATAGATAGAGATTATAGATAAATTGGGGACACAGGGATGCACAAAACCATTTACCTAAGGAAACCTAAATTAATATCAAAATGACTAAGTCTCCTATTCGACCTCAACTCTCATCACAACACAGCGGCTGCATCAGGTGAGGGAAGTTTTCCTACTTTTAGCAGCGTTGACTCAGGCTGATGTTTCTCAGAGGACCCCGGACTGTCACTTTGCAGCTCCCGGGCTTCCCAGCAAAATGAAGCCGGCTGGAACACAGTGGTGGAGGGATGGTTGAGCCTGACTTCGACGTCCCTCAGGTGGTCCTTAAACGTGGGTTATCTTAGGCTGTGGAAAGACACTTTGGTAGGTGGCTGGCAGCCGCTGGATCTAATGAATCTTTTATAGAGTTGCAGTCAAATAGTAGCTCATCTATTTAGCTGTGGCTACTCGCTTATAATAAGGTTGAAACAACCTCGTCAGCTGTTCGATTTTATTATCAAAATTATTATTAATGCACATAAAAAAATGCTGCAATTGGCTGGCTTTGTCGCTTCAGCTATAATGTTACTGAAGGCACAGACAAAAAGAAAGAAAACTCAGGACAGACAAGACAATCCTGGATGTGGTGAGCAAAAAGTTTAAAATAATTTTGATCGTAAAAAAAAAAAAAGAGTTACGCAGGAACCAAGTATAAAAGCGTAACAGGTTAAAGCATAAAAAGTATAACTAGAAGGAAGGACAGCAAAAGATAAAAGAGGAAAAAAGTAAAAGGAAAGTAAAAAGGAAAAGTAAAGTAAAAAAGAAAGGAAAGTGCGGAGATCACTAGTTTTATCCGACCAGGTTGAGTGGGCGTGTTTGAGGCAAGGCGGGTCTCTTAGTTTAGACATTACTTTATTTTGGAGGAAACTTAATGAACTTTATTTTGCGAGATTATATACTTTTTATATACTTATATTGTTACGCACAATAGACATATAGGGTTCTAGTTTCCCGGCGCAGCGCAGGGTGGCGCAGGGTGGCGAACCCCGCGCGCTCAGTTTGGTAGTTTGGCAGACCGAGGTGCGCTGAGATGGGTGTGGCGGCGCAGCAGGAGGAGGTGTCAACAGATCCAGCTTGGCGCAGTGACAGTTTCGTGCCAAAAGGCTTTGCCGAAGGTGCGCTAAAAGCTCGCCAGCTGAAACCAGGTCTACTGTCAGCGCAGGGGGAGCGCAGCTGGTGTAAGCCGAAGTTTGGCTGACCAGCGGACAGTGCGCACACATCACCAAAACCTCACAGGCAGGTTTCCAGAATATCAGGCACATTAACAATGCAATAAATACCAAAAAACACTATTCAATGCAACTATCTGCAATCAGCACATAAATGTATCTCTATATCGACTGTCCCATCACATCTGATGTCAGATCAAAGGGGATTGGCACCGTTTGGCAAGCGTAATGGAAACCCAACCTGATTTGATTAACACAGCTGCAAACTAATGAGTTCACATCCCTCTCAGCCAACCACAGACAGCCACAGCATCAGATAGGGAGTATATATTCAGCATCTGTCATCTTAGAAAAGTCAAAAGAAAAGAAACAGTGAGACTGCGAGAGAGAAAGAGAGAGCGCGCGCACGAGAGAAACACAACATTGATTTACAATTGTGGTGACCTCCTCCCAGGCTACCTTTGCATCATCAGCCCGTGGAGGTCTGCTCGCAGTTCCGTATATTCAGACACTGCGAGCTTGGACCTCCCGGACCAAAACATCAGTTTCCTCCTGGGAGAAGTTTGGCCGTCTGACGCTGCTGCTCTCTTCTGCCATGGCGAATTGAGTAAACTCTCATTACGCCTTTGCTCGGCACATTTAAGGGTGAGGAGAGGGGCTCATTTGATTGGTGTGATATGTGTAAAACCCACTCCACGCCTTCTCTCCTCCCTCTTTCCGACTTGCGCAGGTAGGAGGGACGGAGGTGGGAAAGAGGAGTAGCTGCGCCAGGCACACGGTGTGCCAAACTTGCAAAATCCGCCTGGCCACACCCAGTTGGCGAAGCGCAGGTACGCTGCGCCCCCGCCTCGCCCGGTCTGCGAAACTAGAGCCCATACTCTTCCCATTATATTATGGTCAAAATCAACTTTTAACATCAAATTAAATTTCATACGATTATTATACCGCATATATGGTAATGGACCTGCATTTTATAGCACTTTTCTAGTCATCCGACCACAAAAGTGCTTTTTACACTACAAGTCACATTCACCCATTCACACTCACACATTCATACAATGGTGGCCGAGACTACCATACAAGGTGCCACCTGCTACTCAGGTTTGTTTTTTAAGGCACTCACACACTGATGGAACAGCCATCCGGAGCAATTTGGGATTCAGTATGTTGCTCAAGGATACTTCGGCATGCAGGCAGGAGGAGCCAGGGATTGAACCGCTGATCTTCCGATTGGTGGACGACCAGCTCTGCCTCTGATATATATATCTGTGGAACAGAAGTATAGAATGTTTTGTGCACACACTACAAACTAGTCTGCAGTTGCATCACATACAAAATGATAAAGCACATTTTAATAAAAACAAGTTGATTAATCAATCCAACTATATCTCAACTCGAAATATAATATGGGATTCCTATGGGAACCCTTCTTAACTATCGTCACAAGATGGCAGTATGACTCCATGTTTAATGAGGGATTAAACACGTGAAATTATGACTCACTTGAATTTACAACTCCCACATCTCGATTTCTTATCTTATTTTCACCAGGGTGAGAGTAAGATAGAGCGGGGGTGACTCCCATAGATGTGACAAAAAGGAGGAGAGGAGGTGGTTTTATTGGAGGTAAAGTATTCAGTCCTTAAGAAAACAGTCTATTTTATCAAAGATATGATCCTTCAGTGGTGGTTGAGTTGGAGTCTCTCCCTGTTGCTGGGATCTCAGCAGATCTGTGAACTTAAAAGCATAGTTAATGACCCTGGAGTGGCAGTTAATCTGCCTGAGTTGTCAAAACGCTGGATTTTCCCAGGACAGTATAATCAACAAACCGGGATCTGGAGGGTTTCCAATTGACACCTTTACCACCCTTAGCGAGGTGAAACGGGCAAAGCAATAAACATTTGACTCTCAGGGGCTGTCCACACCAACATGGTTATTTATAAAACCGTGACTCTTTGCTCACAGTTTGGCCTTTCATCCACACGTAACCGCAGTTTCGGGCCCCTGTAACCGGAGTTATTTGTAACCGGAGTCCAGGGTGAACTTTTTGGAAAAGCCCGGTGTCAGCAGTCATGTGTGGACAGGATAACCGCAGTTATTTTGTCTCGTCTCCATTGTATGACATCACAGTGTGCAATGTAAACAGAAAACAGCTGTGTTATTACCCAATCCAGTGTGTGCGAGAGACGATTTGAGGATGGACCTAAACAAAATATGCTATTTAGCAGCATATCAGTACGTTGTGGTTGTATCATACAACTAACGCTACTCAGTGACATGATGACACAGTGATTCTCACGGAGCTGCTGAGGAATCAGAATCTGTCATCAGACTGATTTCGACACTGTTCAAAATAGACATTCACACCTACTGACAATTTAAAGTCACCAATGACACCAATTACCCTATCCCCAACGGGTCCATGTCATTGGTTCGACATCCCATTAGTCCGACTGTCCGCGGTGCTGAACGGCTCGCGGCGGGCATATGGTGCGCCGCGACCGGCTTGAGGCGGAGCAGGCTCACGGCTTATGTGTTTGTCACTTTCTTTTTCATTTTAACCCACACTATGATCTTTTCCTGACCCTAACCAAGTGGTTTTTGTGCCTAAACCTAACCAGACTTTAACCACAGGGCATCATGATGATTTCGGAACGGACTTAGGAACAATGAGTTTAATATGGTCGGAACAATGGGATGTCGAACCAATGGGATGTCGAACCACTGGGCAGTTCCCTCCCCAACCTGCATGTCTTTGGACTGTGGGAGGAAGCCGGAGCACCCAGAGAAAACCCACGCTGACATGGGAAGAACATGCAAACTCTCCACAGAAGGGCTTCCTCCTGGGTTCGAACCAGGAATGATCTCGTGCTGTGAGGCGACAGTGCTAACTACTACACCATAATGCTGCCCTGCATAAATTCAATAAATACAAAAAAATAGTCTTGAAATAACTGCCTAGATTGTATTGTAAAGCAAACCTGATGAAGCCTTGGGCTAGACGCCTTGTTTGTAATGTTTCGAATGAAGATTAAATTAAAAGAGGAAGCGATTAAGCCCTCTTGTGAGCAGTGCATCTTCTTATTTACTACCATGCTTTTAAGGTGGTGGGTTATTTTTAAGCCTTAGCTTGTTCAAAACCCAGTTATCTTACAAACACACACAAAATAATATTGCAATAGTGGATTTTTACTCTAAATGCATTAATAAATCATTAGCATTTTTTTTCATTAGATATACTTAATTATGTGTTATTTTTTTCTGTCTATTCCAATGAATGAAGAATCTTAACGCAGAAACCATGTGATTGTGACAATAACAGAATTTTTTTTTTAACAAAAAAACATGAGTTCATTTATTTTTCATGAATAGTTATGTAGTGTAATGTGCCTGTTTAGTCTTATGCTTTAGTATCAGTTGACCTTTAAAAATACATGTCCAGGCAGTATACTCTGCTTGATCATAACCAGTCATACCATGGTTTATTGTTTCATGTATCCACATAATGTGCACACACACACACACACTCACTGGTGTATTGTATTGTATTGGATGCAGGATCTGGTAGGATCTGATGTTCAAGGATGATGTGCACACACACACACTCATTGGTGTATTTTATTGGATGCAGGATCTGATAGGATCTGATGTTCAAGGACTGAAGTGGGAAGTACTTAGTATCTGATAGGATTTGATGTGCCTGATGTGGATTTGTTGCCTGTGAACACATTAAACTCAGTTGCATTCGATTCTACGTGTCTCCAGTGATTCCTTGACTGCTGAGTATTTGGTTTTAAAGATACTTATTTTGGACAAGAGCGAAAATAGTCTAAAAGTTGAAGACGAGGTCGGGACCCACCAGGCCCAATTCCGGCCCCTGAATTCTGCCTCATCAGTTAACTCATATAGAGGACCCTGAGATGTTCAAGGCCAATATAGTTCTCCCACATAATGCTGCAAAATCTGAGAGTGTGAGCAGTTGGTATAGTGTGTTTTGAGAGTTGGTGTCTTATGTAAAACTGGACAATAATCTACCGTCATAATGTTTCTCTTTGTGTAATAATAAGATAAATAAGATAAAGCCTCTGTAACGGGTCTAAAACCAAGATGTGTGAAAGTTTGATTTCACACCATATTATGAAAAACATCACCATCACCAACCATCACCTGTCTGCACAAACATTGATAATAACAGCATAAGCAAAGAACAGCAACATATCAAAGTAGGAGCCTCTTGTCTGGCCTCGGCGGGCCCTGTTAACCAATCACATGCACCTGCACTGACACAGAAACGCACACTCCATTCAGCACCATGGATAGCAACATGACGTAATGCCAGGTACCAAAAGATGAAACTGATCAACATTTATAGAAGATTTGCAGTATAATCTAGACAAAAATCTAAGCTAATATGCATTTCTCTTAAAACAATGCACACCCACAACAATTTAAAACCTGCACAAGCTGGCAATTAATACAGCACTTTCTTACCTTTTTAGAAGTATGACTTTTTCAGCTCATCATGACCCCAAAATCATAGGCCCCTGAACTTGGTAGGCCCCTGGGCTTCAGCCCAGGTAAGCCCGTGCATTAAAGCTGCCTTGCAGACAGCTCAAGTACTTCCTTCTTCTGCCAGGGGCAGAGACAGATCTCAGCATCCAGGTACAGATGGCTGGTAGGTTACCAGGGAGTCAACAAGCAAAGGTCAGGAGCAGGCAAGGTTGGCAACAGATGATCAGTCTGCTGAAGGACAACCTAGCTCGGTGCAAGAATGAAGCTTAAAGAGTAACTAAACCCTCATGAGGTGCTTCCTGCTTCCTGTTTCAAACACACACAACCTCTCTGCTCCGCCCCTCTCTCTCTCTCTCTCTCTCTCTCTCTCTCTCCTCTCTTCTATAGCAAGGGCGGGGCGAGCGAGGTCGGTTGGTTATGGAAGCTGCCTCTAAAGCATCATCGGCCTCCATCTCAGACAATAGCAAAATTCAATTGCAGTAGCCAGGTTTCAACCCGTAGAGGGCAGTCGCTATGTATAGCTGTTGGGGTTTAGTTACTCGAATAGGTTACTCGTGAGTAGACCGGTGCGGCTAGCGAACTTGATTGCAGGGTAGCAGGGCAAGTCTGTATAATTGGCTGAGAGTGAATGAGTGCCCTGAACTGCATTCAGAGTACCAACAGAGAGCAGGCTGTGTTCAGAGTCCAAACTGTGAGAGCCCCATGTATTGGTTTGTGACCTGTACATTATATTTTGTCTTCTATGAACTGGCTGGGTATCTTCTATGAATCCATGCCCACTTAGCCCAGCATTATACTTCATGGGGCCCATATATGTGTTCCCAGTTCTAACCCATGCCCACATAGCCCATGCTTTTCCCCTATGGGGCCCATGCAGTCAGCCCTTATGGGCTTCCTATGTGGGACCCACGTTTTTAAACCCTTGCAGGACCCACAAATGTTTCCCCAGTTCAAACCCATGCCCACTTAGCCCATAAATATACCTTGTGGGCCCCATATATGTTTCTCCAGTTCTAACCCATGCCCACATAGCCCATGCCTATCCCCTATGGGGCCCATGCAGTCAGCTCATATGGGCTTCCTATGTTGGACCCATGTTTTTAAACCCATGCAGGACCCATATATGTTTCCCCAGTTCAAACCCATGCCCACTTAGCCCATAAATATACCTTGTGGGCCCCATATATGTTTTCCCAGTTCAAACCCATGCCCACATAGCCCATGCATTTCCCCTATGGGGCCCATGCAGTCAGCTCATATGGGCCTCCTATGTGGGACCCATGTCTTTAAACCCATGCAGGACCCATATATAGTTCCCCAGTTCAAACCCATGCCCACTTAGACCATAAATATACATTGTGGGGCCCATATATGTGTTCCCAGTTCTAACCCATGCCCACATAGCCCATGCTTTTCCCCTATGGGGCCCATGCAGTCAGCCCTTATGGGCTTCCTATGTGGGACCCACATTTTTAAACCCTTGCAGGACCCACAAATGTTTCCCCAGTTCAAACCCATGCCCACTTAGCCTATAAATATACCTTGTGGGCCCCATATATGTTTCTCCAGTTCTAACCCATGCCCACATAGCCCATGCCTATCCCCTATGGGGCCCATGCAGTCAGCTCATATGGGCCTCCTATGTGGGACCCATGTCTTTAAACCCATGCAGGACCCATATATAGTTCCCCAGTTCAAACCCATGCCCACTTAGACCATAAATATACTTTGTGGGGCCCATATATGTGTTCCCAGTTCTAACCCATGCCCACATAGCCCATGCATGTCCCCTATGGGGCCCATGCAGTCAGCTCATATGGGCTTCCTATGTGGGACTCATACTACAAAACCCATATGGGACCCACTGATTTGACTCAGCCAAAGCCCATGCCCACACAGTACCCATGTAGCCCGTGGTTAACCCATCTGTGCCCCACATGTCATTGCTGGCTGGGAAGGCATGCTTTAAAACACATTGCATATATGTTGCATTGTTTTTGTCATCACATGTCAAAATATTCTCAATTTCTGAAGCATCTTTAGGAAACGGTCTGTACAAAACCTGCTGAGATGAATATTCTGTGACATGATCAACAGAATGCATTTTAAACTGATTGTATCATTAAAAAAGTAAAAGCTATGAATCTTTCATATATTTTGACATGTATAAGTGATATAACATCTTGTGTGTACTTCAAATGCTGTTTAAACAATAATTATGTTCTTTAACAATAAGGATTAAAATAAAATTAAATAGATCAAAATGTGTCTTGGGCTTCCTCCTTGCCTCACAGTAGGTCATGCTATGCATTCTATTGGAAAATGTCCTCTGTCGCTGGCCTTGATGTTGATGTGAAGTAACATGTCTGAGTCTGTGAGCCATTGGGTGTATGGTCATCTGGCCCCTGCAGAGCCCAGCCCAACTCCGTATGGACAGCACCGGGACCACCATCTGGACTCATCTGAACTGGTTCTTTGGCAGCTATCAAGCATGTATTATCTGCCCCAATCAGGAGACGAGGGTGCGCATTTTCGAAGGACTGAATAGGTATCCCCCTCAGATGGTGATAGCGCTTCTGTAGGAGGCTTACTGGATAAGACTGTTCTGCCAAAGCCATACACTGGGCTGTGAAAGCTCCCCTTATAAGGTGCTTCTCTCCAGGCTGTGTTTGGGTGGAAATATAGAAATCCACCGAGGAGCCAGTGAAGTGTGTGATGTCATGACGGACGGTCCGCAGCGCCACAGACTTTACCTCTCCTTTAAGGCAAAGGTGGGACACAGCTGCAGGAAGGATGATGGTTCGTTTAGCTCCATCGTCCAGGATTGCATGAGTGGGTAGAGACTTGTTTCCATGGCTCACAATTACTGGCACAACCTTTAAGTAGACCTTTCTACCCTGCTTGGCTGGGGTGAACGTGGCTCTAGTTGAGGGAGTGATAAGATAAACTCCTGAACCTGCCCTGGCGATGACATGAAGAACTTTCAGTTGTATATCCTGGCATTTGCTACAGGCTTTTTTCAGTGTGCATTCCTCGGTGACATGACTTGTACGGCTGCATCTCCTGCAATTGTTTCCATCAGTAATCCATTTCTCGATTTGGTCAGCTGTACATGCTGCAATGTTGGGGCACTGGGAGAGATAATGTTCTACACTCTTGCAACATAAACAGAGACATTTGGATCTCTTATCTCTGGCAACTGACTGACTGACATTGAGTGAAGGGTTGTCATCCTTAGGTTTTCCAGTACTGTAACAGACTATCAACTGAGTCTTGGATTTTGGAGCAGAAATCTTTTCCCCCTCGGGAGTAGCCTGCTTTTCTGCCCGGTGGCGTTGAGCCATTTTCGACGACAATCTCTGGGCTTCTGCCTTGAACTTTAACCACTCGGCAAGGTCTCTCAAGTTGTAGGGGTTGAGGCTGTTTGTTTGAAATCGGCCATGCGCTTGGAGATGCTCCACAAAACTGTCTCTTGAGTACCTAGGCAACTTATTTAAGAGCATGTCCACATGTCCAGTAGACATGATCTCCATCCCATTCGGAACTTCAAGTGCTGTTAGCATTCCCACCAGCAGGTCTACATTGAGAGCGAAACTCTGGAATGCCTTTGAATCACCCGGTTTCACATCTGAGGCATTCAAGATTGCGGCTACTTTGCTCTGTGCAAGCTGATGTGACTGCCCATACTGATACTGCAGTGCCTGCATTGCCATGGTGTATGGCTACGGATAGTGTCGACATGACTGTGCTATCAGCCGTGCTTCGTCCAATATGAGCTGCTCCATGAGTACTCTGTATTTATAGTACTCAGAGAGGTCAGGGTGTGGCTGCAGCAGGTGATCCAGGGCCATCTTTAAATCTGCAAACTCCCTCTCACTATCATGCTCCAGTTTAGGAAGCTTAGGAACTGGGACAGGTTGTGCAGGAAGTGGGAGAGGAGGTAGTAGCCCTGGTGTTACAGCTTGTGTCACAGCGGGTGTCAACCCTAGCGCAGGCTGAGGCACTGGGGGGCCCATGGTGGGAGGCTGAGAAGACCCCAACGCCAGGGTTGGTTGATAACTCAGCTGAAACGCCGGGGTTGGTTGATATGTTGGCACTGGATAAGGCTGATATGCTGGCTGGATTGTAGTACTGTAATTGGGCTGATAAATGGGCTGACTGACTGTCATTGGAGTGGACTGATAGCCAGGCTGTGGTGCTACACTTGGAGCTTGGAGCTGTGGTTGGAATACTGGCTGAACCATATTTGGGATGACTAACTGAGATCCGAGCTGTGGCAATGCAATATTAGCTGGGTAAGGTGTAGACTGCATCATACCGGAGTAGATGAGATGGTTGGAGGTAAGGCTTGTGCCAATGTGTAGCAAGTTGACGTTACACCGTGATGTGCAGTGGGCTGCAAGGCTGTCATGTGCCCAAAAGCATAGTTCACCTGGGGCTGGTACACAAACTGCTTACTGCTTTCCACAGGTTGTGTAGTGGCTGTACTCATGAAATAGCGATCAGAGACAGGTACAGAGTATACTGACATTATTGATCTGCTTACAGCAGAGCTGACATCCGAATGAACATCGTTGTCTGATTCTTCACTACTACTGTGATCATGTCCTCCTATTGAGGGTTTAGATGCAAACCTTAAACTATCCTCGAATTGACAGAAAAGGTTATCTGGCTGACTTAAGTGCTCTTTACCATCAACTACATAATATGGCTGTTGCTGGGATAACTCAGGTGAGAGCCCGAACACAGGTTGTGGCTGGTCACTTTGTGTAGCAGACTCGGCATGCATACCTGGTGACTGCAGCGCTTTAGTGTTGGCACTCGGGAGTTTGCTCCTTGCTCCCTGCTGCTCTTGAGAAGCAGTGGAGGACAACAACTGAGGAAGTAAGTTCACTTGATAGTCCAGCAAGTGTGTGGGGAGACACCTGTCCCTTCTCTGTCCAGTTATAATGCTGTCAGCAGATGCTGCTGCTTCCTGCTCGTCCATATCTATCACTGCGGGTGAATTGATCCGGCTCGAAGGACCATTATTGGAAATATACTCCTTAAACTGTGTGTTAACACATGATGTGGTAGCTGGGCATTCATCCACAGTGGGACTCTGATTAAGGAGTTGACACAAAGGCAGAGAGCGGTTTGTTAACTTTATGCAGGCACTTCAGAGAAGGGTACAAAATATGCGTATGTGTGGTCTCTGAAAATACAAACAGATATATATATATATATATATATATATATATATATATATAAAACCATGTATGGTTTCATAAATGCCTGTCATTTACCAAACTGAACTAAATAATAACTTAATGTACTCCACAAGCACATTAATCATACATTTATCACATTTTCTCTCATTTAGTCACAGCACTACCGGTTAAATGTATAACAGTCACATAAGTTAGCTGCATTTCACTTCTGACATCATTTCAAGGCAGTAGGTTAGCTTAACAGGCCCTAACAAGCAGAAACGTTAGCTTGCTAAACACAAAGAAATTATCTCCAGCCATGTCAATATTCCTAACATAAAACAACAAGAAGGACATGAGAAGTATAAATAACTGAAAGGAAATAACTTATAAGATGTGCTTACATCTGTCAGGAACGCACACCGTATGTCCTCACTCCTTCCTCTGCCTGCAGCAACTGGTGAAAAACAGAGCACGTGGCACTGAGCTAACTATGCAGGCAACAGCTCCTCCTACTGGCCACACAGAGGGCAGCAACTAACACTCCTAAGGGAATTCTGTACACATTCAACAACCATACTACCATACTATGTAGTATGCCAGAAAAAGATTTAGTATGTCCCAATACATAGTATGTCAAATGCAGTGTTACATGCCAGGCGGGGGAAAATGCCTTTTTGTGCTGTGTTTTCTGTCTCTCTGCTTTTCTTTCTCTCTCCTGCCTGCTCTCTCCTGATTAGTTCCCACCTTGTGCAGTTCTATCAGTCTGCTGATTGGTTTCCTCATGCTTCCAGCCTACCAATCATTATTAAAGGTCCTTAATAAAAGGAGCACATCTGAGGAGTTCTCTCTCTTGGCCACAGTGTGAGTAGATTGCGAGTGCGGGAGATTGGAACATGTTGGATTGAGAATGAATCATCTTATCATTTTACTTAATCTTTGGTTGTTGGATTCGGTGGTTTTGGCATAATCTAATTTGTGACTGGATCGGAATGGCAAGCAGTAGTGCTTTATCGGAGGATGAAATGGAGGCTGTATGGACACAAATTGTGAGTAAAAGAAGAGGAAGTAGGAGCAGAAATAACTAGATGACACAGTCAGGAAAACTTGGAAGAGGATGAGGAAAGGCGAACTGTGAGGAAGAAGATTATGACTGAAGAATTTAAGGTGATTCTTAAATTCAAGGTGGGAAATGAGATAACATCGCCCAATTACTCTAACAAACGGTTTGAGGAAGGCAGCTGGAGATATAGAAATGCTAATCAGAGGAAAGAAGTGATGAAAATGCAAACTGTGTGTAAAAAATAAATGTCAGAAAGAAGGATAGGAGGTAAGAAGAGAGGAGCTATGGGAGTGATAAGAGGCATCCCCACCGGAGAAAACCTAGACGAAAAATGTTGAAATAAGGGAAAGTAACAGAAGTCAAATGGCTGAAAGCCTTCAGAAATGGAGAAAAAGTTGACAGAGAATCTGTGCTGTTGCAGTTCAGTGAAGAAAAACTTTATGTATAAGTGATGGTAGGGTGTGTGAGTTTCAATGTAAGAGCTTATGTTCCTCCACTGTTAAGATGCTATGAATGTCTACAAATGTTAATGTCATATGGTCATACTGCTAATGTATGCAGAGGAAAACAGAGATACCCAGTGTCATATGCATACAGGAAACATGACTCAAACCAACACTAGACTTCAATATTAAGGGATACATTGGCATAGGCAAAGACAGAATGGTAATGGGGGGGGGGTGCAATATTTGCTAAAGGAGGTATAAAGTATTGAGTATTAAGGACAAATCAAGAATTAGAGCTAGTAGTTATTGAAGTATGGGACAAGAGGGATAGTGTGAAGGTAATACATTTTTATAACCCGTGCAAAAGATTAGAGAAAGGAAAACTAGAAGCGATATTGGATCAATGGAGAGGAAATATCATCTGATGTGGTGACTTTAATGCGCATAGCACAATATGGGAGAGAAAGACATTATAGAGGAAGTAATAAAGGGAAAAAATGGTATGTTTAAATGATGGGTCAGACACAAGGGTGAATTCGGTGAATGGAACAGAATGAGCAATAGATTTCACCTTGGTATCACAATCTTTAGCTGGGAATACTAGGTGGGAAGTATACAAAGGAAGCACTACAGGAAGTGATGATTTCCCAATATTTATAAACACAGGAGTGGAAAGAGAAATAGTACAGGATGAGAGAGAAGGAAGATGGATATTTGATAAAACTAACTGGAATAAGTTTAGACTAATAACTGAAGGAAAATTAAGAAAGGTAAATATAAACCAAGACATCAATGTACTTAGTGCAGAAATAAGCAGCATTATTCTATGGGGTCAGATCAGTCTCATAATGAATAAACACACGCAGGGTTTTTCACGAATGCACATGCTCTGGTTCGCAGTTGTATTTCGGACTCACTAATGCACACGATCTGTTTCGCAAATGCACACGCTCTGGTTCACAAATATAATGTTTATGCAAACTTGTAATATAAATTTGGAAATGCACACACTCTGCTTCATAAATATTATTTTGAGGCACGCTTGTAATATAAATTCACAGATCAAATGAATCGCTGAATGTGCATTTACAAACTGCTTCTCATTTGTGAACCTCTCTACATTTGTGACAGAAATCTGTGTGGTGAATTTTGAGACTCCCCTGACGTCGCAGGTCAACGAATGTCACCATTGGCTGATAAATCTGTCAATCAAATTTATGATTCTGATTGACAGATTCATCAGTTAATCAGGCGTGTTCGCTTTCAGCCAATCGTATGGCTCCTTACATTTACATTACAAATGGCATTTGCGAAACATATAGTGTGCATTATTGAGTCCGAAATACAACTCCGAACCAGAGCATGTGTATTCATGAAAAACCCTGCGTGAGTTCATTCATTATGAGACTGATCTGACCCCATATTATTCTGGGGGCAGCAAGAGAATCAATACCAAAGAGGAATGGGAATAAAAGGAAAAAGATAGTTCCATGGTGGGCTCAAAAATGCACTGCAGTAATTAAAAGTCATAATAAGGCATTGAAAGGCCTGAAGAAAACACATAATTTCCAGACTTTAATTGAATATAAAATAAAGCAGGCAGAAGTCAGGAAAATAATTTTTAAAAAAAATTAAAGAGATTATTGGAAGATATATTGTAAATCTCTAGGCAGAACTACGTTGTTAAATCATGTATGGGGTACGATTAAGAAGATGTCTGGCAATAGGAAAGAATATAGGTATCCTATAATGAAATATGGAGAAAACTTAGATAGATAGATTGTAAAGAAAATTATTAGTAGGGACCTTTGTCAAGGTACATAGTACCGGAAATATAAATAATGAGGAGAGGAGACAGAGAGAGAACAGTAGCAAGAAACACAGAAGCACTGCAAGATGATAGGGAGGATGGGAGTGCAATAAATATAATGTTTACAATAACAGAGCTAAATAGTGCATTGAACAAGGCTAGGAAAACAATGCCAGGGAAAGATCAAATAAGCTATTGTATGTTAGTTAGTTTAAGTGATATGAGTAAAGAAATATTATTAAAAGTATATAATAAAAACAAAATGGGAAATAGGATATCTTCCTTCACAGTGGAAACAATCAGTTATTGTTCCCATATGTAAGCCAGGTAAGGATCCAAGTTTGGCAGAAAGTTATAGACCAATAGCTTTGACCTCACATATAGTTAAGACTATGGAAAAAAATATATATATACAGTACAGGCCAAAAGTTTGGACACACCTTCTCATTCAACGCGTTTTCTTTATTTTCATGACTATTTACATTGTAGATTCTCACTGAAGGCATCAAAACTATGAATGAACACATGTGGAGTTATGTACTTAACAAAAAAAGGTGAAATAACTGAAAACATGTTTTATATTCTAGTTTCTTCAAAATAGCCACCCTTTGCTCTGATTACTGCTTTGCACACTCTTGGCATTCTCTCCATGAGCTTCAAGAGGTAGTCACCTGAAATGGTTTTCCAACAGTCTTGAAGGAGTTCCCAGAGGTGTTTAGCACTTGTTGGCCCCTTTGCCTTCACTCTGCGGTCCAGCTCACCCCAAACCATCTGGATTGGGTTCAGGTCCGGTGACTGTGGAGGCCAGGTCATCTGCCGCAGCACTCCATCACTCTCCTTCTTGGTCAAATAGCCCTTACACAGCCTGGAGGTGTGTTTGGGGTCATTGTCCTGTTGAAAAATAAATGATCGTCCAACTAAACGCAAACCGGATGGGATGGCATGTCGCTGCAGGATGCTGTGGTAGCCATGCTGGTTCAGTGTGCCTTCAATTTTGAATAAATCCCCAACAGTGTCACCAGCAAAACACCCCCACACCATCACACCTCCTCCTCCATGCTTCACAGTGGGAACCAGGCATGTGGAATCCATCCGTTCACCTTTTCTGCGTCTCACAAAGACACGGCGGTTGGAACCAAAGATCTCAAATTTGGACTCATCAGACCAAAGCACAGATTTCCACTGGTCTAATGTCCATTCCTTGTGTTTCTTGGCCCAAACAAATCTCTTCTGCTTGTTGCCTCTCCTTAGCAATGGTTTCCTAGCAGCTATTTGACCATGAAGGCCTGATTGGCGCAGTCTCCTCTTAACAGTTGTTCTAGAGATGGGTCTGCTGCTAGAACTCTGTGTGGCATTCATCTGGTCTCTGATCTGAGCTGCTGTTAACTTGCCATTTCTGAGGCTGGTGACTCGGATGAACTTATCCTCAGAAGCAGAGGTGACTCTTGGTCTTCCTTTCCTGGGTCGGTCCTCATGTGTGCCAGTTTGGTTGTAGCGCTTGATGGTTTTTGCGACTCCACTTGGGGACACATTTAAAGTTTTTGCAATTTTCCGGACTGACTGACCTTCATTTCTTAAAGTAATGATGGCCACTGGTTTTTCTTTAGTTAGCTGATTGGTTCTTGCCATAATATGAATTTTAACAGTTGTCCAATAGGGCTGTTGGCTGTGTATTAACCTGACTTCTGCACAACACAACTGATGGTCCCAACCCCATTGATAAAGCAAGAAATTCCACTAATTAACCCTGATAACGCACACCTGTGAAGTGGAAACCATTTCAGGTGACTACCTCTTGAAGCTCATCAAGAGAATGCCAAGAGTGTGCAAAGCAGTAATCAGAGCAAAGGGTGGCTATTTTGAAGAAACTAGAATATAAAACATGTTTTCAGTTATTTCACCTTTTTTTGTTAAGTACATAACTCCACATGTGTTCATTCATAGTTTTGATGCCTTCAGTGAGAATCTACAATGTAAATAGTCATGAAAATAAAGAAAACGCATTGAATGAGAAGGTGTGTCCAAACTTTTGGCCTGTACTGTATACTCTGTCAATGTCAACACTAGGGTGTGTGATTGATTATTCAGGCCTGTTGTATGTTGTTGAGAAGAGCACCAGTAAAGACTACTATTGCACCACAGCCTCGTGTGACTAACATTGAATATGTTAGTAACCCACAGACAGTAGTACTACAGTAGTCTGCCTAACATAAAGTCACAACAACAGACATCAACATGGCCCAAAACACAGATAACATGAAACTATACTGTTATAATGTGAAACTTTTCACGTTCTTGCAATATAAATTATCACTTTATAACGTGAAACTTTTCACGTTTTTACAATATGTTACGTGAAACTATATTGTTAGAACATGAAAATATATTGTTAGAACATGAAAAACTTATTTTTAGAACAACAAACGTTTCACGTTATAAAGTAATACTGATCCATTATTTTTTCCTTATGTGGCGGTAATATGCTTCCGTACTGGTAGTGTTCCTTAGGTGGTCTACTGAGATTAGAACCTGCTTTTCACCAATCTTTACATTTCCTATACTGTAGGTTGATGTGATGGGGTATATTGCACTGTTAAGATCACCTTGCTCTTGAATTTTGTGCTGTACCATGCATCTCTAGCCTTCTATCTCTTTGTTCACTCTTAATGCTGCTTCAGACGCTGGAGTCGCCAAGTTGCAGGTTCAAGTTTGGTGGGCTGGCTGGAGGGAAATATCATCAGAACCGGTCAGTATGAAAAATAGTTAATTGTTTGTGTAGTTTTAAATTTTTGAATGCTGTGGTCTGCCAGTATTCCCAGTGGGGGCACTGTTTTTATGGTGGGGGTGTGACGACCCCTCCGCTCCACTAGGTGTACCTGTTTTCTTGGCTGTTCTTTGTGTTTCAGGATGCGGGTCAAGGCAGAGGGTCATCATTAACCTCACGAGCCACACCTAGGCCCAGTGTGCTTCATGATATAAAAGCTCACCATCCTCCAACAGAGTGTTTCTCTTCCCTCATGGTGCAGCTGCTGTTCTTTTGTTGTTTTCTACATTTCCACACATACATACATGCAGACATGACTGATTACTGACTTTCACATTTATTTGGTTATTTATCATTATTTTGTAAATAAATAAGCTTAACAATTTGTACACTTGTTTAATTTCCTATCATTGTTGCAGCCTTGGAGCTGGGTTGTAACAGCAGTATGCCAAAAGCACCAAGATGTTATACTACATCTGGTCGGATTTTGCAGTATGCAAGCCAGCATTTTTTTCTAGCTATTTTGACCCACAATCCTATGCGCAATGGACGCCACGTAGATGACAGCTTAACAGCTCATGAGCTCACGAAAGTTGTCAGAAGTCACAATGTCGGATGACGGCACATTCAAGTAACTTATAACCACTCGATTGGTAATAGGAATATTGATTAAATGGTAAATGGACCTGCATTTATATAGTGCCTTTCTAGTCATCTAGTGACTACTCAAAGCGCTTTTTACACTACGACTCTCATTCACCCATTCACACACACATTCATACACTGGTGGCCGAGGCTACCATACAAGGTGCCACCTGCTACTCAGTTTTAACACACTCACACACCGATGGAACAGTCATTGGGAGCAATTTGAGGTTCAGTATCTTGCTCAAGGATACTTCGACATGCAGCCTGGAGGAGCCTGGGATCGAACCGCTGATCTTTCAATTGGTGGATGACCCGCTCTACCTCAGAACCACAGCCGTATAAGTAAACAAATTAATCAAACATTACAAACAATAGGACATAACTACAAGAATAACTTGTGGATACTTAGTGGATAGAGCAAGCGCCCCCATGTACAAGGCTGTTGCAGCAGCGGCGCTGGGTTTGACTCCTGCCTGTGGCCCTTTACTGCATGTCATTCACTCTCTCTCTCCCCCCTTCACACTCAGCTCTCCTATCAATTAAAGGCAACACCCCCCCCCCCCCCCCCCCCCCCCCCCCCCCAAAGAAAAAAAACTGACAGAACTGCAGATGTAATATCATTGTCTCAAATATTTTAGAATCTACAATCTGTGCAGTTATAACTTAAAAGTTAAACTACATACATTGCAAGGTAACAACAGCAAAGCTCTCCGGGTTGATCTTTGTCTCTGGCGAACTCGTAACTCTCCAAGGTAACAGATAAATGAGTAAGAGGGTCAAAGTTCAGGGCATAATGTTATGAGAGAGTAATATGTTCTGATTGTGAGCAAATTGCATGCAACAGTATGTACTTTTTAAATACCTACTAAATTAAAAAAAAAAGTGTGCTATTGGGAACACACCCAGGGTTGTTTAAAAAAAAAGGGGCACGTGGCTCTACTGCAGTCCACTTTAGATGTAGAACACTATGATTGGCTTATCAAATAAGTCTGTGCACGGGGGTGGAGTCAGATGACAGTAAACATGGGGTTCTTCCCAATACCTGATCACACATCCACGTTTTCCTCACTTGCATCTCTTCCTCGCATCTTAGCGCCGCACTTGTAAGACACAGGGGAGAGATTTGAGGATTAGACGCGAGGAGAGAAGAAACAAGGAAATTTGCCTTTAGAGAAATGAGATGTCTTTTCCTCTGAAGCGTCACGTGAAGCAACATCTGTTTCTAATGATGGCGGCAGCTGATCAGAGCTGGATCAGCTGTCAGGAGGCTTTATTAACAGCTATATAAAGTTTAATGGAGTTTGTGTCTGCACACACATAATGTTATTCATACATATATAATGATAAAGATACAGATACAGTTATCAGTAGCAATGGTAAATGGACCTGCATTTGTATAGCGCCTTGACATTATCTAGTCATCCGACCACTCAAAGCGAATTTTACACTACCAGTCACATTCACCTATTCAGACACACATTCATACACTGGTGGCTGAGGCTACCATACAAGGTGCCACCTGCTACTAAGTTTTAACACACTCACACACCGATGGAACAGTCATCCTGAGCAATTTGGAGTTCAGTATCTTGCTCAAGGATACTTCAACATGCAGACTGGAGGATCGAACCACAGATCTTTCGATTGGTAGTGACCCGCTCTACGTCACATGAACAACAACCTGCGTTCTGTATTTATAATTTGTACTGTGCCCTGCTCAGTCACAGAATGTGTTTATATGTTGATTTAGGCCTTTTCATTATTTCATTAGGTTTAATAACCTAGAATATGTTTGTGGTGTCTTTGAACACTGGAAATGATTTATTGGGCCAAATGTTTCAGGGAAAATTAAAATTAATTCATCAACCCGACGCTCAGGAATGATCAGCCTCAGGTGTGACTGAATGGAAATGAGAGAGATCCAGCTGCAGACATGATGGCGGACATGGGCGCTGCCATATGTCCAATCCATACCAGAAGTCCATACTGGAAGTTGGTCTGTGTGTATTATTCGCCGAAGAAGAAGAGGAAGAAGACGACAAAGAGAAGAATGCAAACAATACATGCACGACTAAGAGAAAGAGCGGTAAGGGAACGAGTCTTTTAATTATTAGAATTAGACAACTTTATTGTCATTGTACAACGAAATTCTGTTCGGCACTTAGCACTAGCAGTTCTAGCTAGTAGCTAGCACTAGCATAGAATACCGAGCCACTGCGTTTGTTTGCACCGTCATCTTCATTATATTTTAACATGTGTGTTATGTTCTCTAAGATGCAATTCTACGTAATGTATCGAATCATTAGGGGGACGTCTATGTGGGGAATCTCGGCATGCACAAATTACTACCACCGGATGGTGGGTTTAGCTACATTTGTTGTGTAAAAACGAGGGCATGATTGGTATTAACTTAACGTTAGCTGCTCAAGGTCTGTTGTGCTCCCTTTCATCAATGTCTGTGTGTAAACTGTTAATGTTGGTCAGAGATTATTACTGCCCTCGCTTGATGTGGTGGTTAATTTAGATGTGGAGTTAATATGTGTTTCTCTGCACACAAGCCATTTTTTCCCAATTTTTGGTTCGCCTGGTCTCCTTGTGTATTAATGCTTGTATAACCTCAACCCTGCACTGCTCAATCAAGTTCTATACATCTTTTTTTTTCCCGGAGATATTCTAAAAATAATAACGAGAGCTGTCTTATGTGGGATACAACATGAGCGACCCCCGAGGGTTAACCGGGTCAGATAAATAACGTATATATAGCCCCGGGTGTCTGCAAAAAATACATTTGTATTATGTTTTAGTAATGCAGAGCACTAATACACATATACATGTGGATACATAAATAGCTGTAGTGCCTCCTCCACCATGAGTCCTTTAGATCGGTAAAATATGGTTGATGTTCAGTATGTTTTCCAGATATCAATGTTGATTGACTTCTCCTTTTTTCAGATGCACCCCTCTATCTTGAGTGACGAAGCCAGTCTGGGGCACACAACCCTTTCACCATCCGAGTTTGGGTGTCCTTTCTGCCCCAAATTTAAAACCAAAAATGAGAGCGCGATCCAGAGGCACCTGAAAAACCATACAGAAAATGCAGTTCATTCCCATGGTATGTTGATGAGAAGTATCTGTTTGAGATCATATACTTCTACATTTAACAGTAATGTTTAATGATATTTGTCTGGGACAAAACAAGACATTTTAGGCTGCATCTTGAGATCTTGTGATTTGTGGAACAGTGGTTGACATTTTATACCATTTTCTTACATTTTATAGACCAAACAAATAAATTATTTTACTGTTTTTCCTTTTTTTTCTTTGTTTTTTTTTCTACTTTTGAGATTGATATGGATATCTGGAATAAAAACTTGTTCACAAAAAAGAGAACTCCAAGTCTACTTCATAATAGTGTATGCCTGTGGATATTCTCATTCATCCAGGTCATAGTTATCTCAAGGCAAGTGAATCGAACGCAACTGGACTTGGTTTTGTCTTAGAAGACGTTTCACCTCTTATCCAAGAGGCTTCATCAGTTCATGCTTGTCTGACTAGGCTGGAACTAGTCTGACAAACTGGTGTGGAAGCACCCAGGTATTTAACCTCTGGGGAGGTCTTCACAAGGCCAATGATGTCACTGATTCGTTAGTGCTCTAATGGTGTGTCAACGACAGTCGTTGAAACTCCTGCTGCAACAGTTGTCACTGGAGTTGTTAGAGTCACATGAGGCCATTTGTGAACGACCGTTGTTTTTAGAGGTTAAGTTGTTAAACCTCCTGGGCAAGGATGAAAGGACAGCATTATAGGCGGGGGATAGGTGGTGTCGCAGACCTCCTCCTCTATTGAGAGATGGCTTTTCCAATTTCACATAGATGGCTTCTTTTACACCTCTTTCAAACCATCGGTCTTCCCTGTCCAAAATGTGCACATTGCTGTCTTCGAAGGAGTGTACTTTCTGTCTATCTACACCTCGAGGAGAAAGTACACTCCTTCGAAGACAGCAATGTGCACATTTTGGTAGTAATCTGCATGTTGCAACTGTAGCCCAATAAATGAAAGTGCTCACCTTATTTAATCTTTGTTAAAAATTAATCCAACTAAAATTCATGTGTTTGCTGATTTTCTGCAATTTTTGTAGGTTTAACTTGTTGAGGTCAATGTTATTCCAAACGAAACATGATTGTATTTAAAATAATTGTTGAAATAATTGTATTATCATCATTAGTCATACTTCTACTGTTATTATACACATATGATTATTGTCACACATGTATACTATCAGATATTAACATTAAATTATTAATTATAATATTATTACTTTCATTAATGTTGTTTTAAGCTACTGCCATTACTGTCTATCCTGCATCTCTCTCTGTCTCTGTCTCTCTCTCTCTGTCTCATTGTGTCATACAGTTTACTGTTAATTTATTATGTTGATCTGTTCTGTACAACATCTATTGCACGTCTGTCCGTCCTGGAAGAGGGATCCCTCCTCAGTTGCTCTTCCTGAGGTTTCTACCGTTTTTTTTTCCCTGTTAAAGGGTTTTTTTGGGGGGGAGTTGTGTGTGACAGTGTGTGACTGTGAGTGCACAGAGTACATTGCTTTAAATGTATATTTAAAGGTCAACTTAAAGGTACAGCATAAACACTACAATAAATGAGTACATTATACTACTTTCCCCCCTTTGGGGCTAACAAGTCCCACTAAATAGTGAGGGAGGAAAATATATATTCCCCCCTTTGGGACCGGAAGGTCCCATACTACAATCTACATGAATCAGCAAGCTTAACAGAGGGAAAAAATATATTCCCTCCTCTGGGACTGCAAAGTCCCACTCTACCCAAGCGATTAGCTAAACATCAAACACACTACATTCTACTGGTTACAGCTTTAGCGGCAGTAGCTCAGTCCATAGGGACTTGGGTTGGGAACCGGAGGGTCGCCTGTTCGAGTCCCCGTCTGGACCAAATATGGAGCGTGGACTGGTGGCTAGAGAGGTGCCAGTTCACCTCCTGGGCACTGCCGAGGTGCCCTTGAGCAAGGCACCGAACCCCCCAACCGCTCGGGGCACCTGACCAAGGGCAGCCCCCTCACTCTGACATCTCTCCACTTTGTGCATGTATAGGTCCTATTTGTGCATGTGTGTGTCTTTCGGACCTGTGTGTAAGAGTGAAAACATTGAATTTCCCCTCAGGGAGATTAATAAATTAAATAAACTTAAACTTAAACTTTGTATAGGCACAACAAGGATAAGGCACTCGATGTGTAATATCATTGTTACAGTGTTTAATCTAGAAACTAGAAAGGTGATTGTTAAGTAGTGCAACACACAAGATAAGTCACAGTGGGATACATCATCACTCCAGTGTATACATAATTATAGAACAATTACAGTGAGTGGAACACCCTAGTGGTCCTGCAACTGTTGATATAGCACAGTCACTGGTCAGTAGAGTCAGTAGAGACAAAGGCCGACGTCCCGGCCATACGCAGATGGCGGTAAGCTGCAACTTGATCCTTCAGTAACTCGATCTCAAGCTTCAACTCCTGATAGGTTGCCAGCTGCTTCCGCAGGTCTTGGTTGTCTCTTGTCAGGACGTGAACTTGAGCACGCAGGTTGATCTTCTCCTGTCGATCCCGTTCATGCTGCTCCTTCAGGCCCCAGCGATTTACTACCATCCTGCGTTTGTAGGTGTAATGGCGCAGCTTGTGCAGGCTATGTCGGCATGGCACGTTGTGAGTTGTCAGCGGGGTTGAAGGGGTTGATGGGAGTCCAGTTCGGGATGTTCGTCAATGGTGGCTGCATAAGCGGTGGCACGCAGGTTCCTGGCAAGGTCATCGGGGCGTACTGGTACCAATGGGCTTCAATGGGGCTCCTCCTTGGATTCTGCTGCTTTGGATACGGGGATCTCCCACTGTTGGCCATGCTCTGCACCTATCTATGTGTTGTAAAGGACATTGTTTAGTTCAATTCACTTCCCTCTTTTCCTCCTTTTCCTCCTAATTGCCCCGTGGTATAAATAACCTATATATATGTTAATCAGTCAATTGATAGTATGGGTTTGGTAACAGCAAGGTTTTACCTGAATCTATTGCCAATTATTTGTTTTTTTCTTACTATGAATCGGCTCTCCCTCTATACGACCTTGTATTCCCCTTCAAGGTTCCCCTTCATTGGCTCATATAAGTTTATATTATCAGCCTTATTCTCACATACGTTCGTATTGTCAATCATGGTCTCATATAAATTGTTGTTCAATCTTTTGGGTGCATAGGGTCTTACCCACGGTTCATCTAGTTCCCACAATTCGCCTTTCTCAGGGAGCCTTTCCTGCTGTTGTGTCAGCATAACAAATTGTCCCGTGGCTGCTCTCATGGCCCTTCTTACTAGGATGTGTATTAGGGGAAGGACGCAACAGATTATCAAGAGAATAGTCAATAGAACAAGTTGAAATATTACTCCTATAGTCTGTAAGATTTTTCCAACAGAGAACTTTTCTAACCAGTCAAGAATTGATGAGGTTTTGTTCCAACTGGAGTGTTGTACTTGTTGGTCTCTTAGTCTACGTATGTTTTCTAAAGCTTGAGTCAAGTTGCCATCTTCACCTGTATTCATGGGGATGGCTGTACAGCGCTCTTCCCCTATTACATCACAGACACCTTGGTCTGGGGCTAACGTTGTTTCGATGACATGTCTGTTCTGCACAGTCATTAGGGATGTAGCATGCAACTGTTCACTCACACCTTCTAGTGCAGCTATAGACCAATTTATGAACCTCTGTTGATTGTACCACAAATAGTTCACCCAGCGACTATTACGTGCTATGTATTGGGCCCAAGGTCATAAATCCAAATCCATGTGGCGTGAATGAGATTGCGCCCCATGACGTATGAGGTTTTAGCTGGGCCACTTACCATCTGGTGACAGTCTGATTAGTTTGCTTATGGGTGGCACTTTCCCACTGGCACTGGATCAATTGTTCCGCCTCGAGCGTATTGTTGCTGCTGCTAGTGGAATTCTCTAACCAATGTTCGATGTCACCTCGGGCTACACAAAAGGGAAATACAATATCTTGAACCAAATGCACTACTGGTGGTACTTGAAATTCTTTTTTAATTTGCTCAGGAGCCCCCTTAAGACTTATTGAGCAGATTTCCCTATTACTGGCATAATTGGTTTTCCCTGCCGCCATCCACATAGTACACTGTACAAAACAGGTGTCTCATCGTTCACAATCCTCTATACCTGGGAGGGGCCTAACTCTGGGTAGGCCTAATTTTCTGTGACAGGCTATGCACGAGCTGTTGGTTACTTGTTTGCCGGAGAACTCTAATCACTGATAAAACATATTAGATCTCCATGTGATAGTTCTAATTAGTTCGGTGTCTCATACTGGCGCATTTCTGGTTCTTCTGCGGGGTTCTGGTTTTAGTTTGAGCCATTGCTGAGCCAGTTTTACAGGTACTGTGTGCCCGGTGTCTATGTTGGCACAACCTTCATTATCACACCAGACTCTTGCTGTCACCATCCCCTCTGCTCTACATTGTGGTCCTATAGACCGGCCATGCAACCTAATATTTCCTGGACCTTCCACCAACACATCATCATAAGCGTTCGACTTATAGTAGGTCAGCTGCACTATTTCTCCGCTAGGCATCTGTCCTTGTTTTACAGCCATGGATCCTAGTGCGAGTAAACAATGGTCAATCTGCCCCTGATCCTGATCGCTCTGTTCGGCTCCCTCACTTGTCTTCACCCCTGTCATGATAAGCAGTAATGTTAGTAGCGCTGTCGCTATTATCCCTGCCTGAATTCCTCCTCCTATACTGGTCTGGCCTCCTACATCTGAACTTCTCTGGCTATATGGCCTGCTGGTCTGCTGTTCCCTGTTCTGAGCCTGCATCTCCTGTGTCTGCACCCCTTGTGTCTGTGTCTCCTGTGTCTGTGTCTGCACTCTCTTGGCTCTCTGTTGCGCCTGTTTCTGTGCTGCGGCCTTCTTCTTCTTCTTCTGCAGCTTCCTCAATTTCCTCTGCTCTTGCTGTCCCTGCGTCCTCATCATCGTCCCTGCGGCTGTCAGGTGTCGACTCATGAGACTCATCACTAGCCACTGTGGAGGAGGTGCTCCCCTCCATGGTGCTCTCTGGTGATACCCTCCCTGGCAGCGACCCACTGCTGTCACTCTGGGCCCTGCTCCGATTCCGCCTGCCCGCCAAGCGTGAGGATCACCTTTCTACTGCCCCCTGTGACTGAGGGTGACTGAGGGTGGTAGACACAGCCAAACTTTTGTTTGATGCCCAGTTGCTTCAATGTTTCTTGTATTACATGAGATACAAAGTGTTTACTGTTATCTGATTATATGGTGTCCGGCATCCCAAATCTTGGGAAGACTTCTTGGCAGAGGAATTTTGCAACTGTCCTGTGATCTGATCGGGCTGTGGCTGTTGCTTCTACCCATCGGCTGTATCTGCATATGACTACCAAGACGTATCTCATTCCTCTTACTCTGGACTGTGCTCCCATGTCTATGTAGTCTAACATGAGGTGTCTAAAAGGACCGTCTGGAGGTGGTATATGCGCCAGTGGGGCTGTGAAAACTTTCCTGATGTTGTACCTTGCGCAAGTTTCGCATTTGCTTAGTACTCTATCTACAGTCGCTGCCATGAATGGTGACCACCATGTTGCTTGCAATTTCCGTAGGATCTCCCCCCTTGCGCAATGGTCATACCATGCGCCCAAATTATCGCATGTCGCAGCAACAGGGTCGGTAGTACAAAATTGCCGTGACTATCTTGCCAGAGACCATTTGTTGGTCCCTGTACTTGTGTTCTGATGGCGCCATGCTTGATCCACAGTCGTTTTTCAGCCTCACTTACTCTGTTTTGCGCGGCTACAAGAGAAGGCATGGTAGTGAGGAGTTCACAGTCTTGTATGGTTAAATATGGGTACCATTACTGCACCTATTGCTGCCTGTTTGGCTGCTACATCAGCTAGGTTATTACCTTTGACTATCAACGAATCAGTCTTATGGTGGGCTGGACATTTGATTATGGCTAGGGTTTTGGGGAGGAGCATAGCCTCCAACATGTCTCCCCAGGTGGCCTCCCCATGTGTGACCTGGGTGCCATCTGCTCTGCGAAACCCTCTTTGTTTCCAAATGTTTGCGTGGATGTGGCACACTCCATATGCATATGCTGAATCTGTATATACATTCAGTGACTTTCCCTTTGTTAGTCTACATGCTGCTGTTAGAGCTTTTATCTCTGCAAGCTGGGCGGAGCAGGGCTGAGCAAGTTTACATGATTGTATAGTCACTGATTGTCATTGTTGAGCTGTACAATTCCATAGCCTGCATGACTGCCTGTGGCGTCCCGAAAACAGGAGCCATCAACAAACAATGTGAGGTCAGCTGAAATGGGCTGATTGTGTAAATCTTCTTGAGCGCGCATGAATTTGTCTGTGTCATGAAGACAGTCATGTGGTGTACCTTCTGTGGGTAGAACCATTTTAGTGGCTGGATTAATGATGGTACAACGTTGAATGTCGAGCTCAGGAGCAGACAGGATGACCTCATATCTTGTGCGTCTGGCCTGTGTCAAAACAAATCTGGAACTTGTCAGCAGGGCATGAAGCTGGTGAGAGGTGTACAAAGTTACAGGATGTCCCATTGTGAACGAGGATGCTTTTTAAAATGCAAAGACAGCTGTGGCTAGCCCCTGATAACAGGGAGGCAAACCAGCCTCTATGTTATCGAGCTTAGTGCTGTAATATGCTAATAGTTGTTTACCTGTGGGTGTGTCTTGCATCAGGATGGCGCACGCAAACCCAGATTTCTCTGCTACGTAGAGATGAAGAAGCTTGGAGTAGCTAGGACTGCCTAACGCTGGAGCAGACTACGGGCTCTAGTTTCCCGGCTCAGCGCAGGTGCTGCAGGGTGGTGAACCCCGCGCAGAGCTAGTTTCGAGCAGCGCAACCCGAGGCGCGCTCAGTTTGGTAGTTTGGCAGACCGAGGTGCGCTGAGATGAGTGTGGCGGCGTAGCAGGGGGAGGTGTCGACAGATCCAGCTTGGCGCAGTGACAGTTTTGTGCCAAAATGCTTCACCGAAGGTGTGCTAAAAGCTCGCCATCTGAAACCAGGTCTACTGTCAGCACAGGGGGAGCGCAGCCGGTGTAAGCTGAAGTTTGGCTGACCGGCGGACAGTGCGCACACATCACCAAAACCTCACAGGCAGGTTTCCAGAATATCAGGCACATTAACAATTTAATAAATAGCCACAAAACCACTATTCAATGCAACTATCTGCAATCAGCACATAAATGTATCTCTATACCGACTGTCCCGTCACATCTGATGTCAGATCAAAGGGGATTGGCACCGTTTGGCACGCATAATGGAAACCGAACCTGATTTGATTAACACAGCTGCAAACTAATGAGTTCACATCCCTCTCAGCCAACCACAAACAGCCACAGCATCACATAGGGAGTGTATATTCAGCATCTGTCATCTTAGAAAAGTCAAAAGAAAAGAAACAGTGAGACTGCGAGAGAGAAAGAGAGAGCACGCGCATGAGAGAAACGCAACATTGATTTACAATTGTGGTGACCTCCTCCCAGGCTACCTTTGCATCATCAGCCCATGGAGGTCTGCTCGCAGTTCCGTATATTCGGACACTGCGAGCTTGGACCTCCCGGACCAAAACATCAGTTTCCTCCTGGGAGGAGATTGGCTGTCTGACACTGCTGCTCTTTTCTGCAATGGCGAATTGAGTAAACTCTCATTACACCTTCGCGCGGCGCATTTAAGAGCGAGGAGAGGGGCTCATTTGATTGGTGTGATGTGTGTAAAACCCACTCTACGCCTTCTCTCCTCCCTCTTTCCGACTTGCGCCGGTAGGAGGGACGGAGGTGGGATAGAGGAGTAGCTGCGCCAGGCGCACGGTGTGCCAAACTTATAAAATCCACCTGGCCACACCCAGTTGACGAAGCGCAGGTGCGCTGCGCCCCCGCTGCGCCCGATCTGTGAAACTAGAGCCCTACATGTCTATTTTTAAAGCTTGGAACACACCTTCTGCTTCCTCCGTCCAGAACAGCTGTGCTGTGTTGTTGGTCTGTCCTGCTGCTCTTAGTAAAGCTCTGAGTGGAGCAGTTTTTATAGCATAGTCACAAATCCATGGCGGACTGTATCCTGTCATGCCAAGAAAAGACAGCATTTGGCCCACCGTCTGCAGTTGAGGAGCCTTACTTACTGCCTCTATTTGAGATGGGGCAACGCACTTTTTATCCCCACTCAACTGTCTGCCCAAGTACTCTACAGACTGCTGGCAGAACTGCAATTTGTCTTTACTGACCTTGTATCCCCCCTCTGCTAATGCTGTGAGCACTGCAACAGAATCTTTTTGACATTGTTCTTTTGAAGAGCTACAGACAAGCAAATCATCTGCATATTGTAATATCAATCAATCAATCAATCAATCAATCAATTTTATGTATAAAGCCCAATATCACAAATCACAATTTGCCTCCCTTTTCAGTGTACCGCTACACCCAGACTCTCAATATTTGTTTGCGTTGACTTACGAATGTCAGCAATATGACCTAGCTAATTTGAACGTGCCAAGCACTGTATTATTTGTTGACGTTCATAATGAATCATCCTTACGTACTAAAGTTTGTTTTAGAGTTCCGCAAGGTTCTGTGCTCGGACCAATCCTATTTACTCTATATATGCTTCCTTTAGGTAACATCATTAGAAATCACTCTATAAATTTCCATTGTTATGCGGATGATACTCAGTTGTATTTATCGATGAAGCCAGAAGAAAGTAATCAATTAACTAAACTCCATAACTGCCTTAAAGACATAAAAACTTGGATGAGAACCAATTTCCTGATGTTAAATTCAGACAAAACTGAAGTTATTGTTCTTGGCCCCAAACAACTCAGAGACTCTTTATCTGATGACATAGTTTCTCTAGATGGCATTGCTCTGGCCTCTAGCACTACCGTAAGAAACCTCGGAGTAACATTTGATCAAGATTTGTCTTTTAATTCTCATTTAAAACAAACCTCACGGACTGCATTTTTTCATCTGTGTAATATTGCGAAAATTAGGCCTATCCTGACCCGAAAAGATGCAGAAAAATTGGTCCACGCTTTTGTTACCTCAAGGCTGGATTACTGTAACTCTCTATTATCAGGTAGCTCTAGTAAGTCCTTAAAAACTCTCCAGCTAATTCAGAATGCAGCAGCACGTGTACTAACAGGAACTAAGAAACGAGATCATATTTCTCCTGTTTTAGCTTCTCTGCACTGGCTCCCTGTAAAATCCAGAATTGAATTTAAAATCCTACTGTTAACTTATAAAGCTCTAAATGGTCAAGCTCCGTCATATCTTAGTGAGCTCATAGTGCCATATTATCCCACCAGAACACTGCGCTCTGAGAATGCAGGGTTACTCGTGGTCCCTAAAGTCTCCAAAAGTAGATCAGGAGCCAGAGCCTTCAGCTATCAGGCTCCTCTCCTGTGGAATCATCTTCCTGTTACGGTCCGGGAGGCAGACACCGTCTCCACATTTAAGACTAGACTTAAGACTTTCCTCTTTGATAAAGCTTATAGTTAGGGCTGGCTCAGGCTTGCCTTGTACCAGCCCCTAGTTAGGCTGACTTAGGCCTAGTCTGCCGGAGGACCCCCCTATAATACACCGGGCACCTTCTCTCCTTCTCTCTCTCTCTCTCTCTCTCTCTCTCTCTCGTGTCCTGTTACTGCATCTTGCTAACTCGGCCATTCTGGATGTCACTAACTCGGCTTCTTCTCCGGAGCCTTTGTGCTCCACTGTCTCTCAGGTTAACTTATATCGCAGCGGTGCCTGGACAGTGTGATGTGTGTGGTTGTGCTGCTGCCGTGGTCCTGCCAGATGCCTCCTGCTGCTGCTGCCATCATTAGTCATTAGTCATACTTCTACTTTTATTATACACATATGACTATTGTCACACATGTATACTGCCAGATATTAATATATACTTTCAACATATTGTACCACAGTAGCCAGAACTATAACTATAATATTATTACTTTCAATAATGTTGTTGTAAGCTACTGTCATTACCTGCATCTCTCTCTCTCTCTCTCTCTCTCTCTGTCTCATTGTGTCATACGGATTACTGTTAATTTATTATGCTGATCTGTTCTGTACGACATCTATTGCACGTCTGTCCGTCCTGGAAGAGGGATCCCTCCTCAGTTGCTCTTCCTGAGGTTTCTACCGGTTTTTTTCCCCGTTAAAGGGTTTTTTTTGGGGAGTTTTTCCTTATCAGCTGTGAGGGTCATAAGGACAGAGGGATGTCGTATGCTGTAAAGCCCTGTGAGGCAAATTGTGATTTGTGATATTGGGCTTCATAAATAAAATTGATTGATTGATTGATTGATTGAAAAGCATTTGTATCCCCCTGACATGATATTTTACTCTCCCACTCTGTGCTTATTTGTGCCTTAATTTATGTATTTATGTTTGCTGCTACTATGGCTCTGGTTTTTGTGTTATTGTGTTACTTCTGTATTTTTCCATTTTCTATTTTTTATATGTTCAGCACTTTGGTCAACGTGAGTTTTTTTTTTTTTTTTTTAAATGTACTTTATAAATAAAGTTGACTTGACTACTTGCACCATTTGCTTCCTACCCCCTACTTGTCTAAACCACCCTAATACCTCCCTTTCTTTAGCCCTTTTGTTCTTTTTCTTATAACTCGCCTTAGTGTCTTTTGCCTCAGTGTGTCTTAGTTCTGACTCAACCTCGTTGCAACATGCCAGGTTGAAGGTTCCATCTTTAGGCCAATGATTTTTTTTCTTTTTTTTTTTTCCTGATGTTCTTTTGTGCCATTTAGTCACACAACGCTGGATTCGATTTATCCGACCTGGGTGTTGTGTCATCACTATCTCTATGGGTGTCAGAACCCCTTTCTCCATCTTTCCTTGAAGCCTTGTTTAACTTCACTCGCTCTTGGATTTGTGGTTGCTCGTCTGTCTCTTCAGTGCGTATCTGTGCTAGTAATTTCCCTACTGTGATGGCAGTTTTGTATTATTATTATTATTTTTTTTTTTTTTTTTTTCAGTGATTATATTTCTAATTTAAGTGACCTGTCTCCTAGTGGGACTTTGGTTAAACAGGCAAATGTTCCTGTCTCCCAGATCAACTTTTCTAGGCACGACAACAATCCGCAACCTTGGATTAAATTCCACTCCGTTCTCTAAATCTTGAAATACTACCTGGTTCAGAGGAAGTGAAGCTATGGGTCCGTTTTTATAATTGTCACACAAATATTGCAGCAGTGGATCTAATGAGCAGGGAGTCCACAAATCATTTAAAATCGTCTCCCGCCGTACACTTGGAAATTCTTCCTTAACTTGTTTTCAACTGATAAATTTATTATCCAAAGTTTTAGTCGATTCTCTTTGCTCGTCTTGCTACTGCTCCTCACCCTCGTTGTCTATGTAGGTTCTTCCCAACCCGAAATGTGTTCTTTATGCCTCTAGTAGCTACTGAACCATCAGTCATGCAATGTTCTTCAGCCCAAAATTCGTCACTACTGCTGTCACCCTCTTCCATCCAACTCTTAGCAGCCTGATCTCAACTTCTTTTTTCTTTATTTTATTACTTACTCTGTTTATTTATAATTTATTACTTGCTAAATTAAGATAACAAATATTTCCTTTTTATATTCTCCCCTTAACAGCCAACCAGTTTGTATGGAGTTCACCCGAGCAACTGGTTCAATCAGTGAAACATATGGACTTTCGTTGGCACCGTTAGGTTTCCAGTCCCCAGACAATTTGTTGACACTGTTAGGTTACCCTTGTCTGATTTTATTTCACTGAGACACTGTTAATAACTACCACATTTAACAACCCTTTAAAATAAATCACATAAAACAAACACACAGATACCAGATTATGATGAAAACATTCAGGCACCAAAATGTCAAAAGAATTTTCTTTGTAATGACCTTTAACCCAATAGAGATCAGAGCCAAAGTACTAAATTTTAACAAAGCTTTGTTTTTTCTTGTATAAGCCCACTTCTGTTGGCTGTGTGCACTTTTTTATCTACCTCCTACGCTGCTCGTCTTAGTCTAGTCGTTAGTCTATTATGTCCTCAGTCTTTTTATCTACACACGTCTATTCATCTTTACTGTATTCACAACAACTTCTGTCTTCTCCTATAATATTTCCAATTTTTACACTTTGATCGATAGTCATCGCAGTCCTGTCGGCTCCTAGCGACTTCTATCTCTTACCAAAGTCCTTTCGAGGCTCCTAGCGATTTATTTCTCCTTACCTACGGTAGTCCTCTTAAGGCTCCTAGCGATATCGCAGTCCCCTCAGGGCTCCTAGTGATTTTTATCTCTTTTATCTCTTTACCGCAGTCCCGTCAGGGCTCCTAGCAATATTTACCTCTTTTATCTCTTCGCAGTCCCCTCAGGGCTCCTTGCGATATTTACCTCTTTTATCTCTTCGCAGTCCCCTCAGGGCTCCTAGCGATATTTACCTCTTTTATCTCTTCGCAGTCCCCTCAGGGCTCCTAGCAATATTTACCTCTTTTATCTCTTCGCAGTCCCCTCAGGGCTCCTAGCGATATTTACCTCTTTTATCTCTTCGCAGTCCCCTCAGGGCTCCTAGCGATATTTACCTCTTTAGCATTCTGCCCGTGCAGACCTGTTTTCTAACACAGCTCCCCTGCTTTCAAGCTTGAGGTGTTGCGAGATTAACAGTGGTATCCACAGAATGCTTTTATGTATTATTCAGCTTATTTTTCCTTTTTTTTTCTTCACGTGATTTATTTTCTGCTGTACTGTACTCGACTCTTCTTTTATGTCTTTAACACACACACATTCTCATTCTCTGCCTGCTTATCACTCTAGCTTACACACACACTCATTCCCTGCCTGCTTGCTTACACACACACTCATTCTCTCTGCATGCTTATCTCTCTGGCTTACACACACACTCACTCCGCACCAAGGTCACGCTGTGTTGCACTAGATTCAGTTGTCTCCAGCAATATATTAGCTATGTCCCAATGTTGTGTTATTAGTTAGTAATTATTACATCACATTTTAGGTTCTTTAGGAGAGGAATTTGTCAAATACCTCCGACCTGGGCGGCTCCCAACACTGCACCTCAGACGCACCCGGTTTAGGCAGAAAAAGGCTCTACTTACCTTATCTGGTGGCCACCTGTACGTCTGATGTGCAGCCCAGTGCCCCCGGTCTCAGGATCTGACCTTCTTGCCTTCCGATGCTGGCTCGCCACATTGAAGAAGCAGAATTCAAGGCCTGGAGCTGGGCCAGAAGGCTCGCGACCTTGTTCCCTACTTCCTGAACAAACTTTGTTTTCTATTAAATGTCTAAAACTCAAATACCCAGAGGTCAAAAAATCACTGGAGACTCGTAGAATCAGGTGCAACTGAGTTTAATGTGTTCGCAGGCAACAAACACATCAACTCAATGAGTCATGCTCCTGAGCAGGACTGAAGTTTTCCCTTCTGTGCATCCCTTTTTAAAGCTGGTGAAGATTCTGTTGAGTCTCCACCTTTTTTCTTTAATCCTACCCACTTGAGCTGAACATAATGGTGTCATGGCTCTCTGTTCTTCCCATGAAGCCAGCCTACCCACTTGAGCTTGTACATAATGGTGTCCCAGCTTTCCCTTTTTCCCTTGGAGCCAGTTTTACCATGTAATGCTTTCCTGGGCAGTCTAGGCCCGCCTCCTATTACCAGGGTCATATCAGGCCAAGCTGGAATTCCCTTAACTTTCCACTAATATGTGTGAGGTCATCCTCCTGCTATTTTTTTTTAAAAAGATGCACAGTGAATGCTAGGTACTTTTCCACCATAATGCTTAAGTGCTCAATGACTGTATGTGCGTGTCATAGAAATACATGAAATAATAAACCAGTGTGTGACTGTGAGTACACAGAGTACATTGCTTTAAAAGGTATCTTTAAAGGTCAACTTAAAGGTATAGCATTAACACTACAGTAAATGAGTACATTACACTACACAACCCCAGACGTCATGGGAATGCGACCACAAAGTCCGAGAGTCTGTCAGGCATAGGCAACCTGTGGTTCCGAAGCCACATGTGGCTTTTTAGCCCCTCTCCAGTTGCTCCCTGTGGCTTTGACAAAAAAAAAATGACATGGAAATAGGGCCCGAGCGACAACGAAGTCGTCCGTGAGGACCCTATTGTAATCCCGCTGTTTATTAGAGGGCCAAGCCTGAGGGGCCGAGGGAACGTGTATGCAGGCAGATGCGTTTCCTAGGACCAGCAGTGCTAGGAAACCTATTGTTTTTGTGAAGATTTTTATTTTTATTCTTTCATAGGTAAAAGTGGTGCTGCAGGCTAAACCGTGCAAGGGAGGGCGGTGCAATTTGGAGAGGTGGTCCAGACCCCTGCACGTACCTCAGATGCAAAAAACTATGTATATCTGCCTGCAGGGGGCGCTATAATCTAGGCCAATGCATTTTTGCCTATAGCTCCCACACCGTATGTCACACATTCAAAAATGTTGTATCCCCAGCTTCCCTGAATAGAGCTGAATCACTTTGCCATAGGCCACGCCCACTTGCGCCTGAAAGTTTTTTCACAAAATCGCAAAAACTGGAAAACCTACTTTTTCGAACTTCTCCTTGGGATTTTGTCCAATCTGCGTGAAATTTGACATATACACTCTTCTACTGGACCTGATCTAAAGTTATCAAAAGAATTTTATTCGGTCAAAAAATGCGCAAATTATTAACAAACAAACTTCTATAGCTAGCTATAAAAATGCAAACTGTTGGATATCTCGGTCAAACTAAATGCTATTAACACCAAATTTGAGATCATTGCTTGGCATAAGACTGTGAGGGTATGAGCCGAATTTGGCAAATTTTGGCAACTAGGGGACGCTACAAATATGGTAAGTTTATATCTCTTGAACGGCTGCACCGATTTCTACGAAATTCGGTTGGTATGATGTAGGGCCAATTCTGAGGTCATATGGTGAAGGTGGTCATGACTGGTCAATGTGGGCGTGGCTTATTACAAGATAAACAACAAACATTAATTTCAGCCAAACTATTATGCTGAGGGCTTTGAAATTTTAAAGGTACATATAGAATAGGACACAGATCTTCCATACCAAAAATTGCACATGTACTCTACTAGGTGGCGCTATAACGGATGCAAATGCGTTTTAGCCTGCAACGTACACATTTTAAATGACACTTTCACAAACATTATATCCATGTGTTCCCTGGATAGAGCTGGGTTTTCTGACACAGGCCCCGCCCACTTCTGCTGCACATTCTCTTTGCTAATTCGCCACATGTCCAAAACCTACTTTTGAACTCCTCCTACATTTTAAGTGCCACCTGCCTGAAACTTTGCACATAGAATCTCCAGATGTGTCTGATGAAAAGTTATCAAAAGAATTCTGGCACTCCAAAAAATGCGCTTGTTACAACCAAACAATCTTTTTTGCTAGCTAAAAAACCCACATTGTTTCATATTTCGCTCAAAGTAGATGCTTTCAACATCAAACTTAAGTCACTCGTTCCCGAGGTCATCCAGAGGCTTTGTGCCAAATTCGTCGCAAATTGGTCTATAGGTGGCGCTATAACGGATGCAAAGGCAGTTTTGCCTGTAACTTCCACATTTTAAATGACACATTCATAAACATGCGCTCGCCCAGAGCCCGTCGTCCTTCGGGGACAACTTCCATGGGCTCCGCGGGACGCGGGGACCGAGTCGCACGGGGGGGCTTGGCCCCCGTTCATAACTGCTTGCAGTTCTAGTTATTATTATTATTATTATTATTATTACGAACATTTAATCCCCAATTTCGCCCCTTTCCCAAATTCAAAAACTCATCAAATTTGGCACACGCATTTGGTCTGGCGAAAAATTTGATATTTTGGCAGTGTTGTATGTGGACGGGGCCAAATGGCGACATAGCGCCCCCTAGAAAATTTTGTGCCTCGAGCCCTGCCTGTGAGTTTCACCTACACGCATGAAAATTGGTGGGCTCATAGAACATGCCAAGACGCACAAAAAATCCTCTTGGACCCATGCCGTAAACCCAACAGGAAGTCGTCCATTTTTATTTGAATTTTTGACATGTTTGAACTCCTCCTCCTAGGGATTTCGTCCAATCGACTTCAAAGTTGGTACAGATCATCCTGAGAACATGCTGATCAAAAGTTATTAAAAGCTTTTCTCTATGTCAAGGAGTGTGGCCGCTATGCCGTGACAAACTTTGGCGACTTTTCGTCTTCTCGCCATCGAATTTCGAACGGACCTCACGCCCACATACTTGATCTCAGCAGCTTCAAACTTGCTGGACATGATGATGGCTCCGCCCTGAATGGCCAGATATATTAATATCCCACCTTACTCATAGCGCCCCCCGGTGGTAACAGGAAGTGACCAGTTTTTACTTTAACATGTACTGATGCCACAAACTTGACCGCATCAACTTCATTCCACTTCTAATCCATATATATATGTGTGTATATATATGTGTGTATATATATATATATATATATATATATATATATATATATATATATATATATACATATATACACATATATATATATACACATATATACACACATATATACACACATATATATATATATACATATATATATATATATCTCATTAACTGGCTATCATTGTTCCCTTTTCGGGAATGGTGCCCAATGAGGTGATTTAACCTCGTTGGGCACCATTATTACCTCACATTATCTAACAGAATTAATAATTAGCATTAATAATCATTAATCAATCTGATGGACATTTTGATACTTAAATTGCAGATCTGTTACAAGGTCAGGCCCGTGTTGAGGCTTAGATTCCAACAAAAATAAATGTGTAAACTACATATACGTAAATCAGCTGTTATTCAAAATAAGTAAGTAGTTACCCAGCTTCAAACATATTGTAAGCACTGTCTTTTTCCCATACCTACACTCTCTTTTTTACCTCCTCAGTAACAGACTCAATAATAGAGAGCACAAAGAGAGACATCAAAAGTAACTGATTTCATTTGATTTATTTATTGCAATAAAGATGTACAAAGTATTGGTAATCATACATGTTAAAATGTTAGAAAAAGCATATCTGTGACTGTTAACAGTACAGTATATCAAAACATTACTGCTTTGATCGGCTGGGTCAATTCCATCCACGATTGTGTGAAAGCAGGAGAAAACAGGTTTTATCTGCTTTTGACGTGATGACTTTTTGTCAAAAGGCATCAAAAAGATGGAAATATAGAGACTCAAAAAAAAGAAAAAAAAACACAATTTGCTAAAATCAAAAGGCAACAAAAGAAAAAAAAAAATCAACATGCAAATTAACTTACAACCAAAACCAAAATATACCAAAAAGAAAACTACTGTGGAGAAAATCCTGACCTTAATAAATATCTTTCAATATAATTATTCCACTCCCTCAATTTATGTCATTAGATTATGGAGTTTATTTACAGTTTAGTTTAAGTTTGCAGTGTGGACAACATCATCCATCTTCATGGCTCAACACATGACAGATGGGTACTGAAGAGGAAGGGGGCTTTGGCAAATAATACATAGAATGATGAGATGTCAAATGATGACATAGTGTGACATATGAGTAGAGGTGACATTTGGTTTCTCCAGTAAAACACAGTAGTATTATCTGACAAGTTTTACAATCTATCAGGACATAAATGAAGACACAAACACTATTATTTGGTTGTAAAATATTGACAGGAAGTCTTCTTGTTTCATTTAATGTGACATGTCAAAGATAAAAATCCCCTCCAGGTTGGACTAATACATTAATACATGTGTATATATAGGCATATATATTTTCCTTATTATACAAATACAGAGCAACTCTTGTTCTTGTTTGTAATATTGTTGCTGTGTAATAGTAAGGGAGGGTGAGTGTTCATAGCAGATGTGAAATAAATGGAGTTAAAAGGAGCACTTCATCCACAAAATGCCCATTTGTATATTAATGACTCGCCCTGTTACACTGAATTCCTGAAGAATTTTTTTTTTTCCTCGCATGCCCCCAGTGAATGACAAATCCAGAAATGGAAAATTTCTTGATGAATGGAAGTCGTTGAGGTCCAACAGCTACACCAGATCACAATATCTGTTTAGTCTCATTCATTCAGTCATATGTCCAGTCATATGTCCAGTACAAACCCTCTGAACCGGGATATGAGAGCCGCTGCTTGGCTATAGCCTCTCATTCAGCAGCTAACAGCAGCTAACATTAGCACAAAGCACACACCCACAGCAGTGAGCAGTAACTGCTGCCAGGCTGGGTAGCTGATTCATCCAGAAAAACTAAAAGGTCTGTTAGTGACAGCTGTTTAGCTTGTGTTTGTATGACCAAGTTCTTTCAGTCTAATAAATATGAATAAACATCTCTGTTAAATGACAGAGAGCTCGTGGAACGTAGCAAAATCACCACCGACAAAGTGGGAGAAAGTAACGACACTGATACCATGAGCTCAAATGTCAGTCGTATTAACTGCAAGGTTATGTTAAGGACGGCTCCAGTGTGTTGTCTTGCAAACAGAACAAAACGGTTGAACAGTCTAACTCCACACTTCAGTACTACACAGTTCACAGTCTTTTCATGTTTTCAACAAGTATTTGCTAACATGTATAATGTGTTTAGAAAGAAATCGCAGATTTTGCTTGTCTCAGACTTTAACAAATCCATTTCAGTCCGACAGTAGTTTCTGCTTTGTACAAAAAAACAAAAGCCCAGATTATGTTAGTTTTTATTCATTTAAAACTTAAAAGTTCACCCAAACCCGAACAGTCTCACGCATGGACAAGTAGAGCACCTGGGCAAGATTGTGATTTAGAACTCTGCTCAATGGAGTGCACCAGCAGAGTTCAAATGCATGCATACCTTTTTGCTGTTGTTAAATGCAGGGACCTTTCACCCCAATTCATCAAGTTTTTGGATTGTTTCTTCACCAAAGAGGCTTGCTTGGAGGTATGCCTGAAAGTTTTCTTCACTAATTCAACATAACACAGGATGAGTAATTGATATACAGATGATAATTTTGTAGCTAAATTATTCTTTTAAAGACACACTCCTAGATTTTGTTATAGTACGCAATAGGGGCCCCAAATGTTGGCATCTCCTTCTAGCTCGCAATATTCTTAAACCTTTGCTGTCCAAAATACATACTATGAATACGATTCCCAAAAAGGACAGTATGTGCTATATACCAACTGTAGTAGGAAATTGTTTTAGGAGCTACTAAACAAGAGATCAATGTGCTTAATCATTTTGTACTAACAGGAAAACTGACAGATGCCAACCAAATTGTGACTCTGGAATGCCACTGCCAATCAAAGTGGCATTTAAGTGATTAAATGTTGTACTTTCATAAAGTTGGTGTCACTTACTAGCAACAGAGTTTAACTAAATATCTCAACTTTTAGTCCCTAATATGAGTCAAGTATACTCATTAATTTTTACAGTCTAAACTTAGAACTAACTACCTGAACGGGGCAGGGTCTGTTTGTCAACCAATCTAATGCCTGAATGGGTCTGACATGGACTGGGTTCAAACCTGACTCCAATGACCTCAACTAAAACTAACAGTGAGCTGGGAGGATGTTTTAACATTTGGGGGATGCTATCGTGTGTTATAACTTGAGCAGGGATTGTCTTTGACTGTGCCTTCAATCAAAAGTTTTACAGTTCCTCACCCAGTACATGCTTTTCACATAGTTGGAAAGTACTCTGGGTATATTTAATACACTTGTGAGCATGAGTGTGTATATAGTTCATGTGTATGTACTAAAAGCATATATACACTCATAACCTCCCCTCACATCACACACATGCATTCATATATCAAAGTCCTGCCCTACACAATCTACAGGTGAAGCACAGAGTAATGAATGATGGGGTTCAGCTGTATGATGCAGACACACAGAACGCTGCACTGTACCAACTGCAACTGACGCAGGAAACAGTTCATAAACATGATGGAAAGCAAAAAGAGACTATGTATGCTAACTCCTAGCGTTAGTGTTCTTTATTATACAGTACATTCAACTAACCTAAGCATTGTGTCACAATCCTCTTTTGAAATTGCATACAGAAAAGGACAGAGTACATGAAAGTAACAAGCTAAATACTAAAACTGCCAGTTCCTGGGAGAAAGGCAGAGAAAAAGAAGTACATTACATTTAAAGAGAACCCTGTTTTATCCCATTAGTTTTGTGGCAGTTTCTAATCTATTACCATAAATCCATGATGGACCTTTCCTTCTAAATTGTGTGGCAGTTTAGATCCTTTCATGTTAACTGCTGACATTCGCAAACAGTGGAAGTGTGGGATTATCCACGATCAACTGTGCAGTAATGTTTTTACTTAACTGCAGTTAAAATCATTATCCTGCTGGTACCATGGTCTCTTATGTTTTCTGCAATTCAAATGGAATTATTAATTTCAGGGCAATGCACTCAAACAGAATATTTATGTGGGCACCAAAGATGCCAACCTTAAGGTGTGCTCAGACTCAACACAGATTTTTGCTTCATGTTACATATGCAATTTAACTGCTGAAGTGTTTATTCGCCTCTTATGACTGCCCAGCCATTCAATTTAAGCTGGCTAGCAACTTCAATTTCCAAACCCTCCATTAACTTCCTATTCATTCTGTATTCTTCTGAAGACTCAGCTTGTTTTCTTTTTCTAGTCTCCCTATTGTCTTGACTTGGAGCTCCTTGGGATAAGCAGGATTTTTGTCCTTGTACTGAAACTTGACTCACTCAGATGTGTCTCTGACTCAATATGGGCTGCCCGGGGTAAATTTGCATGCACTCTTTGCACTGATTTGATAAACATTGGTGGAGCTTTTGAAATTCGCTTTGCATTCAGTCTGAATGCACCTTTAGAAAAAATGTAACTTTGCCTCCAAAAAGTAGCAGCTCAGTAAAAGAAGAAATCAGTCTCTCTGAAGACAATATTGTCTATGACCATAGTAGAGCAGCAGGATACATTCAACCTATTTTAGAACATCAGTGTTAAAAATAGTGAAATGGTCTATACATGGCTTCTGTTGGAGCCATGGTACTCGTAAAAAGGCTACAAGCCAGTGCCTGATGTGCCCCCTATATGAACTGAGGCATGTAGATCCTTTCACATGTACTGTACATGGACTTTTATTACAAGTACTTAAGCAACACAAGCTCATATGCATAGAGGTATATCTTCAGCCTTGACACATTCTAATGTCACATTCTTCCTGCCAGCAAGCCTTGCAGTATGAGGCTTGCGTGTCGTTCATTCTCTATGCCTATCTAGGCTTTGTCAGAATGGGAGACCAGCAGTCCATCATACACTCAGACTGCAAACAAGCAGCCAGATAGGCTTGCAGGAGTGCAAAACTCAAGTCTACTGTGGCACTAACTTTGACAAAGTGGAATATGTTACTGATTGACCACTTCACTAACAAGCAGGCCCACAGTAAGCAATGCAACAGACTAATGCAGGTGGACTATGGGAAGAAAATCAAAATGTATATACAGTAAAGAAGACAATTGTGCTGAAATATTTCTCATAACATGTGGTCAATGGATCGCTATCTGCATTTACCCACAAACCATCCAGCCAGTATGGCTTATAAGAGAAGAGGAACTCATGACAATCATTAGTTCTAGCATTAAGGCATGGTTTTAGCTAGCTTGTTGGATAGAGCAGTTTCTTTTCAGGGGAAGAACCATACATGTGGACACAGAAACACAAAAATTGTTGAAAGAAAGACTAATGTAGTCACTCAGCAGCTACATGGGAAAGACGGTATTTCAACCTGACAAGGTGAATGGAAAACTGGCTTCATATCTTTTCTCATGAACAACAAGATCTTAAATCTAAGACCCAGATAAACATTTTAGGCAATGTGCCTAAAAGACAAACTGTCTTGTGTCGAGAAGCTGAGGTGTAAATATCGTAAATTTTCAACAGCTTTAAAAAGGAAGACTCAAAAGTGAATAAAAAATAAAAACGCTATGGCCCAAAACAAACATGCTGATTAGGGTAAAAGAGAAAGTCTTCATGCAATCAAGTGGACACCCTTCATTAAATTCATACAATCCACTCCTATAAATACAATGCTCCAACTAAGAAGGAATAACATTTAAAGCTCAATAAACTAACTATTGTCCACTAATATATTAAGCAATATTGTCAATCTGGATAGAGATTATAATTCTTTCATCTGATTCAACTGGAAGGCACATCCATAAGGCTTTAGAAGGTGTTGCAAAGCATTCTGCATGGTTCTCTCCCAATATTAAAGGAAAACAACAGGGTGATTATTGCTGCATCACAAATAAAACAACTGGTCCAATGAACTTAACAAGTATGACATCAAGATATTTCATATCACGAGAACAACAACGTGAACCTTGTGCACGACTGCTTTGGAGCCTGAGAGAAATAAACTTTGACAAAAATGAAATGTCATGAGGAAATTAGAAGAAACTAGAGCTACAGTAGAAAAACCCAGACATCTTAGAATAAAAAGAAAGAAAGGAGCAGAGTGGGCAACCTTAAAACCACCCCCCATTCCAACCCTATCATACCTCCATCACTTGTAGGGCTTTTACACATCTCTACCATTATTGACCATTATTGAATTCTTCAGCTTTATTCACGTTACCAGCATTGTTTCTATTAGTTTGCTGTGTTTTCTACCATCTCTGGAGTGTATGTGGTGCACCTTTAGATTAAGACTGGAACTGGATGTGTATGTGGATCTGCTCCCGCAGGCAGATGTGGATGTGAGACTTAAAAACTTGAATTGTGTTCTCCATGTGTATTTAAGAGTAAAAGGTGAGGACACTCTGGTGGTTGCCACGCACCAGGAGGATGGGAGGCAGGTCCTTAGACAACGCCTCCAGCCAGGCCATGTACAGGGCGCTGGACACCGCGCCCTTCCTGGCCAATGGCAGACTCCTGCCAAGAGGAAGAGGAGGCAAGAAAAAGAGAGGGCAATAGTTAATAGAGCTGCTTCATTTTAATTAATTGATACTGCTACTGATGTAATACCAGAGCATCAGTAGTGATACCAAGCTATTACTTCTTTTGATACCTCACTTTTAAATTGATATGCTTCTGCAAAACCCTTTTTGTTCCATTAACAAAACCAAAAATGAAATAAAATAATCACACTTGTCTCAACGCAAGCACATGTTTGAGATATATGCCCAAATAAAATACAAATAAATTAATCAAATAAAAGACCACATAAGAACATGCCTAAAGTCACCTATCACCTATAGGGGGTTCCCGCACATTTTGCAAACTTTTCCTGGACTTTTCAAGGACCCATAATAAACTTTTTTTTAAAAACATATAAGATTCATATGCACGCACTGGTCAAGTTGCACTTACAGTTTACCTCCATGTCTGTGAAAACATGGATGCTTCACACACATCTTCCCCTTGACAGCACAGAAAATCAATCAGCACAGTTTCAAGGTGGACACCCAGGATTAGTGTCACCAATTCAGTATCTGACCAAATGCGCTGAATAATGGCCAGAAAAGTGTTTTATGCAGAGCATTAAGATGTCACAGTGAAGTCAACCTTTGACCTTTTAAATATAAAATGTCATTCCTTTATTATTATTATATCATTTTAGACATTTGTGTGAAGTTTTGTCATAATTACCATATGAATTCTTGAGTAATGCCCATACACGTTTTGTGATATCATATTGACCTTAACCTTTGACCTATGACCACCAAAGTCTAATCAGTTTATTCTTCAGTCTGAGTTAATGTTTTTGCCTAATTAGGCAAAATTCACTCAAGGTGTTCTGAAGATATTGTATTCAAGAGAATTAGACGGATGCAAAATGCACCATTACATGACAAGGCCATCTGTGTTATTAAAGAATACACAGGCATAGGCACAAACACAAACACACACAAACACACAAACACACACACACACACACACACACACACACACACAGCAGCTTACATGACAATGAGGTTGGCTGTGCTTGAGTGCTCCTTCAGCAGCTCGTTGAGTCTGATTTGACGATTAGTCTGAAAAGCAAAACAAACACAAATACAGGTTCAAACATTCAGGTATCAGCTTACCAGATACAGTATTTACCACAAGCTGCTGCAACACTGACACTGAGCCAGCAGTAGAGCTCACAGTGCCACACTGCTGGCTGAAAACGTAACTGTTTTCACATTGTTAATAGAGCCAGTTACATTCACTCGCCTGACTTTTTCTTGGGTAAGACGAAATCATATGGGACTTTGTTCAACAGTGACAAAGTGTTTAAACATCTGAAATCAAAATACACAGTACGATACAGAAAACAGTGAATTATAGTGATTAGCAGGGTGCTGACCTTGGCGCGGTATAGCTCCAGCTCATTGTCAGTAATTCTCCAGGGTTCATTGTTCTTAAGCCTCTCAGCTGCCTCTTGCTCCATGTCATCTTCCTTTAGCCGATACGGCTCGATTATCTCCTCAAAGGCCGCCATGCTGCATAACAACAACAGCTTCATGGTTACCCCCCGCATACAAGCATCATAAGGCCTTAAAGAATACACAATTATATTGCGTTCACTTTTTTAATGTCATCTGACTCCCTACAGAATTAAAATCTGTGTTTTTTTAGTGGAGTTTTGTGTAACTGCTGTACAAATCACTGTGCGGAAAATTTAAAATCTTTTTGTTTATTTCCGTGGATTTTGGCCTAGCTGCTCCTCTGATCTGACAATGCATGGAGATTTAAAATGAGTATTTTTCAGTGGAGCTTGGTGTCACTGCTACTCTGATTCAAGTCTGTATGGAGAGTAAAAACCAGTGTTGTTGTTGTTTTTTTTTTAAACTCGAGTTTGCTGTAACTGCTACTTTGATATGACTCCGTATGAAGAGTTAAAATCAATAACTTTTTCAGAGGAGTTTGGTGTCACTGCTCTCTCAGTGATACACCAGATGGGGTTGTGTAAAGTGGTTTTTTTTCCTTGTAAGTTATTTGGTCAAATCATGCAGAAATTTAGAGCATAATGCATAACTGAAGCACTAAAACTTGAGCCTTACTTTTGTAGTTTGGCCCTGGTTTTTATCAATTACAGTGGTGATATTGATATAAGACATTGGTTGGATCAAGGATCTACACTTAGCTGTCAGGCCAACACAGAAGTTGGAAGCAAGTCAACAGTTCATCCAAACCCCTTATTTAAAGATCAAACTGAAAGGGAGCATAGCTGAAATGCTGCTAACAGTACCGCGCTGCAGGATGCATACAACTAAAGTAAGTACAGCAGGCATAGGTTGATTTTTGTGTTCTGCTTGGATTTCTCTTCCAAATAAATTTGACTAAACTTTCCAACCTGTCTGATTGTCTGTTTCTGACTCCTTTTTAGTAATATCACCAAATCGCAAATATTAATTTGGTGAGTATGTTTTTATAAGTGATATCAATGATGTACAGGTCTACAAAATGGAAGCACAAATGGAATGAGCTGTAGTGATCCTGAAAGTTCCAGGAAAAAGACAAAACAACCCTGTTGTGGATCCACATGACCAAAAGCCATGTGGAAATATGTAGAATATCCGTCAAAGAGCCCCATTTCTTTGTCAATGAGTCTGTTGTAAAATCATATAAATATTACTGCTGTAATGATTATTGATCTTGATCGATGAATCAATACAATGATCAGTGCTTCAATATCATCGATGCAAAGTCGAAACATAGCTCCATATCATCATCTTTAGGTAACACCTTTATTTTAAAATTCTCTTTCACCGTCAAAGAGCAGCAGGCAGATAATGGCAAGCAGCCAAGAAAAAAAGACTATAAGGGGTATTGTTGTTTTCTGGGGAATAAATCAGCAGTATGGAAATATTGTTGTTACAGCACATGCTGTATGTAAACAATGTTGTTTTGATTTAAGACAATGTAATGTTACCTGCCTGGCCAGGTGCTAACTTCTGGCTACAGCAACATTAACTGCTCTGTTTCAACAATATTAAGCTGATGCAACATGCATGCAGGCTGAAATCCAACCATGCTGTTCTGTCAGGAGATGCAGCAACTTAAACCAACGGGGAGAAAGAAAAAGTATAAATAATCCATGTAATCTGTTAAACTACAAGTAGAGTAGCAAAGTATGAAAAGAGTAAAATAGATCACGGTTAGGGTTGAAAAGAAAACCTCTTTCAGAAAGGGCTTTCCTATGTGCTGTTTTATGTGCGTTAGTGGAGTCATTTTAAAATAAACTTGAATGCACTTAACCAGTTAGTTATTTCTATGTTGATTTTATCTTTTATGGCCAAAAAAGGGGTGGCAACTTCTTCTCTAATAGACTGCATTAAATGAACACATGATATAAATAAATTTAATTTTGAATTCAATTCAAATACCTTTATTGCCACAGCAATTTGTAAATAAAAAAAGAAGTAAATTAGATGAAGTAATGAAGAAGTAAAAAAGCAATCATATTGCACATGTTGTGGCAGACTTTGTGATTGGCTAATATTGCATCATTGCATCAAGTGTTAACATTGTATTATGATGAAAGTAGTGATTTACATGTCCAATAAATATATAATTTTTCTTATCATTATATGTTCAAAGCAAACAGAAATGTAATGTAAGCTCTCTTGACTGAGCTGCTAATTCTCTGCTTCTGCAGCCATAATCTACTGATGTAATGCCTTCACACAAACACATGAGGGTGGCAGAGATCCAGTCTTGCACTTGCTCTCTGGCTAAAGCCTCACCCGTTTAATATTCATTTATGCAGACTGATGACAAGTGATTCATGTACTTGAAGGTTTAATATAGTAAAGATAAACTCTATTGATGAAAATCAACAATGGTTTTCTATTGCTTTTGATGTGAGTGATATTCATACAGGAACATCCCACTTTGGGAAGTGTTAGGATAATGCTTTCTACATGGCTGATGGTGGATTTCTGCTCTGCTTCTATGTGCTGCAGGATTTTCCATATGATACTGTGACATATATAAACTTTTTGTACAACAATGGAGTAGGAGTTGGAGGATAATCTTAGAGCATTTTTTTAGATCAACATTGAGATTATGATGTAGTTTAATATAGATAGTCTTTCTTATCTGTATTATTATTATTGTTGAAAAATTAATACGACTCTTACTCAGGTTTCTAGTTTGTAATGGTATTGTAACAAAGTGCACTTTGACTATGGCTCTACCACAAATATATTGAGATAACTCAAAGCCTTATTGTAAACATGCTGTTAACTGTTCCTGCTTCAGCATCCACAGTGGGCTAACCCCCTTCATTTCACCCAGCAGAACAAATCAAGGCACACAAACTTTAAGGTTCTGAGGAGCTGCAACATTTATTCATAAACAAACTGAAACCTACACT